>NC_133121.1:189559663-190159663 GCF_033568475.1 Henckelia pumila | reverse complement strand
CAGCGACACAAATAATCTGCATCTGGAGATAGTCTCTGATTTGAAGATCATGTTAGATGAAAATAATGTTTTGGTCAAGTCTTTTCGGATGATCAAAGAAAGAATGATGGTAGAAGTACAATCCGATATTAAATTACAGCTGATTGGGAGAATAGATAAGGATGGAAAACGATATAATCTTCCTTCTATTTTCGAGGTTGCTGCATTAATCGTGGGATATTTTAATGAGGCTTTGGGAGACAGAGATATTTTAGTAGAAACACAAATTGGTCAACTAAAACATATCAATGAGTTGAATCCTGCATATATCTCTCCAGTATCCTATACTTTTCTCCCTATGGTGAGGATGGTTATCAAGAAGATATTCCATTCTCAGAATCCAAGTCAAGTGTTGGAGGTAGAAAAAAATTGAGTATAAGAGAATTTTTGCCTATCGACTGCATGATAGGGACATCGAATTTTCAAGTATTTTGTCTTCGAGAAAACTTTTTCAACAATTTATTGTTGATGCATACACAATGGTTGAATCTGGAAGGTTGACATATGTTCGGATGCATAAAAAATAATTGAGATGTGAAATGCACAAAGGTCTTCATGATGCGCTTTTGCGTGATGAAACAAATGCATCTACACAAAGAAAACGTATTATCTTGCCTTCTTCTTTTACTGGGAGTGCAAGATATATAATTCAGAATTACCAAGATGCCAAAGCTATATGTAAGTGGGCTGGATATCCAGATTTGTTCATTACATTTACGTGTAATCCAAAATGGCCAGAAATTATGAGATTTATCGAGGCTCAAGGATTGAGAGCTGAAGACCGTCTGGATATTGTCTCCAAAATCTTTAAAATGAATTTGGATGCCTTGATTAAAGATGTTCGAAAGAATACAATATTTGGAAATATTAAAGCAAGTGTAACATTTTTTTAAAAATAATGTTTTATATATTTCTTATCTTATGATGATAATTAATACCTTTTAGTACATACAAATAATTAGTTTTTTAAATTTGTTTATATTTGAATTTTATATTCGAAATATAAATTTAATCCAATTTAATTTTATTATACACAAGATATAATCCGTGCATCGCACGAGTGAAATACTAGTATATATAAAAGTAGAGTTTTTACTAAATATAGTAGTTTTCCGCCAAAGCATACTTACAATAAATGAAAATTATGGATGAAATTTTGTTAAAACTATAGATAATGTTTTTGGTTCAAATAATAATAATAATAATATTTACTACTTTTATCAATGTTTGTTTTTTAATTTCAATTGATTTATTGTGTCCATATACAAATTAATCTTACCAAAAATATCGTAAATAATTTAAATATCGTGTATATATATGTCAAATTATTAATAAAAAACTTACGACACAACCTAAAACATTTATATATGCTTGCATATAGTTTTCATAAATGATATATATATATATATATATATATATATATATATATATATATTTGTGTGTTATAGTTTAATATGATAATTTTTACTAATTTTTTATGCTATATATTTGCAAAATTTTTCATTAATTACTAGCAATATTGGCACACACGTGTGTAACAAAAAATGTGATAAATGCATTTGTGCTTAATTTAAACATATTTGATATAGTGTTTCAAAAATTGAGTTAGTTTTGGTTTTCTCTTTTTGTTTTTCATAAGAAAGAGAAATATAATGCTAAGTAATAGAAGAGAGAAAAAATAACTGCATATACAAAGAAAATGGATGTGGAAAGTTATTTTTTGAAATGTGGATTTTACCGATTAATATTATCTACTTTTCCATTGTTTTTTTTTTTGTAAAATATATAGTAAAGAATTATTTGAAAATTATAAAAGGCTATACCGACTTACCAAAAAAAATTAGTATGAGACTCACATCTTTAATATAATAGTAAGAGATATTCACCTACCAAATATAAAATTAATTTCAAAACTTTCCAAATTCATATTGAGATTGAAATTAAGAACATTGAAAATATAAAATAACTTTAAATATATGGATCGATTATAATATTTCATTAATTTTTTTATTTTAGGTTTATCGATTGTTTTCTTATTTTTATTATTATTATTATTATTATTATTATTATCATTATCATTATTATTATTATTTAATTGATGTATTTTTTTAAAAAATAATAACATTCATAATTATTTCTCATATATTTATTTGAATATATTGGTTTTGAAATAATATTAAACAAAATAATATTAATATATTTGCATGCGTGAATCGTGATCAGCATATACATGTTATCAATAATAACTACCAGCTATACAACAAATAATAACAAAATTATAATAAATAATTTGATCCGTCTTTAATAATTTTTATAATTCATTAAATAAAATAACTATTATCAATAAAATTTAAAACACTTATTTGAAATATAATTAATTTAATTTCAGTCAATTTTGTATGTGTGTGAAAATTCTCATTAATTGTATATATATGATAATTTTCGGTTCAAAATTTGATATTTGATTGGATATTTCAAAATTTAAAATTTTATTGATTGTTTCAATATTTTAGGTTTCAAATTTTTTTATATCATGATTTTTTTGTTCAAAATTTATCCGATGTTTCAAAATGTTAAAATTTTTGATTCAAAATTTGAAAATTTTTAATGTACCAATGTACGGTTCAAAATTTGAAATTTGATCGTATATTATCGCTATTCTTTTATTTCAGTTAAATTTTATATTCATATATATATATGTGAAAATTTTCATAAATGTTATATATGATAATATACCATTTTTTTGTTCAAATTTGAAATTTGATTGGATGTTAGTATGTTTGTTATCATTACTTTATAATTTCAATTAATTTTTGGTCAAATATGTAAAAAAAAATTGTAAATTTAATATATAATAATGTACCAATTTTCGGTTTAAACATTGAAATTTCAAAGGATACTATAAATACTTTATAATTTCTTCTAATTTTTTTGTAACCATGTATATGTGTAAATTTCGATAAATATTATATATGACGATGTAACATTTTTCAATTTTAAAAAATAAAATTTGATCGGAAGTTATTGCTACTTTTTAGTTTTAGTTAAATTTTTTATGTCTACGTATATTTGAAAATTTTCATAAACGCAATATATGATGCAGTACCAATTTTTTATTCAAAATTTAAATTTAACAAGATATTATCAATACTTTTTAATTTAATTTCAATTTTTTGTTGTGTACATATATGAAAATTTTCATAAATACTATATATATTGTAATGTATCAATTTTTTTGTTTCAAAATTAAAAATTTGATAGAAAGTTATCACAAATTCTTAATTATGGTTGACTTTTTGTGTTATATATATGTAAAAAATTTAAAAAATGTTATTTATAATAATGTATCAATTTCGATTCAAAATTTGATTATATATCATTATTTTTTAATTAATTTCAGTTAAATTTTTTTGCCCCTATATATGTTAAAATTTGCATAAATGCTATAAATGATAATTAGGTTTTGCTTAAGATAATAGATATTCTGGCTGGACCCACCTGAAAAATATAGAATGCATTAAAATATATACAATGATGTATCATTTTATTCAATTTATGTTATTATCTTGAGTGTTGTGTTACTTTTATATGTTTAGTTCTCACTAATATTTATCATATTAAATATATAAAAAAATTTATATAATATTACATTTTTGAATTTTTAAAAGAGTATCGTTGTGAATGTATATTGATTGTTAGTAAATCAATTTTATATGTATATTAATTATAAACTTGATATAAATTTTTTATGATATATATTCTAAAAAAGTAATAATAATTTTTTATTTATTAAAATATTAATACTTCGTGCATCGCACGGGGTGAAATACTAGTTTAATTATAAAATCGAACTTTTTGGTAGTTTACCAAACATTATAACTTGCACTAATTGTGTACAATACTTAAAAAAACGTTATAATGTGATCGCTCAAGAAACAATTATTGAACCTATTAATTATCGTCATAATTTTTATTTCTATCACTTCGGTCCAGAATTCATTTGAATTTTATATTACAGCATGCCAAAATTTAAATTCTACGCCATCAATAAGTTTTAGTTATTTTTGGTTTCAACACAATTTAAAACAAAAAATTAAAAACTAACGAAAAGGATTATGCATTCGCTTTACATGGCTAATTTTTTCAAAGAATTAGGTATTTGTCACTAAATTTCAGGGGTGGAGGGAGGTGTGTGAGTTGTGATTTTTATTTTTTTAACAATAATTTCATCTTAATATCGATCAATTATGGGTATGCAATATGCGTTAGTATAATCATTGAAATTTACTCAAAAAATTAATATAATTTATGTAAATAAACTAAAAAAAATGCGCATATGAAATTATATTTGAGTGAAATAAGATTTTGAGTATAATATAGTATAACTAAAATAATTTGATAAAAATATATTTTATATTTCTTATGTTGAAAAATTTAAATTTCGATGTTTGCAACCTTTGATATAAATGGATGTCATCAAATCGCTACATTGACATGAGAAACTGTTCGAAAGTAAACTGCTCGTCTATTTGTACGTAAACTGCTCGCTCATTCAGTTGATATATCACATCAGTTCGGTTTATCTTTCCGATACGTAAATTGTAAGTTCATTCAGAGAATATTCAGACTAACTCTTAGTTTACTTGACCAGATAGAGTTATCCATATACTGACACATATGCAACAAAATGCCGCGATTTCAAATTTCTAAGTCGTTTTTGTATCAATCTTTTCGCCCAAGTTTTCGTATCTTGTGCTACAAGTTATCTCGAAATTTTTTTAAAAAAAAAGTGAAAATTTCGGTCAAAAAAAATTATAAAAAGGCCAAAAAGCTTCAAAAGAAATATATAGAAAAAGCAAGATAACTTGTGGTCAATTATTTTGCTCTTGTTCATCCTTGGGTGCAAGTCATAAATTCAAAGTCCATAAATTTCTTCTTCTTGTTTTCTCAATCTTTGAGAGTCAATCTTCAAGTGTCTATAAGTTGTGAACTTGAGAGTTTGAATCACTCCTACACAAAGCAAAAAATATACATAAATTTGAGTGAAAAGAAAAGAGGGTTGAGTGAATTCTTTTGGAGTGACTTGTGAGATTTTGGGTGAGAAATTTTATTACTAACATTTTCTTGCAGGTACAATGAGTTCTTCTAGCCAAAATATTTCTCAAGGTCAAATGGATGAATTGACCAAGATGATGATAGCGTCTTTGGGGCCAATACATGATAAGTTGGATAAGATTGAAGTTAGTGGGGGTAGTAAGAGTAAAAATAAAATATTTGAAGAAGAGGATGATGGTGGTGAGGATGAAGAGGGTTTGGGTGAAAATTGGGGTGGAAATAGGAGGGAGCATGAGGGTGAAAGAAATAAAATGGGAGTGGTGAGAGGAAGATACATTGAAGGGGGTAGAGAAGATGGGAATGTTAGTGGTATTAAGTTGAAGATTCCTTCGTTCCATGGAAAATCTGACCCGGAAGCCTATTTGGAGTGGGAGATGAGAGTAGAGCCGGTTTTTTATTGCCACAACTACAGTGACTCGAAAAAAATAAAATTGGCGGTTGTTGAGTTTGTGGATTATGCTCTTATTTGGTGGGATCAATTTGTTATTTCTAGGAGGAGGAAACGAGAGCGTCCTATTGAGACATGGGAGGAGATTAAGAACATTTTGCGGAAGAGATTTGTGTCGAATTACTACTATCGTGATATGTTTAGACGGCTACAGAATTTGAAGCAAGGTCCGAAGAGTGTTGAAGATTATTTCAAATAATTGGAAGTTACTATGATACGGGCTAATATTGAAGAGGATCGTGAAGCAACTATGACTCGTTTTTTATGTGGTTTGAATAGGGAGATTCAAGACCAAGTGGAGCTTAGACATTGCATGGATCTTGAAGAGATGGTGCAAATTACCATAAAAGTGGAACAACAAATCAAAAGAAGAGGCATGAGTTAAAATTCTACTGTTGGAGGTTCTTCTACTGCTTGGCGTCCAAATGTTGGCAAACGAGAGAATGTCAAGCCGATGTATAAACCAAAAATTGACAGCAAGCAGGAAACACCAAAGCAAAGAGTGCAAGGTAAATCTGAAACTCCTATTAATCGTTCTAGAGATATCAAATGCTTTAGATGTCAATGTATTGGTCATATTGCTAGTTAGTGTCCTAATAAAAAAAATTATGATTGTGAATTCTTGTGGTGAGTTGGAGTCGGAAAGTGAGGAGAAAAATTATGATGATATATCTGCGTTGGGGGATCCCGATGATGAGGGATATGATGCAGTGGTTGGAGAGTTGTTGGTGACTATGAGAGTTTTGAATGTACAACAAAAAGAGGAGGAAAAAATCAAAGAGAAAATTTATTTCATATTAGATGCTTTGTGAAAAATAAAGTGTGTAGTGTCATTATTGATGGGGGGGGGGGGGGGGGGGGGTTGTACTAATGTGGAGAGTAGTGAGTTTGTTGAAAAGTTGAGGTTGCCTATTTTAAAGCACCCTCAACCATATAGATTGCAGTGGTTTAATGATAGTTCGGAGGTGAGGGTGACTAGGCAAGTTGTGGTACCTTTTTCCATTGGTAAATATGAGGATGAAGTATTGTATGATGTTGTTCCTATGCAAGCTTGTCATATTTTGTTGGGGAGACCGTGACAATTTGATAGGAAGGTGATACATGATGGTTTTAAAAATCGTTATTCTTTTACTATGAAAAAAGAGTCTGTTGTATTATTGCCTATGACTCCAAAGCAAGTATTGGAGAATCATTTGAAAAATAAAAAGAGAGAAAAGGCCGAAAAAAAAAGTAAACAAAAAAGTGAGATGGCCTTAGAAAAAAAGAATGAAAAAAAAAAGATGAAAAAAAATTGAGAGGAAAGAGACCGATAAAAAAATATGTATGGTCCAAAAGAGTGAGTTGCGAGAGATTTTACATGTGCATACTTCACTTGTGTTAATTTTCTATAAGGAAATTCTCCTTAACACAAGTGATATAGCCGAAAATCTTTCGAGCAGTGTTGTTTCTCTCTTGCAGGAATTTGAAAATTTATTTCCAGAGGATCTACCTCAAGTATTGCCACCTCTGAGGGAAATTGAACATCAAATTGAACATTTTTATTGGCCACATATAAAGCATGATGTTGAGAATATTTGTGAAAGATGCGTGACTTGTAAAAAGGCTAAGTCTAAGACACAACCACATGGATTGTATACTCCACTTCCTGTTCCTAGCGAACCATGGGTAGAAATTTCTATGGATTTTGTTTTGGGATTACAGAGATCTAAGAAGGGGAGTGACTCTATTTATGTTGTGGTTGATAGATTTTCGAAAATGGTCTGATGATGCTTCTCATGTTGCGGATTTATTCTTTAATGAATTGTGAGATTGCATGGAATGCTTAGGAGTATTGTGTCTGATAGAGATACTCGTTTTTTGAGCTACTTTTGAAAAATATTATGGTGCAAACTTGGTACTAAACTACTGTTTTCGACTACATGTCATCCTCAAACGGATGGTCAAACTGAGGTTGTTAATAGGACGTTAGGAACTTTGTTGCGTACTATAATAAAAAAGAATTTGAAGAGTTGGGAAGAATGTTTGCCATTTGTTGAGTTTGCATATAATCGTAGTGTACATTCTACTACGATTTTTTTGCCTTTTAAATTTGTGTATGAGTTTAATCCTTTAACTCCATTGGATTTGATGTATTTGCCTATGAGTGAAAGGGTTAACATCGATGGTAAGAAGAAGGCTGAGTTTGTGAGAAATTTTCATGAGAAGGTTAGGGCGAACATTGAAAAGAAGAACTTGCAATATACAAAGCAAGCAAACAAAGGTAAAAAGAAGGTCGTGTTTGAACCCGATGATTGGGTGTGGTTGCATTTGAGGAAGGAACGTTTTCCGGAGAAGCGACATTCTAAGTTGTTACCTAGAGGCAATGGACCTTTCCAAGTCTTGGAGCGGATCAATGACAATGCCTACTAATTAGACTTGTCAGGTGAGTACAATGTGAGTACAACTTTTAAGTTTTCTGACTTGTCTCTGTTTGATGTAGATGATGATCAAGATTTGAGGACAAATCATTTTCAAGAAAGGGAGGATGATGCGATCATGGATGGCTCGCATGTTGATCACGTGGCTAAGGATCCATTGGAAATGCCTAGAGGACCAATTACGAGAGGTCGAGCTAAAAATTTTAAAGATGCACTTCAAAAGTTGATGCTAAACTCTCAAAAGGGTTTTGGAAGAATTGGAGATCAATATGGAGAAAGTAAATGCGTCATTGAAGTGTTGGACATTGAAAAGAGTGAAGGACTTTGAAATGTGGGTAGAACACATCTCGATCGATCTGTCATTTCTTATCGATCGAGCGGAGCCAAATATTTTTCGGGCAGAGTGTTTCTCGATCAATCCGTCAAATCTTACCGATCGAGCGGACGAACTTTTACATGCACCAAAGGTGTTTGTGTGTGTGTCAGGAATTTTGACTATTTATGATTATTTTCCTATTTTTGGTCTTTTAATTATACTATGAAACTTTTAGGACATATCTTTGATATCTTTAAATATATTTTGAATTATTTCGCGATATCTTTTATTATTTTGTAGTTGTATTATAAATACAACAAAAACATTCATTATTATGGGGAATAGAATTCAGATTTTTTATATTGATCAATTAAAATTCTCTTTAGAATTTTTATTAAGCTTTTTGCTTACTCAAAATCAAACTTATCAAAATTCTTCAACTTTGTGGCGTTTTTCGATTGATTATCCTCATGGGTTGTCAGAAACAAGTTTTCTGAAGGTCCCGTTGTGATCAGTTATTTTCTTCGTGATTGTTTGTTGCTAGTTTCAAGTAAACTAGAGGTGAATAATCCAAAACATTTACTTGTTTCAAGATTGGGCAAATTTCTTGATTTCTTTTGTTTATTGGATTGAGGGTACGATTTTAATATAGTCGTATTTGTCTTCCATGCATTAAGAATTCATATCAGATAGGTTTTTGGTAAAGGCACGAGAACGGACCCTCATGACATGAGTGATTCGGGTTTTAAACTCGCGTTTTTGTGTACAGAGATCGATGTCCTAGATCTTTCAGAGGTTAAATTCAATCGGCCTGAGGAGTAGTTCGGAGTTCGAATGCAGAAGAAGCTATCTTAGGACCTGTTGACAAGGACTTTGAGAAAGGGATCGGACTGGTTGGCATAGCACTAGTATTCTGCACATCTCCCTCAATAGGTTTTGGAGCATCCTAAGAGAGGAACTTTGCTAGATTAAAGGTGGTAAGATAGAACAACATCTTTTGTTGCCACTTTTTGAAATTCAAGCCTTCAAATTTCTCCGGAGTGTCAGCATGGCTCAGAGTCACCATAGCAATAGGAGCAGCGGCAACAGGAGGAGTTACCTTTGGAACATTCGAGTGAGTGGAATAAGCGTCCATATCTGAACTTGATTCACGTAACCGAATCTCGAAGAAGATATGTTTTAAGTTTGTAGTAATCGAAGCAGCAAGTAGGAAAGAGAAAAGCAATCAAACCGAGGCCTGTAAAAAGTAAGTTTCCTTAAAATAGATTTGTCCCTTCTTGGATGTGCTAGGAGTATCACGATAGAAGTCTGTTTTCCAGGATACAACGGAAAAAACTATGCAGTCGCTTAGCCCAAAAGCAACACACCGGCGAATTGAAAATGTATATGTCTAGTACCGCGCAGAAAACTAAATGAGCGTTATCAGAAGCTCGAGATGATAAGATGCAGACACTCGAAACAAGCAGCAGGACAGAAGCTCGAAACGAGCAGCAGGTCAGAAGCTCGAAATGAAGAGCTGCAGATTCACACAGGGTTGTATTTTTTGTTGTGAATTGATGCATCATTGGCTTTAAAGGCACTCGGGCAGGTCAGATTTGGGCAGCCAGCCATACGGTCAGTCAAGATTGGTTGGTTGTTCATGGCAGCCAAAAAATTAGAAACAAATTGGAAAAAATGTGGTCAACATCAAGTAGGCAATTTTTGCCTAGATCGTTTTGACATTCGACACACCCAAGTTGTGCTCGTACGCTTGCATACAAGTCAATTATTTTTCAGTGCAAATCGAGCCCTAGATATGCACCCCTACGCAGGCGCGTGCGAGAGAGAGCTTCTTGACCAATCGTTATTACACACTTTCACAAAATGTTACACAATATAAACGTGGATAATTAAAGAATACGTCTTTAAAGTTTCCTAACTTTTTTAAAAAATATACTAACACTTTATTCGTTCCCAATTACGTCCCTCTTTTAACAAAAAGTTTTTCTGATATGTCCTTCAAAATAAAAAATTTCTATACTACCCTTATATTAATATTTGATATTAATATTTCCCTATGGCTCACAAAATAGGAAATTTCCACTTCTAACAAAAAGTTTTTCTGATATGTCCTTCTTGCATGTCGAACTTTGGCTAGCGCTTGCTAGATTGGAGACTTATGAAATTGCGAAGAAGGGGGAGAATTAAATATATATGTCTTGTCTTGTTTTTAATTCACTAAAAGGAACTCTTGACTTCTCAATTCAGTCAAATGTCTCAATTTGGATTTTTTTTTAAAAAAAATATAACAAACACATTAATTATCTATCCTTTTCTCTTTCCTCTCTCCTCCCCGAGTTTCGAACCTGCCTCTCCTCTCTCCTCCTCGGGCTTTGACCACTACACCACTAGTGTTTTTATTTATTATTACTAACAAAATAATATATATACAATTATAAGGCAGTTGATATCGGTCGAAAAGCAGTGAAAAGCGGTCGACACCAGTTGAGCCTTTTTCAAAATCAGTCAAAATCAACATACTCGGTCCATATCAGTCGACAAGGCAGTCGAGACCAGTCTAGAAGCAGTGAAAAATGGTCGACACCAGTCGAGAATTTTTCAAAATCAGTCAAAATCAACATACTCGGTCGAAATCAGTCGACAAGGCAGTCAAGATCAGCCTAGAAGCAGTTAAAAGCGGTCGACACCAGTCACAACAGTCAAAATTTCTTCAAAATCAGCCAAAATTTAACATACTCGGTCAAGATCAGATCAATTCCAGATCAATCAGATCAACTGCGAACACAACCAGATCAATTGGACGAGACCAGATCAAAGAAGAACCAGACCAGATCGAATTTGTACCTGACCAGATCGGCCAGACCAGATCAATTAGAGAAAGAAGAAAAGAAAAGAAAAAAAAAACACAAAGAAGAGGAGAGAAGAAGAGGGAATAGAGAGAAAATATATCAACATTCTATCCTATCTAATATTTTAAATGTGGGACAATATAGTCTTTTTATTCAGGGTCTATTTATTAAAATAAAAACAAGACCCTGTCAATAACCTTCATTTTTCGCTATGTGTTGAATAAAGCAAGAGAGAAGCTTTCTAAGGAGCCAGCTATATGGATCACCGCTGCTAAATTGGAAGAAGCCAATGGTAATACTGCTATGGTCGGGAAAATTATTGAAAGGGGTATTCGAGCTTTGCAGAGGGAAGGCCTGGAAATTGACAGAGAAGCATGGATGAAAGAAGCGGAGGCTGCTGAACGAGCTGGTTCCATTGCAACATGTCAGGCTATTATTCACAACACTATTGAGGTTGGAGTAGAGGAAGAGGATAGAAAGAGGACTTGGGTTGCTGATGCTGAAGAATGCAAGAAGCGAGGTTCCATTGAGACGGCAAGGGCAATCTACTCACATGCTCTCATCGTCTTTTTGACCAAGAAGAGTATATGGCTTAAAGCAGCAAAGCTTGAAAAGAGCCATGGAACTAGGGAGTCTCTTGATGCTCTACTGCGAAAGGCAGTTACATACATACCACATGCTGAAGTTCTATGGTTAATGGGTGCCAAAGAAAAGTGGCTTGCTGGTGATGTGCCTGCTGCTCGAGGGAATTCTGAGGAAATATGGCTTGCTGCGTTCAAGCTTGAATTTGAGAACCATGAGCCCGAAAGAGCTAGAATGCTTCTTGCAAAGGCTAGGGAAAGGGGAGGAACCTAGAGAGTCTGGGTGAAATCCGCAGTCGTTGAGAGAGATTTGGGAAACACTTATGAGGAAAGGAGAATACTAGATGAAGGGTTAAAGATCTTCCCTTCATTCTTCAAACTCTGGTTGATGCTAGGTCAGTTGGAGGAACGCCTGGGGGAACCTAGAACAAGCAAAGGATATTCCTTTGTGGCTTTCACTCGCACACCTGGATGAAGAAGTAAATGGTCTGAGGAAGGCTAGCTCGCGCTGTTCTGACCATGGCCAGGAAGAAGAATCCCCAAATTCCTGAACTCTGGCTTGCTGCAGTGTGGGCTAAGTGAGTCTCGACACAGTCACGAGAAAGTAGCTCATCGTTTGGCATTTCAGGAATGCCCGACTAGCGGCATCCTTTGGGCTGCTTCAGTCGAGATGGTTCCTGAGTCTGAGAGAAGAATGAATCAAGAGCAGGGATGCATACAACAGATGTTCGGGTGATCCCCATGTCCTTGCAGCGGTGGCAAACTTGTTTTGGCATGACAGAAAATTCATCCTTGCAAGGGCTTGGTTCAACCGAGTAGTTACTCTTGCTCCTCACGTTGGGGATTTCTGGGCGTTGTACTATAAATTTGAACTTAAATCATGGTAGAGAAGAGCATCAGAGGGATGTATTGAGCAGATGCATCGCTGCAGAACCGAAGCATGGTGAGAAATGGCAAGCCATATCAAAGGCTGTGGAGAACTCTCATCTGCCGACTGAGTCAATCTTGAAGAAGGCCGCGGTTGCTGTGGGAGATGAACAGTGCTCTAAAAATGCGCCGGCCTACCAAATTGAAAAAGTGCTAGTCGGACCAGCCTAGGCATTCTTGGCGCCTAGGCGCTGAGAAGACTTTTAATTTGGGCTTTTAAATTTTAAAAAAAAATCAAATGTAATTTTTTTGATCAGCTTGATGAAGTTTGCTAATACGGTTGTCAAACTAGAAGATTTTGTCCTAAATTATATTCATGGATTGTGAACCATATTAAAAAGTGATGTTGTTTTGGGCACGCTTTGTCACAATTTTATGGTTTTGTTGCGTTGATTTCATCGTTGGCTATTTGGTACGGGTAAATAAATCAATCTGTCCAGATGCCTAGTGTAGTCCTAAATGTGAAACATGGAGTGATAGTTCAAGGTTTAGTTCGTTCCGGTTGTATGGACTGTTTACCAATTAATGTTCCAGATGTTTCGCCTAGTTTACATTGTTTCCTTACTAATAAGTTGCTGATCTAGTCCCTGAATTTTTGTCTTTCTTACCATAAATTTTCCTTGGAAACTTTCATGCTTGTTTGGTGCCACTCAACTAACAGTAAAACAAAAAATAGTTGATTGATCACAATTAAAAATGTTGTGTGTTTATTTCTAATCTTCCAGTGGTATCATAATATTTTATGGATAATTACTAGCTCCTTCAACTATAGTTTTTACAGGATAGATTGCAAGAATGATGGAGAGTGGATAGCCTCTGCTGCGCGATGCTCTCCCCATTGTTGTGCACTATCGACTGATCAAACACGTGTCTGAAATTTATTCCTCGCTTTCATGAGCAGAGAAACTTGAAAGTGATTTGTCTAAATTATTTGGCTCTGTCAAATGAAGAATCTGCGAGTTAAAAAATGCCAGTGTAGCCATAGATGATGCTAAAAGTTGTGCAGACAGAGATATGATCGGATTAAGGTACAAACACTTGAGCATGGTCGACAGGTTGTAGACTAGATTCCTAGTAGATTCAATTTCCTGCTAATGTATTAGGCTGTTAAGTCTGAGTTTTTGGAATGAAGCCACCATCATTTTGGATATTCATATGCATTTAGTTATAGTCATAGTTTTTAAAGTAAAAAGGCACTTACAGAACTCATGGCGCACTTCAAGTAGCCCTTTTTGCCCTTGCTGGAAATCCCATTTTTTATTCAACCTATCATACTATTTGATCAACGAATAATCGGACTTTGGCTCAAGTTTGCCATAGCTCTTTGATTTTACCGCATTTATGAAAAATAGCAAATTTGTTAAACTCAGGGGTTCACGATAAAAATAACGAGAGTTCGAATTCAATATTAAAGAAGATTAGTTAATATGTTTTGACAAATAGGCACTTTGGTACCTAGCTGTGTTAAGATTGCCATGTAATTCAAAATAGTAACTTTGTTTACATCACGACCACAATACCTAAATGAAAAATTGTTGGACTATCCGTAAACTAATAAATATATTTTTTGTCTAATAGTTCGTAATATTTCTATTACTTAATATAGTAAATTATGTTTTATGAATTTTCAGGTTTCATCTAATGTCATACAGAAAAATATCATGTTTACGTGGTGTACTTGCAGTGGTGCTTTTGATTTCTGAAATTTGCGCTGGTAAGCTTTTACTATGGCTTTATCACTAATTATCTGGTCATTAATTCTTTTTTTAGATTTTTATGAATAGCAATGAATCATGCTAATGTAGTTGACGACTTGACGTTATCGTAACTTCAAATTATATATTTTTGGCTGGAAGTATCTTTATTTGGGTTAAACATATTTTGTTAAGCTCGAGCAAGTCTACGAGTCATGTTATTCGAAGAATGTGGTTTTTACTGCAACATTAAGTGTCTTGCAATTGGCTTTTCTGTTTTTTTTTTTTTAAGATTATATTTCCCTTTGCTCTGTTCCAGTCGCTGCTGTTTATGATGGCTTAAAAGGATCGAGGTGTTGAAAGGGAGCCCCGAAAACATAGACCTTATTTTGACAGAAGTTGAGTTGCCATCAATCTCTAGATATGCTCTCCTAACATTAAATATGGAGCATGATGCCTGCAAAAACATTCTGGTTATAAGTATGACATCCGGCAAAACTCAAATTTGAAATAATTTAATTTTGTGGTAGAGTAGGCTTAATCCTCGTATTAATGTAGTGATGTCAGATCCTAGCAAATAGATGATACCCAAATCATACATCCAATTGTTTATTATTTGAAATATCATTTTTTTTTAAAGATGCTCATGCGTCCCTTACAAAAATATTAATGTAATTCTAACCTATTTCTTGTATATAAAATAAATTTTCTATTATATTTCCTGCGTACAATTCATAATATAATCAGTACAAATGAATATAAATCATATTATTTTTTTCTGTTATATTCAAGTTATTATTTTTTTGTGTTAAATTCAAATTGTGGTGTGTTAATCTTATTTCTTTGATCATTTTATAACGTCAATATTGTATTTTAAGCGTGAAAATATTTTTTTATTAATCTAATGACAATTTTTATGTATTCACACACATAAAATGTAAATTATACATTTTCGAAAATATTTTGATGATATTCAAAATTATTATCGTTGGTAACCAAGCTTATAAATAGGCATCTTGATCAGTTGAGGAAGCCTCCCTGGAATCCTGAACTTTATCGCATTATCTACAACAAGCATTCAAAGTTTTACAAGCTAAACTGATCAAGAAACTCGAAGCACACTTTCACGGTTCTTATACCGATCACTTGAGGATCAATTTGTGCACTTGAAATCGAGTTGTAACATACTTGTATTTTATTCAGTCGAGCACTGATTTTGTGTTGTAAATAGGAGTTCTAAAATAGGCGATTGCGTATAAGTCCTAGACTCCTAGTTTTGGAGTGGGGTTTTGCAAGTTGATTGTAAAATTCAAAATCTTCTAGTGATATCCTTTCAAGGAAGAAGAAGGGATGGTGTAAGAGTCTTTGAAATCTCCGAACATCTAGAAACATCTCTTTGTGTCCCTTAATCTGTAGTAGCCCATACCCAGTTTTAGTAAGTAATTGCTAATTAAACCGATAAACAAGATTAAGAATACTTCTAATGGATTAACGGAGCCCGAGATTAGACCCAGAATGATCAGAAATGGTCCGGAGGGTCAGGCAGAACGGAAGCAACGTTCTAGGAATGGATGCAATGTTCGTGCCATCAGAAATGCGTCACTGCTTACGTACTTGATGTGACATTGGCACCATCGGAAGCAACGATGGTGAACGGACGCAACATTCGTCAGGCAGAATGAACGCAACGTTGAGGAACGGACGTTCCGTTCGTGGTCTATAAATAGAGGTGCCGAGATTCATTTCAACGAACACCATTCACCTCTTCTCTCTCGATTCCTTGGCCTTCTAACTCAGATCTAGGGAATTCTAGGCGTCCCATTGGGAATCCGAAAGTGACATAGCGATCCAGGAGTCGTAGCGGAGCTGTGGCCTAGTTTTGAGGAAATCGACAGCAAAGGGCTAACGATGGACGAAGGTATAGCTTTTGCTTCCTAAAAATATTTAGGAGTATGCAATAGCCTAGTTAAGGCTTTTAGAGCTCTATAGTGATATTATTATCATTTGGTAGTGTAGTGCGGATTATAGGCGTAGACCTAAAGCTGGTAGAGCACGCCTAGTATTTGAGGTACGAAAGTACTGTTCGAGATATCCTGACTGAGTATGCATGTATTATGTGACTGCATGATTTATATGTCATGATTTTATGCTGCATACATTTACATCTTGAGCTATCTCTATTGAGATGTCTGTTAGTAGGGTTTACCCTATCCTGTTAGTGGATGGACTTCCATCGATTTGGGTCCCGCGTATCCACTGGTATTTTTCGGTATGTGAGCCACCTCCTGAAGCGACGGCACAGCGTGCTACATACCAGGGCCCGGTCTGTCTTTGTTATCTGATTCTTGACCTCCAGTCAGTAGACGGTACACTTGCATGCATGTATACTCATACTCTCGTGTTGAACGTTTTATGCTCACGTCTCGTACTCTGTGTTTCTGGATACCCTATTCCTTGGGGCAGGTTTGCGATTGGACGAGGCGGGTGGATCCAAGAGGGGTTAGCCAGTGGTTAGCCAGCTGGAGCTTCGTCTAGGTTTTTATTTCTGTTGTATTAGGATGATACAGCTTTTGATTTGGTTGTATAACTATTTGGGTATTTACAGATTCTTTTTCTTGGGATTGTATTTTTGTTTATGGTTTCTGCAGCTTATTTTGGTTTACTGTTTAATTAAGTTAATTGCATGTCTAAGTTCTGTTTAGTAGGTGATCTCGGTAAGGGTCATTACATTTATGGTATCAGAGCATGCATAGTATTCTTGGGAATTTAGATTTTGCATAAGATAACCGTTAGGTAATTTTTGTAGATGGCGGATCGTGATGATCAGAGTAGTCACGGCAGTATTGGTGGGCGTTGGGGCGATGCCGACCGGGAGCGTCTTCGGGAACGCCACCATCGTCGTCGTGATGATGATCGTTTCAGTGTGCGTCGATTCCTGCAGATGAGTCCTAAGCCCTTGGTTGGAGGCGAGTCTCCAGAGGATGCGGAGAACTGGTTAGACCGCATGGAGACGACTTTCTAGACTTTCCACTGCACTGAGGAGCAGAAAATGGAAACACTGGGTTACCTTCTGGATGGGCGAGCCCGTAGGTGATGGAGGTTTACTTCTGTAAGGCCCAAAAATATTAAGTTCTTAATGACGGGATTTAAGAGTTAAATTCCGAATAAGAGTGAAAAGATGAATTTAAGAATTTATGGACATTAGAGATTTCAATTTTGGGTCAAAACTATTTAATTTGAGGATTTTTGGATTTTAAGATTTTAATATCCGGAATACTTAAATTAAAAGCTTAAAAATATTGGAATTGATATTTATGAAATTTAAGATGTAAATTCCAAGATTATAAATATCAAGGATTTAATTTGAGGATGAGATCCGAGCAAGGACCAATTTGCAAATATTGAGCAGTTCAAGGACTAAAATGTGATAAGGTCCGAAATGATTTAATTTTAATCCGAGAATATTTAATTTGAGAATATTTAGAGTTTATAATTAAATTCTATTTTTCTTAAATTATTTAGGATTGAAATTGAATTAAATCGCTTGTCCGGAGACTGATTTGCAATTAGGTCAAAGTTCAGGGACCAAAGTGCAATTTGCCTTGCAAATTGCCATTTAAACGTGTAAAAGGGATGGAAGGCATCAGGTTGCAGCCCAAAATTCCAGAAGCAAACGAGAGAATGGGGAAACAAGAGTTCCAAGTCCATTTTTTTATCTTTTAAGCTTCTATATCTTTTGATCCGCCCGATAGAATTTTCGATTGATCGTATATTTGCGATCACAGCTCCGAGTGCTACGTTTTGACGTAATTTTTATGAAGTTATACCATGTTTGAATTTTAAGTTGTTGTTAGAATTAAAATTTGATTGTATAAACATGTTCTAGTATATACGACGATAGCATATTTAAGACGGATCGAGAAAAGATCGTCGTTTGAACATGATTTCGATTTCTGAAAGAATTGTCGAAAATCTGAATTTTTGGGCCTGTTGTGTACGTGAATGACTTGCTGAATTGGTGATGTTATGATATTTAGATGATTGTCTACATGATGTTTAAGCTTTTGGAAATACCGAAATTGTACCGTTACGCCGCCGATTCAAGATTTTGAATTGATATGCATTATAAATGTCTAGAGCTGATCTTCAAGTTTATAGTATATGAAATGAATATGAGAGTGCGTTGAGAATGTAGATATGATGATATTTGAATCGAAAGATTTATCGGACTCGAATAGTTGCGACGTCGGTTTGAATTCCAATTGTATTAGCAAGATTTGAACTTAATAAGCTTTAAAGAAACATCGATTCAGATTGAAAATTGATGTTTAGTTATGTTATAATCTATTTCATATTTGAAGTACAGATTATCGAAGTCGAATCGACGAGTTCGAGTTCTAATGACTTGAAGTATTTAAGATTGAATCAAGAACACCTTCAATTAGCAAAGATTGAAATGAGCAGAATTTGATGACAGATTTGGACAGCTTGTAGTTGATCAAGAACTGACAGAGTGTCAGATATTTTAATCAGAATACAGGTATGAATAGACATTAATAAGATGGGCAGAATAACTCGAGATTGTTTTTGATTATCGAGTTGCCTAAAATCACATACATGCATGTTTAAAATATGTTATTGTTTACATTTACATAAATGAGATAGATTATTCAAGATAGATATCTTCTTGAATTTCCAGAATATTTATGTAATTTTTACTTGTTTTCTTTGATTTATATTATGTTCTGTATTGAACATGTTTTACGTATTCCATGTGATACTTACAGATTTGTCGGTATCTTTGAGTGATTATATGATGATATGATTGATGTGTTCAAGATATTGTTTTAGCTTATGTATGATTTGATGCATCCAGATTATGTTGCATTCATCTTGAAGTCCAGTCTGACAAGCACAGAGGGTTGAAAAACCTAGAGTGCAGATGACGTTTGGAGAACTGTAGTTGAGTGGCATGGAATGTAGATTTACTTCCAGAGTCAGACGACTCATGGCACAAAATATAGATTTATTTTCAGAGCTAGATGACTCACTATAGTTGCACCAAAGTCAAGGGAATTGAGATATTTAACACCACCTCGATTGAGAGAGTCGGTGGTCGGTTAAAGATTTTATTTCCCCGGGATCCCAGAACTACGATTTATTTATATCAAATTTGATAGTCTATTCCTTGGCACATGCATTGCATTTATGCATTAACCTATAGATTTCTATGGTTTAGAATATGCGTTTAAAAATGCTAACATGTGATTATATGACATTCAAGATTTGAATGAGTTTATATGCTTAAAAGATGTATATGCATGTTGTTCATACTGAGATTTATTCTCACCGGAGTTATCCGGTTATTGCTTTGTTTGTATGTGTGCATTGCATCAGGTTGGGCACGAGCAAGTTAGAGTTGGATTCGATAGCTCGAGAAGAGTCATAGCACGTGGTGACTTCGAGTTTTAGCAGATGGTGTACCAAATTGTGAACTTAGACAAGATGTTCTTTATTTGGTATATGATGAATTTATTATGAGATGTTGTAGTAACTTGAGAATTTATATGTTTGTATTCCTTTGGAAGAATCTAAGTAGATTAAGGATGATTTTTTCATGTTGCAAATGAAGTTATCATGTTCTTACATGGATTTGTCAGTTTTGATATTCACTACCACCTTTTAGGTCGGCGTGCTTTAATCTCGTGAATGTCAGTTTCTAAAACATGGATTTGTTTCACCAGATTTGATGCATATTTTTTTATCATTCACGGATGAAAGAAAATACGATAACTTGAGGGAGAAACAAATTCACGTGATTGGATATATGAATAAGATTACGTATTGAAATAGGAAAGCGGGCGACGGCAGCGGCGGCTATGGCGGCTATGGCAGCGAGAGGAGAGAAGAAAGGGGTTGCAGAGACAGGGAGAGGGAAAATACATATAAGGCCACTGCATAAGTTTTTAATTGTGTGTTTTAAAAAAATTTTAAAAATGTGACGCGGCTGCCACCAAGCAGCCACGTGGGCAGACGCTCACACTATGCTGCCCACCATTCTGGCAGCATAGATTTTCCGTGTGTATATATGTATATATAATCTTTCTTAATTTTTTATTTATAGATATATATTTATTTTTATTTATTATGTTGCACATGCATCGCGTGTGACTCGATCGTTAGTAATTATAAAATATTCATGAGTTACATTAAAATTTTTATACTATATTATACACACAACACGTGTGCATATATGGATAATAATATTAATCAATCACAAGTCGAATATTTTGATAATTATTATATTTGAATATTCTCCTCCTTTGTGGACCCTTTCCCCCGAGCCAGCTTCTCGAACAAACTCCCATCGCATGCTGCTCTGACCGTGTCTTTATGCAGAAAACCATCTTTGTCCTTCCCAAGCATGTACATTATCTTCCACTCCACGTATCCAGCCAGCCTACATTTAATGTAAGTTATAATAAATACTAAAAAAACAAAATATATTTGTTATTAATGAAATTGTTCGGCTATGGTTACTTTTTGAAGAAAATAAAATCGATCTATGGCAATTAAAAACGTTATATATGCTTATATATCACAAAATCTCTTACGAAACGGTCGCACGAGTAAATTTTATGAGACTGTCTTAAGACCTACTAATATATATATAGGAACCATATCGGGAGAAGAAGATACGTACCATCCACCGTAGTCCTTTGGCTGCCTATTAGATTTGAGGAATCCTTCCAATTCATCAGAAGTTAAGGCATCAGGACGGGTATGTGCATTTTTTGCAAAGATCTCCTCAAACTTGGATTCAACAAACCTTCAAAAATTAAATTTAAATTATATATAATGATTTACTTATACAAAATATATATATATATATATAAATAAGATTCATTAATATTATACAAGTAAAGATCGATATAGTTATTATGTATACCTTCCATCCTTGTCAAAGACACCGGAATCACTGGTATGTTTGGCAAAGTTGATATTTTGAATCTCTATTGGAAAATCTTTGGAAAAAGGTTTCCCCTGCATTCACCAGAAATTATTGAAAATTCATAATTATATACTCCTATTATTAGTATTTTAAAGTTATTAGAGAGAATAAATATTTTAATGTAAAATATAGTTAAATAAGAATTCAAAGATTAAAGAGACGTGTTATTTCAAAATTAATTCATTCATATACACGTGATCTTTTACATATCGCATACCAAAAGGCACTATAAACATGTATAAAAGTACTTAAAATGATAAAATATGGCATTATTTAAATTTAACGGCATAGAATGATGAAACATTAAAACTTTCAATACTCTTAACAAATTAAAATTTTCGGAAAAAGATGCTCTAAATTTGAATTAAGGGAATAAAACAATTACAGGTCTTGTTTTCCCACTCAGGCCAACGTTAATGAATATGGCAGCGATATAGGATAACAAAATCCCGCTTCCAATTGCTCGAAAACCTGCAAAAACAAGAACATTCATTTATTATTACAACTTTTTTTTTTTTTTACAGAAATGAACAAGTGTTAATTATTAAAG
The DNA here is from genome assembly GCF_033568475.1 of Henckelia pumila. NCBI lineage: Eukaryota > Viridiplantae > Streptophyta > Magnoliopsida > Lamiales > Gesneriaceae > Henckelia > Henckelia pumila. The sequence continues at coordinate 190,137,715 of NC_133121.1, read as the reverse complement.
AAATTCTAATATCATTTTGTATGCTTGATTAATGTTATTTTTTTAAAAAAAAATACCGCACAGAATATATTAAGAAAATCATTTACAGATACCCTTTTACGTTCCGGTTTCTGACAAATCCGACCAATTTTAAAAGAATTTCATGAAATCCTTGCAAATATTGATTATGTCAAACAAAGTTTAAAAGAAGAACTATTTAAAAATAAAAAGAAACTAAATAAAAATTATTAATTAACCTTGAAAAGTCTCTGCGGGATAAATAATCCCATCATGATTTTGATCAAAGAAAGTGACGTGCCTCTGCAGAACATTCAAACTGGGATCCGCCATTGCTGCATTCATGCAATTTAAGAAATTTAGGCAAATTTAAATCTAATCTAAAATCTATTTAAAAAAAAAAAACAAAACACGAAATAACAATAATAATAATATGTGAACATAAATAATAATTCAAGTAGTACTTTTTTTTTTGTTTTACTTTTTCTTGTTCTTGTCAGTTACTACACTTGGAAAATGAATTGGGATTTATATATAAAAATGGTGGAGTGGATGTGACGGATTTAAGGGAATTGATCGTGGGATTTCCTTTTGTGATTTTGGAGATATTTTAGGAATTTTATTTATGTTTATTGCAAATTTTTCTCCTAAATGTATTATCTACACAATTAAAAGCAATCCGCAATTTTGATCTGGTTACGTAATCTGCTCCTTTTAATCTTTAATTTTTCCATCTTTATTTTTTTACAATTACAATTTTATTAATTGCTAGAATCTCTTCCGAATTAATTAATGGATTCAAATGATAGTTTTTCTTTTGTTTGAGTTTGATGGTTTCTTTGAGAAAAAAGTAATGGATAATATTCAAGTGGAAGAAATAATAATTTCTAAAGAGTGTTTTATTATTTAAAAGTTAATGATGTTCAATTTAGACATTTATAAACTATATATGAAAATTTAGTGGTAGAAAAAAAACCTTTCGATAAGTTTTAAAAAATCTTGCGATATTCAACATTGGTTTTTAGAAATTCTATAAAAGTCTATATTTATTCAAATTTTCAATAGAATTTTAACGATTCTATGAAAGTCATTAAAATACAATCTTTAAAGTATAAAATACAACAATAAAATGTTAATAATTTTCTTTGATTGAATCCAAATTAAAGTTTTGAATGGATTTCTAATTTCATTTCTGCTCCTTTATTTTTTCCATCTCTCACTTCAAAAGTTCAAATCATAAGTTTTATAGATCTCTCTTGCCCCTTTTCAAATCACATAATGTACAAAATTTTCTTTTCTTTTCTTTTCTTTTCCTCTTCGATTTTGTATTTTAATACATAATTTATAAAATTATTTTCAATATTGAATTATAATAAAAGGTAATCCAAAACTACATAATTAATTTTACAATATTTAAACATTTACGCCACAAAAATGAATAAAAAAAAGTCTAATAATAACAACAACAAACATTGTTAACGATATTTTTTTAAAAAAAGAAGAGCAATTAATATTTTATGATATATTTAATAAAAAAAACTTGCTTTTTAGAACACGTTAAATATTATTATATTTATTTTATAAATAAGTTAGAGGATCGAAAACATGTGCAGAGGGAGATGCATACATACTTTTAAAGTATTTTGCTCGTTTTTGAAATGTTCAAAAAATGAACCGAGAAATGAGAGATTATATTGAGTTTGGTTACAAAACAAAGCGGAAAACCCTCTATAATAAAACGATTAAGCATTTTGGAATTGATCTAACCCTAAAACTTTTCGAGCTTTCCTGCTTTTCAAATATCCTCTTGCCTTTATAGAAAAATGTCTTCAATCGCCCAGAATGTCCTTGTTGATTTTCACATTACGTACAATCTTCAAGATCAAGGTTTGGTAGAAATGTTCTGCACTTTGGAAGCATCAAGGCTCCGCAAATTTTTGAGTTGTGGTACTCACATCTTCAAGCAGGCTTTGCCCCAGTTCTTTCAGTCTGCTACTGTTGCTGAGGGATCTATCAAAAGCAGTATTGGTGGAGAATCTGTGACTGAGTTTTCTTCCATCCCCAGTGCTCAAAGGACTCTAATGAGAGCCATGTAATCACGGACTGATTCTCCCATGAAGATTCCCTGCAAAAAGAAGGAAGTCAAGCTATATATCATTCCGTATGAATTTCCTCCAGAACTCTGGTGATGCCAAAAAGTGGGGAAAAAGGTCTATTTCTAGAAGGACTTCCTCACCACAAAGAAGATCTATCATTTAAGACAAGGTTGGAAGAGGACCTTCGGGAAGTCAAGAAAGAAGTGGAAGAGGACAAAGATATACATCACATCAACCATACAGGAGATAGATTGATTGATATGTTATCAGAACAGTTATTTTCCCATTTGTCTGTATTAAACAGATCGGGTTTTCATGACACTATTATTTATTATTCAGATGAATGCGTACACACTTATATCTTCATTACTTGGTTTTGACATCACCGAAAAGGAAAACAACTTGTAAGACATAATCTTAATTTTTGTGATGACAAATATAAGACAGAAACCAGATCATTTGACACGTTGAACAAAAAATAAAAACACATTCGATTTGTATCTAATCGATCTAATAAACATGGATCTTAACAAGACAAAAATGATAAGGAATCTCTTATCAGATTAGTAAGTCTATTGGGTTAAGTTATGTGAAACGACCTTAACTTCTAAATTTAAATGCGAATTTTTTTTTTTTTTTCAAATCCAATACTGAAAATATTACTATACATATATGCCCATACACATATGTATAAACATGCAAGTAAAATATTTTTTTTAAATATAATATCTCAAATAATAATAAACAACTAATAATTAAAAAAGTTTCATGCATGAAATAAAGATAATAAGTATTACAGGTTCAAAACCCTCATATGCGGAAATAACTAAAATAAAAAAAATATAATTTGTTTAAAACTCAACAAAATAATAAACTGTATCTGAAAATAACACTAAACTCTGCAACGGTCACGGGGCCACTGTTCCGTGAGCTCATACACCCTCACCATCGGTAGGAGCTAAAAAGAAATCATCTGACTCACCTGCACCATATAAGCGTAGTGAGCCTAGGGGCTCAATATGTCTAATCTTAAATAACAAGGGTTAAAATAATTTACACACCATCATACTAATACTTATACATGAACATGCATGAATGGAAAAACTTTCGTAATCATACCATAATCACTGATCATAATCATATCATAATCAAACTTAATTCTTCATCATACTTAAAATAGTTGAGCACTTATATTTTTGAAGCAGTCTATGGTTCTATCAGTAAGTGTTACCTAAACTGTACCGACTGATCAGTCTCCTGAACCAACGTACGTGGCGGTGATAAATCACCTCCTATGGTAGTAAACTACCGCTTAATTCATATGGTGGATAACCACCACTGTGTCACACTACTTCAAGTTCCATCAAGAAAATACTTTATTGCTCAACACATACATAATCATAACCATATAAAATTTCATGAATGCATGCACTGAAAATTTGTTCGAAATATATATTTAATTGATTTTCATAATATACATACTTATACTTAAAATATTTTCATGCACTAAAATAATTAAATATATATTTCGGACTTAGGGATTTTTCATGGTCTTGGTCCAGACTGTTGGTCACTCAACTAAGCCCATTAACTAACTTAAAGCCCATAATTAGTAAATAAATTTTAAAAATTATAATCTTTATTAAAATAATTTAATTAAATATAATTGGGCTTAAATAAAAATATTTAGGCTCATTAACTAATTAATCCATATAAATTCATGGACTGACCCATAAAAAATAACAGACTGGCCCAAAAATTTCTATGGGCCCACAAACCCATAAAAATCATTGGGCTAACTTTAAAAATAATATTGGAGACCCAATAAAATTATTTGGAGGCCCAAATAATTTTATTTCAAATAATTTGATCCAAAGACCAATTAAAACATAATATACTTAAAAATTAAAAAAATACTCGAGCCCGGCCCACCAAACCCAAACCCGGACCGACCTAACCCGACCCATGACACCCCAGACCCGACCCAAACCCCAAGACCCGACCCGGACCTAACCCATAACTCAAAGAAACGAACAGCCCCTTCCTAAGCCTTCTCGGCAGCGGGTAGTGGCCATTTCCGGCGTTCGTCCGGCCAACTCCGGCCACCAATGGCCGAAGCACCACCACCCACGTCTAGCCCACATCTAGGGGGTTCTAACTTAAAGCCCATAATTAGTAAATAAATTTTAAAAATTATAATCTTTATTAAAATAATTTACTTAAATATAATTGGGTTTAAATAAAAATATTTAGGCTCATTAACTAATTAATCCATATAAATTCATGGACTGACCCATAAAAATAACAAACTGGCCCAAAAATTCCTATGGGCCCACAAACCCATAAAAATCATTGGGCTAACTTTAAAAATAATATTGGAGGCCCAAATAATTTTATTTCAAATAATTTGATCCAAAGACCAATTAAAACATAATATACTTAAAAATTAAAAAAATACTCGAGCCCGGCCCACCAAACCCGAACTCGGACCGACCTAACCCGACCCATGACACCCCAGACCCGACCCAGACCCCAAGACCCGACCCGGACCTAACCCATAACTCAAAGAAACGAACAGCCCCTTCCTAAGCCTTCTCGGCAACGGGCAGTGGCCATTTCCGGCGTTCGTTCGGCCAACTCCGGCCACCAATGGCCAAAGAACCACCACCCATGGCTAGCCCACATCTAGGGGGTTCTAACATGACAAGAATCAGACCAAACTATGGCTCTAGGAGTGAGAACGAGGCTCTGCACCAGACTCCTTCTTCCTCCTCGCGCGCAGACTGAGCAGTCGCCAAACTTTCGTTTGTGCCGCTTCCTCTGACCACCAAAGACCATGAAACCACTTTTCACTCTTAGCCAACATCCAAAGATTTCAAACAAGACCAATCTCACCCAAAATGGTGTCCTGAGGAAGGAGAACGAAGTCTTCTTCCTCAGAACCCTAAACTGCCCGATCTGCTGCACCCGAGTAAAAAAGCTTCGACTTGGACCTATCCAGCTCCAAACCAACCACACCATGGTGAGTGAGGCCGATCGAGGGTGAGTGAAAAGGTTAAGTGTGGGAGTGAGAAAATTAAAGGCGTGACTTGCAAAAGCGATTTTAGGTTTTATTTTTTAAAAAAAAAAAATTAATTAAAAATGACATAATAAATTAAAAAGAAGCTTAAAGACAACAGTGTTATAAAACCGTTGTCCTTTGTCAATAAAAAATGCTCATAGACAACAGTCCTGTAAAACCGTTGTCGTAGGTCCAAAATACACGCTCATAGACAACAATCGTTTAAAACTGTTGTCTTATACCCTTAAACGACAACGGTTTTAAGTAAAATGTTGTCTTTTTTATTAACACAAGAGTAAAACACAACGGTTTTAATTAAAACTGTTGTTATAAAGTGCAAGACAACGGTTTTTACATAAAAACGTTGTCTATTGAGTGTTGTTGATGAGCATTTTTCTTGTAGTGCCACTCGACCATAAGGACCCTATGACACCCCTTGACCATCAGCCATCAGCCTTGGACCGCACCATGCTAGTTAAAAATGTGAGTCATGACCAAGAACACCAAGAACATGCAACAACACAATTCGTACTTGTATAAAATCAGATTATCCATGATAAAATTCTGAAATAAAAACATCCTGCATGAATAATAGCTTATATGGTGGCCAAACGAAAGATTTAAACATGCTTTTTAAATCTAGGACGATGATTGATGCGTATACGGGGCTCCGGGACGACGAACGGATCAAAATCTTCAAAAAACTAGTTTGGATCGGCTAAGGGTTGAGTTTTCTGTGAAGGAGGCGTGAAGAAGACTTGGACAAGATGAAGGAGGCTGCTAAAGACTTTTCTAATCGGTTTTAGGGATAGTTTAGGGTGTAGTTTAGGTTAATAATTAAGTTAATAATTAAAATTAATAAGTAAATAAATAATATACAATAAAATATAAATAAAACTCTCCCATAATATTTATAATCTGATGAATAAGCCTTAAACTCGAAATAATTAATTAGGCTATTTTTAAAAATCAATAAAAGTCAATTAAGGAACTTATTTTGGCTAAAAATAGACAATTAAATAAATATATAATTAAGTACTAAAATTTTCTTGACAAAGTACCTTAAAATATTATTTTAAGGCTCATAAAACTCATAAAATATTTTTGGCTAAAAAGATTGGTATCCCGTCCGTCCACGGTCCCGTCTACGCGATCAAATCAATAAAATTCACAAAAATCTAGAAATTCTAAAATTGCGGGTTAAATGCTAAAATAAATTTAAATCATGCATATAATTCACATAATAACACATAAATGTCATTTAACCCAAATATAAATTTTAAATAATTATTTTCCCTAATTATGCATGCGAATTTACGTATTAAAATTTTCGAGTGTTACATTATGAATATTAAAGAACTAGTTCATACTCTTAAGATCGATCCGCATTACCAGACCAGTTCATGTAATTATACCAGCTCAGATAAATCCAGACCAGATCACTTATGTCTTCCGAGCATCATTCAAGATCATTATAGGTTGTTGAAGATAAACCCAAAACAAGCTGTTGGAGATTGAGATGTTATAATTGGTACCCGACTATATTCACATTGTCCCACTATCGTTATTACTGTTTTTGGAAAGAAAACAAAGTCATGTGATAAATTCTGCTTGATTGTCGGCTATTTTTGGATCAGATGTGCACCTAAAGTTGAACATTCTCCATTATAAATACTTGAAGATATACGCAGATTGCACCTCTCCAGAATCTTTTGAATCATCAAGTATACAAGTGTTCTACAAGCTTTCAATATCTTCACATTCAAGCAAAGAACCATTCTACAAGCTTTCAATATCTTCACATTCAAGCAAAGAACCAGACTGACTACTTCGAGCTGTTATCACCCGCTTATTGTTATATCAGATTAATTTGACTAATCATCCTATGATATTATGTCAAGCTTGAAAGAAGCATTACTGTAGTTTTATTAGTTTTGTAACTCTAATCAGATATTAATTTGATTGTGAGAATTGTTGTGCTAGGAGTTCTACTCAAGGGTTGATTGGATTGAGTTTGTGCAAACGATTGTATAAATCAAATTCTTCTAATCAAAATCCTTTAAAAACAGAAGAAGGAAAGACATAAAAGTTTTAGTTTCAAAATTTAATAAAAAATTTCATGGTTCTTACTTTAATTTTCTTCTTACTCACCTTTAGTCTGACTAAGCTATCCAGTTTAATTTAGTGCGTGCGATATTTTTTTCTTGATCCGTTATCACAAGTAAAATTTTTTAAGCAAAATTTTGACTATCGAGCTAGTAACTCATAAGACAAGTTTGTGAAAATCCGTTAAAACGTGTATCCTAACACGATTTTATAGTACTTAGTTAATAATGTCTTGAGAGATCGATAAACAAGCATTCATCAATTGTTTTCGGCAATCATTGACTTAGTTCAATATTTTTTTTTATATCATCTAAACTTAATTGTCTATCAACATGGCTTATTTTGACTTTCTGAAGTTAATTTAATTTAAATATTAAAAAATTCATAATAAAAATATGTTATATAGTTTTATGAAATATCTATGCGTTTCGTACATTTGAAATTCTTTTAAATCAATAGATCGTTTGTGTGGTGCGTCTCACGAGCTGTGACGTTAAATTTAAGTTCATGTTTCATCTAATTAAAAACAGAAAATTGTATTTGTTGTCTTATGTTATCAAATTTTGATTATAGTACCGTATGTTTTGATTTTTAACAACTATAGTAGTAATTTTTCACATGTTAGTGTCGGCGCTGCACTGATATCATATTAGTGTCACGTCGAAAAAAATTTCTAAATTCTTTTAAAAAATATGTAACATATTAAGACTAAATTTTGACAACATAAGATAAACTTACCGGGTAAAAAAACAACTTTCCCAATTAATAACTATTATAAAGAAAGTAACTGAATGTAAATCTCTCGCAAAATCTCCAAATTAATATTTACAAATTGGAAAATCGAGAATAAAATCAAATATACAACAAATCTTGATGTTGATATACAATATTTGTAGCTCAAATCCTCCTAATTTCTCGTCCAGCTGAACCTTTTCTTAATTTGATGAATAATGATAAAAATATATCCTACATTGATATTTACAACAATTATATTGTTAAATTTTTAATTATATGATGAGATTTTATATTAAATTTATCATGAGATTTCGATGAATGAAATTTTTATATTAAAATTTGTGGAGTAAGATTTATTTTACAAATCTCATCATAGATTCATACATATAACATGACTGTAATTTGGATTTAATCTCAACAGCCTTATGTTATCTTTCAAATGTTTTACCATTGTGTCGTGCAGATTTTCATACCTCTTGTACAATTTTTTTGGTCACGCCTTACAAATGCCGCCGGAAAAAGCACTAGTTGAGAACTAATCTCACGCTGACAATTTATTCAAAGACTTGAGAATTCAGTGCATGTTTTTCCTGATATATTACCATCTATAGATACATAGAAACACTAACAGTACATTACATTACAGATTAAATAGTACACTACATCGTCAAATTCTGTTCGGTCGATGCTCGGACAGGTTACAGAATGCAACATCTCAGCACAATGCCCTTTTGATCCACCCTACCATCTTCGTTGCCTGTGGAAAAACCGAAACTCGATCTTCAGCGGCATAATCTTAAGCCAGACACTACATTAAGGTAGTGTTTGGGAATGCTTTCTAGAAAGCACTTTTGAGTTTTTCCTTCACAAAATTTAAGCATTCCCAAACACTATCTAAACAGTTTTAAAATCTACCAAGGCTTCGCACTTTTTCTATTTAATTTTTGTGCAAAAGTAAGTGTCTTAAGCCTGCCCGGTTTTGCTAGAAATGCTGCCATTTGGAACTTGAATTCATATATCCTTTCATTCCCATGTAAATGTTTATAAATTTTTAAATATTCGATTCAAAGCACTTCCCCAAGTTCCATAAAGGTAATAAAACGGAATTTGCGAGTTTCATTTTCCTCCTAAAGCTGAAAACTTCAGACATACAGATGGCATACCTTCCAAGGGCTGAGTTAACCTCCGATTTTGAGGAGCTGTCATATCTTTTTTCAGCTGCATCAAAACGTCTTCCATTGTATGCTCCCTCCGCCAATCAGCAAGCATGGGGAAGAGACTTGGATCGACCTGAAATTATTTACATCATTCACATGGTTACTCAAGGCATACCGCAAGAAGAGTTTATTTTCAAACCAAAAGAACTCACCAAACCAGTTTCTTGATCGACACAGCTCATATTTATCCTTGACTGGAACTTTACACTCGGTGGCTTATCAGGATAATCCTTTCCACAGAATAATTTCACTTGGTATATACGGCCTTCATGAACAGTCTGTTGACCAGTTTTTAAAATGAGAGAATTTTTTGTCCAAAGGCCAAGATTTGTCGGGTAAAGTAAAATTCTAAACCACAATCAATCTTGCAATGGTCCTCGGTGATGAAACAAAAGTGAGACACTTTCTTCATAAGATTTTCACAGTTTTGTCACATAAAGGAATTATACAGCTAACACAATCAAGTATTAATGTGTGTGTGTGAACATCATAACTAAAATAATTGTCAGAATGGTAGAATCGAGCAACAAAATTGGAAAAGTCCAAGAATTTGTCATGTATTTGGTCTTGGTAAACACATTTTAAAAGAGCGGACGAAATTTAACATCACAAACTTCATAGTTTTGCTAATTTGACCAAAACACAATTTTCAGTAGCTTAACAGTAAATTCTTGACATACTTAGACTGAACAAAAGAGCAGACATGTGTCATATTTTTGCTTCATTTATGATCACTTGGGGTTCTCTAGTTCACCAATCACCGGCGAAATGTCGTAGCAAAAATAAAAAAGATATTTGCAAAGAAACATAATAGATATAAAGTTCGAACGCAAAAACAGCAAAACTACATGTTGGGAAACTTCCGTAAATCATGTTGCAGTAACTGCAATAATTTTTTTATAAAAACATTTACTAACACATCTTGTGCGAGTCTGTGACCTCAACGAAGAACCCATATACTGGAAATCCAACAGTTCTACCATTAGGTTATTTGAATGGTGACTATAGTGAATTTCTATACATTAATATTCATGAAGATCCATTTACTCAAGCAAATATTGATTAAAAAAACTAACATTAGGAGGACCAATTATGGTTCCCGTCCATGACTGCATGTACACATCATCGGCATCATCCATTCCATAGCTAACAGTTCCATCTCCTATTCCCTTTTCTCCTCTCTCAAGTTCTTCCAATAATCTAAAGTTCCTAGGAACTGAAACAGAGATTTGTTACGGAATATTTCTCATGATATATAACAAAGTCTTAAAGACTAAAAAAAATAAAAATATTCTTAAAGACTATAAATAAATAAAAATATCTCAAAAAATGTTATCACAGCGAGCATAACCGAGACAGATGGCATTTTATCAAATTACTTAATTGATTTAATTGGATGGGAATGTAATAAATACCATGCAGGCATAAAAGGAAACTCATTCACTACTGGTATTAAAGTATGAGATGTAAAACTGTTAGTTTATGAATTAGAGCAAGAAACATCAATTACATCAAAGTCCAGGTCAGTTTCTAATGTCAAAAGTAGATATTAAGAAAATAAGCTGTGTTATTCCTCGTTTAAAAGAAATATGAGTAATAGCAGAAACTGTTTAGTTTAGATATAATTTGAGAGGAAAAAGGTGAGATTTCAAAAGCCTGCTATAGTTTCTAGCCATATCAATAGCATAGAATCTATTAGTTTGATTGTTTGAACGCGGGGGGTGTGGGTGTAATTAAAATGCACAACAGGGGAATCCATATAGAACTATTAGGCAACGAAACTCTGAAAAACAAACTAAGCATCCAGAAAAAAGTGGTTCATATTCCAATGTAATGCTACAACTACCCTAATTAAAAGGCGCCATCCACAGAGAGTTAAGGGAAAAAAGAAAAGGAGTGGAGTGTCATGGCGTCATGCAAATATGGTGGCTGTGCTGCCATTTCCAACTTGAAAGATTCTACAGGAAGACCAAAACTTACTAGCCAAAAAATGATGCTGTATTTGCTCAAAATATCAAGCAAATATCACTGAATGATGGCATTAAAGTTAGGTTATTCATGTTCAAACAGTAGAATAACGTGAACTGGAGATGGACTAAGACTCTTCTGTTCCCCCATCCACAATCTTTTTTCAAGATATACTGTTTCTATTGAAACCGGATCAACTATTTCCCTCTAGTGGCTGGATCATTAAGAATTGAAGAGACTATAATGGATCCTATGTCAATGCTATTGATCTCCATGATGACTAACAGAGTTTTACTTGCTCCATATATCCCAAATCATTATCCAAAAATCCAAATAAAGTTGGAATTCAGCAGCACGTCCATTCATTCAACTACATGTGATGCAAACCATGAAATTTTAAACATGTCCGGACTTTTGGACAACATTAATAAACTTACGTATTATGACAGTGGTTTCAACTCATACAGGGTGTATACTCGGTCAAAAAAATTTCACTTCAGTATAATGGTAAACAATATTAACCATACCATCAATTTCTTCAACTAAAGCCTAGTAATCTGTGTGCCTATAGATCAAGGGGCAATTGCCAAATAGCATCAAGTATGAATTGAACATGAAACAAGACCAATACTTATTCTCCTGTTGAAAATCAGTATAATGTTTCCTCCAAATCTCTAAGACAGTATTTTCTATGACTAAAAACCTGGATTTATTTTCAGGTAGCAACTTCGGTTTACATGCCTAGATCCGGCATGGTAGAGTTAATTTTGACAACAAGATATAAGTTGCATACAAATAACCACAGGATCAAACGAAATACCATATTTACTAAAATCGCATCCTTTTCTGCCCAAAATAATAGTCTTTCTTGCATTTTTTTTTTAATTTAAAAAAAATGGATTAAGATCCTGGGTCTACCAGGCATACAAGCCAGCATTTAAACACCTAAAAAGAAATCAACCCAAATCCCCACAACTCTGTTTAATGGAGCCAAACAACTGAGGTCACTTCTAAAGGTAAATTCTTCACAGTTAATTGCAAAATTTTGTTGATTGTGAAAAATTAAGAGAAACATAGTCATAATGACATATACAAACAAGATTGACATGGGATTCACGAAAATGATCGAGATTAACTATAAAACGGTAATTAATAGCTCATCGCAAGTTCTAATCACACACACTTTGTAGCCATATGCTTTCGAATTAATCCGAGCGAAATCCGAAATAAACAAGTAACCTACTAATTTCTAGTGCAGAACCCAGGAAAAATAGCAGATTTCTAGACAAGAACTGCCAATTAAGAAAGAAAAAGTGAAAGAATTGTAAAGCTTACCAACAATTCTTGATGACCCTTCAGAACCCATTTCTTGCTGCATTAATTGGGCAATCAATCGAGGGAATGAAGAGCTTTGGGAGCCGGATTTACAAAGATTTTTTCTTCTTTCGGCAGCGGTGATGGCCCGTAGAGCTGATGTCTTGCAGCTTTATTGCAGTTCACGGTTCAAGAGAGTACTTTTCTTTAACAGCTAATCTACATTAAATATTTACTCAAAAAAAATTCTAAATTAATTAAATATTTTTTTTTGAGAGGAAATTAATTAAATATTAGTATACTATATATATGTTATATTATATTGTATATGAATTTGGGATGAAAATACGTATTCCTTCACGTCAGTTCTTATTTAAAATTGATTGAGGATTGATTGTCAGGACACATAAATTCCTAATCGAAACTCAATTCTAGCCATCTTTCTTTCACTGAACGAATGTAAATCGATTCGTTAAACGTGTTGGGATGGATTCATATTTACATTGAAAATTAATTTTTTTATATAAAAAATAATATTTTTTTATAAGTTGGATAAGGTCTGTAGTAACTTGCAGCCCATTATACAAGATTAAGGGTCAAATTAGATACATAAGCATTTTGCTTTAAATATTTTTTTTAAAGTTGTCTTTTAAAAGTATTTTTTTTTAACTAAAAGCTGTAATAATTTGATGTTTGGATAAATAGATTGAAAACACTTTTTTTAGTTGAGTTTTTAAAAAAAAAACATTTGAAAAGATATAAATATGAGCCTTTAAAAAATAACTTATTTTGGCTTAAATAGTGCTTTTAAAAGCACTTCCAATCTATCCAAACATATATGAAACATAAAAAAAATAGTTTTTTTTTGTTTTTTAAAAAAATCTTTTTTCTCTTCTAATTTGTTAATCCAAACATACTTTAAATAGTAAACACGATTAAGAGGTCATTATCTTAATTAACCAAGTGTTTATCGGATTAGAAATAAGAAATCATAGCTTCGGAACCACCTAAAAGTTCGAAAAGTCCGAACTCTAGTTGGGAAGCACTGAAGTGGTCATGGTTGAGTTCGGAAGCTGAGGGTTAGTTCGGAATGTTTGAATGTGGGATCGGAAGGTCCGATCAGAGTTAGGGCATGTAGATTTGAGGTGTCAAGACTCTGGGGACACGTAGCCACATGCAATATATCTGAAGATCCAAACCCATGATGGGAGGGTCCGAACGCAGCTGTCCGGCGAGGTGTCAAAATACTATTGACACGTGGGAACCATGCGAGTTCGAAAGATCCGAACTCGAGATCGAAACTTCCGATTGTAGTCTATAAATAGGGGCCGAAAACTCATAATTCAATGTGTGTTTGATAAGTGCATTTTATGCACTTAAATATGTTTATGATTTTAATTGTTAGTTGCGTTGTTTCGAGCAGATTTATGTGTTGTTTTGTTGTTTGTGTGCGTAGGAAAATTATTGAGATTGGGAAGAAAAGAATAAAAAACAGAAGAAAAGAAAAGAAAAGGAAAAGAAAAGAAAGAAAAGGAAAGAAAGCGTTATAACGCTATTTGGTAGCGCTAAGGAAAAGTTCAAAGCGCAGCAACGCTTATTTAAGTGCTATTGCGCTGATTCATGGATAGCTTGGAAAATAAAATGCGAACCTCATGCGCGCCCGCCTATGGAATATTGAGCGCTCGCGCCATCACTATTATCAAAGTTTTTTATTTCTCTGGAAGGAAACTTTGGGCTGGTTATTGGGCTTTGCTTATAATGTATAAAAAGAATAGGAGAGTCAGAACTGAGGGGAGGCCGCCACAATACAACAGAACACAATTGGAGAGAATTGGATCGTGAGAAGAGCTTCAAGAACAGAGTTTGAAGATTGCGATTTCTGGACACGACATCGCATATTTGGCGTTTTCTTTCTTTTATATTATTGAATTCTGAATTGATGTCTACTTTTATGAACATGATTTGGTTTTGCTTATTTTTTATGATGAACTAAATTTCTTAGTCTAGGGGTTAAATGGAACCTGGTGTAGACTCCTTTATGAATTTTTAATTTTATTGAATTGAATTCCCTTAGATTAATTGTTTTCTAGAATTTATTGTCGTTTAAATTACTTGATCAGTAATTGATTTGTTATATTTATTTAGAATTCATCACTTGGGAGAGGGAATTTTGAATACTACCGATAGAATTAACACTGTTAATTGTTTATATAACTCGAGAGAGTATATAACTTTAATAGAGCCTTAAAAAGAACATTTTTTTTTACAAATATCACTGCAATTAGATTTTTAATATGAATATTGGAATTGAACTGTAGTTGATACACTCTATTTAAAAACTTGTTGCGAAATTTACGCTCGCTAGCGCACGATTTTCAAGTTTTAGTAAAGAGTAAGTAAAGTGTCGATCCTACGAGGAGTAATGTGAAAATATTCAGTTTTTTTAATTAAAATAGTCCTAATTTTATTTAGAAAATCAAGATTTTAGAGATTTTCTGAAAAATTAAAGAAGCAATAATATTTTATCAAACACACACACAACTTTAAGAGATTATCAATCAGAGAAAAATGGTCTAGAGGTTTGATTTCACCTGGTTTCGACAATAATCACTCCTAATTAATTTATTTTCATGAATTTCTTTTAATTAATAACCAAAAACACTTAGATTATTCTATTTTCCTCTCCCGAGTAACAAATAGAGTGCATCAACTACCGTTCAATTCCAATATCCCTATTAAGAATCTAATTGCAGTGATATATGTGTAAAACAATGTTTTTTTAAGGCTCCATTAAAGTTATATACTCTCCCGAGTTATATAAACAATTAACGGTGTAATTTCTATTGGTCCTATTCAAAATTCCCTCTCCCGAGTGTCGGATTCAAAATAAATTTAACAAATCAATTATTGATCAAGTAATTGAAAATACAATCAATTCTAAAAAATAATTAATCTAAGAGAATTCAATTCAATAAAATTAAAAATTCATAAAGGAGTCTACAACATGTTCCATCCAACCCCTAGACTATGGAATTTAGTTCATCATAAAAAATAAGCAAAACCAAATTATTTTCATAAAAGTAGACATCAATTCAGAATTCAATAAATATAAAAGAAAGAAAACAATGCCAAATATGCGATGCCGTGTCTGGAAAACGCAATCTTCAAACTCTGTTCTCAAAACTCTTCAAATGAAATCGCCTAGATATCTCACGATCTAATTCTCTCCAATTGTGTTCTGCTGTATTGTGGCGGCTGCTCTCAATTCTGACTCTCCAATTCCTTTTATACGTTATAAGCAAAGCCCAATAACCAACCCAAAGTTTCCTTCCCGAGAAATAAAAAACTCTAATAATAGTGATGGCGCGAGCGCTCAATATTCCATAGGCGGGCACGTATGAGGTTGGTATTTTATTTTTCAAGCTATCCATGAATCAGCGCAATAACGCTTAAATAAGCGCTACTGCGCTTTGAACTTTTCCTTAGCGCTACCAAATAGCGCTATAGCGCTTTCTTTACTTTTCTTTCTTTTCTTTTCCTTTTCTTTTCTTTTGCTTTTTATTCTTTTCTTCCCAATCTCAATAATTTTTCTACGCACACAAACAACAAAATAACGCATAAATATGCTCGAAACAATGCAAATAATAATTAAAATCATAAACTTATTTAAGTTCATAAAATGCACTTATCTGTTTTAGGTGTTTGGGTTGTGATTCAGTTTATATTCTTAGGGGTTTAGCCTTATACTCGAGGGTCGGACGATAGTTAGGTGCTACGGGGCTTGTAGTGGAGTTGGACTTGGGTCAGGACCTTCGACATCAGCGGGCTGACCACGGATGTAGGTATAGTCCTAGATCCCTCGTAGTATTAGGGAGTATCTATTAGCTTAGTTAAGACTTTTAGATCAGTATTAGTGATGCGTAACTATCTTGACTTGTAGTGATAGACTTTATATGCTTGTACATCTAGAACAGTTGTTGAGCGTAAGTGAGTACTGACTGAGATAGTCAGCGAGTATGCATGTGCCATGATCCATGATTACTGTTTTATTATATTATGCTGCATGTGTATATTCATGTTGAGCCGTATCTCCTTCGAGTTATCCTTTCTAGTAGGGTCACTCATCCCTATATCTTTGTTATTGTCGGACACCGGGAGACGCCGTGAGGACAGAGACTGATGCTATGGTGATCCTGACGATTGTGGGGAGTTATCGAGTAGAGTTGACCCTAGATGATACTACACACTCATTGGAGCCTACACTGAGTAGGACTTGATAGTTGACTTGTAAGGCCCAGAAATATTAAATGAATAATTATGGGATTTGAGAATTCAATTTCATATTATGAGTTAATATTGAATTGAGAAGTTGAAGAAAGTATAGATTTAATTTCCGAGCCAAAAATATTTAATTTGAGAATTTACGGATTTTGCGAATTAAAGTCCGAGAATTCTTAAATTAAAAGAATAAATATTCGATTTGAATATTTATGGGATTTAAGATTAAATTCCATGTTTCGGGAATTAAAGAAGATTAATTTTGAAGATACAACCCGATCAGGGACTGATTTGCAAATATCAAAGTTTGAAGGGCTAAAGTGCAATAGGCCTGGATTATTTAAGTAATCCGATTTTATTTAATTTTAATCCGAGTATATTTAATTTGAGAATATTTAGAGTTTAGATTTAAATTCTAATATTCTTAAATTATGTAGGATTGAAATTGAATTAAAAAGAGGGCTGAAGACTGAATTGCAATTAAGGAAGACTTGAGGGACTAAATTGCAATTTGGCAATACATATCCGATTTTAACTTAAATATATCTGAATGAATACGTGTGTGAAGATGGCCAAATTCAGAAATGACGAACAGAGGAGCTCGAACCCTTTTCCTTTTTCTTTTGATTTTGATTTTTCAAATCGCCGTAACTTTTGATCCGATCGTCCGATTTTAATTCCAAAAAGTGTTCTGGAATCCTTGCGACGAGACTTCGATTTGATGTAAGTCTTGAATTATTTCGGTATATTTTGAAGATCGAAATATGGTAGAGATCAGATTTTATGTTCTATGCATGTACTTGAGCTGTTGTATTTTGTGTAGTTGAAATTGAATGGAGGAACGATTGTTGTTTGTATTCGTTATGATTTCCAGAAGTGTTTCAAATTATATAGATTATGATTATGCTGGTTTCGATGGCTTGTGAACTGACTTGAAGTTACGTATGAATGGAATTGAAGTTAGATTCGAATTCGATATTTCGTCGGTTACTGATTTTCAATCACTACGCCGTCGATTTGTGTTTTGAGACCAGTTTGATAGCTGATTATTGAGATGAGATGTTCTTTGAAATGTTATCGATGATATAGCATTTTTATTTCTCAGTTTCAGACTTGTTTTTAAGATTAACGACGCATAACTCCGAATGAGAACCGAAGAAGAAGAAGTGGAAGTTTGAAATGGATTGAATGAAGATATATTGATGAAGTTGACTCGATTCTGAAATAATTGAATTGAACGAATCTTGATGTGAATGTTTTGAGGTTGTATCTCAGATTTGAAGAATTCAGAACAGAAGAACTACGAAGGTAAAAGTGGACTACTACTTGAATGGGATTAAAACTCGAGATGGTTTGTATCGAGTTCCCTAAATCACATACTTATTTGATTACTTGCTCTTATATGAATTCTTGAATGAGGCTATGATGTGAATGAATGCTATATCGATGTTATATGTTGCATTCATCTTGTGAGACTTGTTCTTTGATTTTGAAATGAACGGAAACGTTCGAATAGACGATTTGAGGAACTATATGTGTATGGCCTGGGTGGTTGAGATAGCCTAGCGTATGATTTACATGTATGGTGGCTTCAAAGTCTAGAAAAGCAAGATAAGTAGCCCCACCTCGATCGGAAGAGTCGGTGGTTTAGTTACGATATCTTCTTCTTGGGATCCCAACCGACGAAATGAGAGATTTCTTGAGAGAAGCCTATTTTTTTTTAATCATGCATTGTCTTTTATTTATATCATGAGTTTGATATATAACTTGATTTGCATATTAGTTGCTTTTACTGGGAAATATATTTCTCACCGGAGTTTTCTGGCTGTTGTCGTGTTTGTATGTGTGCTTAGCAACAGGTGATTCAGGAACAAGGCAAAGACGGGCATGAAGAATCGAGACTTGAGAGATTAGAGTGATGATCCGGTGTAAACGTTTTTATGCTTTCAACCTTTGTTGGTTCAAGAACATTGATCTTGTAGTTGTTAGACTTGAACTTTTGGTCTAGAGATTCTACTACTTCGAGATGTATAACACATGATCATGTTGAGTTTGAGTTTTTGATGTTATCATCTTCTCTTGTTCTTATCTGGTTTTTTTGGAAGAAGTTAGATATCACAAACCTTCATTTGACAGCAGAAATTCAGATTTTTAGTAGCGGGGCAGAGTGCAGCGAGGCTCCGCTTGAGCGAGCCAAGGGGTCTTGGACCCGAGCGGCTCTCGCTCGAGTGAGCCACCTTTGTTTAAAAAAAAAAAAAAAATTTTGGCTTTGATGTTTGCCTTTAATTCATGAACATTGAATTATTATTATGATTTGAGAGATTAAGAACCGGGTCGTCACATGACTAGTATCCAATCATTTTTCATGCATCATATTGGTTGTGTATTCGTGCTTATTTTACTGAGCAAAGTTTGCTCACGTCTGTTTTGTTTTTCATGGACACTCCATTCAACGGGGCAGTTGGAAGTGGCTCAACAGTTGGACCTATGCGTAGTAGGTGACCTAGGGGAGGATGCAAAAGTTGTTGTTAGCTTACTTAAATTGTTATTTCGATTGGGTTGTATATTTACTTCCTTGGGTTTCTAGTTTTATTTATTGATTGTAATCTGTCTGGTTTGCCTTGGTTTTAGTTTCCGCAGTTGTACATAGATTATCTTATTAAGGTCAATACAGGCTTAAGTTTCTGTCTAGTAGGTGATTCGGGTCGGGTCACTATATTTCTAGGGACCCAACCCAGAATCACCTACTAGTTAAACACTTAAGCATGCAATAATAAAACTTAAACAAAACAGTTAAGCAATGGAACCGGAAATGGCTTTAACCCAAAAACAAACCGGTAGAATACTACCGACATTAAAACTCAAAATAAAATAGTTATAAAACAACATCGAAATAAAATTGTATCAACCCTGATAACAACTCACTGCATCCACTGATCCTGATCTTAGCCATGTCTCTAGCCATCAGTCTCGTCTAACCTGAGACCTATTGTGATGTCCCTCATAACGTCACCAACTTAAATGCTACTAGATAATTGAAAATACGCGGAAAAGAGAATTTGCAGAAAAATAATTTATATAAACTTGAAAAGAAAACATGTGCCAATAAAAACATTGTGCAATCCAAACTGTTCACGTGCTAACTAAGGAAAACTTGCACTGCATAAATTTTTTTTCTAAAACCATAATAATAAAACATTGTTCATTGAACATAAAAACTCTTCTTGACACGGTTCTTAACAGTCTTTGCATGCAACTCCTCGCTTCCTCGATCACTTCGCGTCTTGTCCCACCTCATACTCATTAACTCCATCTTCCTCACTTGCACTATTCAAGTATAGTGAATCTAAAGACTCAACAAGCATACATAGAAAATTTAAGTATACATAATAAAAATTTTAAAACATGCTTGGATAATAATGCATAACAAATAAATTCAACTGCTTCATTTTAGGGTGATGAAAAATGCGTAAATGTGGCAACCATTAGAGCCTTTGGGTCCTATGATCAGAGTCGTTATACAACAAACATGTAATTTGGTACAGTCCATACCAGTCTGAAAGGAATAATTATTCCTTGATATCTTTTCTTGTTGTGAAAGATTTATTTTAGTTTTTTTTCTTTCTAGTATTGATAGTTAAGATTGTGTATAATATCATATATTACCTATCTAAGTGTTTGACATATTTTAAATTAGGAATTGATTAAGTTGAATTAACAAGATATAGTATTGCTAGTTTTAAAAGAAGGTTGATTGGTTGAATCGTGATTGCAAATATTATCTCTTAGCTAAGTATGTATATATCTCCTAATTTAAACTTTATTTCTATTTACCTTGATAGGTAGTTCACGCATAAAAAGGATAGCAGATCGAGAAACAGAAAAAAGAGAGAGCGAGAGCAGAGAAACATAGAGAGAAGAGAGAACTTTCACGTAGAAAATTCAGAGACGTATTCACGAGAAATCAAGAGCTCTGAATTGAAGAAGAAGATTGAATATTTCACATCCATGGTTGATGTGTTTCTATATTGCCGTGAAGTTTTTCGAGAACACTTGAAGATTACACTTGCAAGAGTGTTAGTCGAAAAACCTTTTGTTGTTCTCAGATTTCGGCAATCAGAATCAACTCCCTTTATTTTTTTTTATTTCGTTTTGTGGTTATTTTTAGGGAGTTGTTTGTTTTTATTTCGTGTTTTTGAGAAAACTGATTTTTCATAACATTTACTCGTATTGGATTTTGTAAAACAATTTGCAATTTTTCTATTGATTATTTTTTCACTGAGGCACCGCGCAAGTACTTAGTACTTGTGCATAATTATTTATGAGTGTTTAATTATTTGTTTTTGTTTTTATTTACGCTTTAATTTATTCCGCTGCATGTGGTCTCAAGTGTTGACAACATCTAGAGACAACCTTTTTAAAAATCTGATATTTTTGAAGTTTCTATCCATGTCAAGAGTAGAAACCACCCTAACAAGTGGTATCAGATCCCACTCTTGACGACACTAAGAGAGATTCTGGTTGATTTTGTGTTTTTGTTTTTGACAGGTAATTCGAGATGGACATCCTGTACACGAGTGCTACACTGAGACCACCGATTGTAGACTAAACCAACTATGGAATCTGGAAAGTAAAGACGAGAATCTACATTAAGTCCATAGATGTTAGAGCATGGCAACGTGTTCTAGATGGTTGGTCTCTTCCCTGAGGAACGAATGGATATGGTGATACAAGGACCAAATCTGACTCTGAGTGGACTGTGGATGAAATACAAAGCTCAAATTATAACGCTAAAGCTTTGAATTCTATATTCTCTTCTATTGATCTTAATATGTTTGGTTTAATTACTAATTGTTTTTGTGTTAAGAAGGTTTGGGACGATATTTAGATACACTGTGAATGTACAGACAGTGTTCGAAAAACAAAGCTGAGGATGTTATCCTCCATGTTCGATCTAAGGATGGAAAAGAATGAGACCATAAATGACTATGATCTAAAGCTGAGGGATATTGTGAATGAATCATTCAATCTTGGAGAGGCGATCTCAAATGAAAGACTGGTGAATGAAGTACTTTGTTCACTCATAGAAAGGTTCAACATGAAGTCTTGTGCGATTGAAGAATCTAAAGACACTTCCGCACTCTCATTGAGCGAGCTAATGAGTTATTTGCGAATATATGAGTTGAATACGAGTGTTCAGAAGAAATATAAAGGTAAAACTATTGCCCTTCAAATCACAAATGATTCTTACAACGATTTTGTTAAACTGTCGCATGACGTCAATGAATCTGATTTGGGAGACTCAATCTCATTCATTACTAAGAAGTTTGGTGATTAAATGAAAAAGATGAGGGAGACAAAAAGGGTTGGACAAAACTCAAAGCTCCAATGTTTATCACATCTGACAAACCTATGAGAATAGGCGGGCCCGAACAATCACCATAGTAGTTCCCTGCTCGTGGAAATTCTCGACTCATGCTTGAAGGAATAAGTCAGCCCACTGCTAAGAGGATGGACACTGTACAGTGTCATGAATTTCAAGGTTATGGTCATTACGCCAATGAATGTGCAAATAGGATTCGGAAAGGGATGAATACCTCTTTGAGTGAAGAAGAATCTGAAGAAGATGAAGATCAGAGTAAGGAAGAAATTCACACATCTATGTCTGCATTGATGGAAAGAAAGAAGCTACTGCAAATCAATCCATTGGGTGTTGCAGCAGGTGTTGCAACACCTGGCCGCAACATCTCCCAAAGGTCAGTCTATTTAAATACTTCAACTATTGATGACTTGAGTTATGAGACCTGGGTTCCAAACATCTAATCTCGGGTTAAACAATAACTAAGCATACAAGATCCAAGATTAAATGACAATTAAAAAATTTAAAATTTTTTTGATGAACAGTGCCTCTCTCGATCGGTAAAACTCAATCGATCGAGCGAGCAAGTTCTGCCCTGCTGTTGTACGCCTCAAGGACCAACTCCGCTCGATCGGTAAAACTCAACTAATCGAGCGAGCAAGTTTTTTTACAAAACAGAAAAAAGGCTACAACTCCCTCGCTCGATCGATCAAACTCTACCGATCGAGCGATGCCAACTCTGAACAAACTTCCAGAAATAAACTTACCAACTTCAACTACAATATCCATTCAATACATAACGATGAATACAATACATGCAACGACAACATTCAATCCACAATATTCGAGTATTAGGTACTACAAACATCAACAAGTTCGAGTTCTAAATATGCTTCAAAATATAAACTAGATTGACATGCTGTTCGACTTTGAAACCGAGTCCCACTTCTATTTCTTGATCTCCATGCTAACCAAGTATCCTCTGACTCTATCCTTCCCCACCTGTTGCCAAGTACACATACAAAACAAAGCAACAACCGGATAACTCCAGTGAAAATGATATTCCTAGTAAAAGCAACATAACATGCAATAACAAGTAATATATCAATAACATGATATAAAGACGACATGTTCAATGTTAATACGAATGAAATGCATGTCTTTAAAATCGGGATATCAACTCTGATAATCAAGGAATTGATGCTATGATTTTGGGATCCCGAGGATGATATCACATAACAACTCACCGACTCTCCCGATCGAGGGGGAGCCCCGTGTCTCCATCCTCTAGACTTTGGTGCGACTATAAGGAGTATGTTGACACTAGGTGAACTTCTACAACCCAGACCACTCGCAGTATAGCCCCCAAAACGTCTAAACAAAAAGGGTCGTACAGCCCGCTGAAATAAAAGATTTGGCTCAAGATGAATGCATATAGAAACACAAGAATTAATCCATAAATCAACTAATAACAATAGTAAATCAACAAAATAGAAGTTCCCCATTCTAGAACAAGTATTGATGCAAGTATGTGATTTAAGGGAAACTCAAGAACCATCTGTCTTGAGTGTTCTATCCCGCTAAAACGATGTCTGCTTGTACCTTTCGATTCAAATAGCTCCAACTCTGGATAAGCTACAATAAGAGGTTATATCAAAATCCATACAACCAAAAACAACAAACGCTCAAGGTAAACTCTTTACCGCTCTTCATCTAACTCTTCGACGTTCGACTTCTGCTAACTCTGGGCTCAACAAACTTCAACAAATCTGTACGAAGGCAAAAGAAGATCAACAAAGACAATCAACCTAACTGCCAATGGTTCGACAAATCAAACGAATCAAAATCCCAAAACTCAAATCGGCGGCATAACGGCTATAATATGATCAAACCGGAAATACATACAGCAGTATAGCATCACAGTCAACTCAATACAATGCTAAAACAACAATAACAATCTCAATCCAACAAATCTCAAAATCTACTTTTTCGAAATAGGCTTCCAAAAATCTTAACAATTCTGAACGACGCTCTTTTTCAAAATCGACTGAGAATAAACGATAATAACTAGCTCAAGAACATCATAACCGAAACTCAATCGATTCTAACAACATCCAAAAATAGAAGTATAAATGATCGGAGAAAAACTTACTATAGAAGTTAGAACGAAGCTCTTGCTGCTGGGATTACGAATCTGCCTTCGAAAATATATTCTAACGGACGGATCGATTGGAAAATGAAATCACAAAGCTTGAAGAGAGCTTTGGGTATCTTCAATGGAGGGAGGCGAGATGGAGTGAAAAAAAAGTAAAAAATGCTATAAATATCTAACAAACTTCAATTTTGTATTTTAGTCTCTGAAAAATTCAAAAATTGCAAATTAGACCCTGATCAAAATCAAATCGGCTCTTGAATTCTATAATCTCCGATTATCTCAAATAAACTCAATTAAGATAAATTTGTGGTGTTACAATTCTCCCCCTCTAAGAAGATATTTCGTCCTCGAAATCAATAAGAAGCAATCACATAAGATAGAATTAAGAACTTAAGACAATAAGAAGAACTCACGTCATCCGAATAACTCTGGAAACCGCTGTCTCATATCAGATTCTGTCTCCCAAGTCGCCTCTTTGTCTTCGTGACGGCTCCACTGAACTTTACCAAAGGAATCGACTTGGTTTTGAGCTGCTTCTCTTTTCGGTCAAGGATCTGAATCGGTCTCTCAAAGTAGCTTAGAGTCTCGTCAAGCTCGGCCTCATCAGGCTGAAGAACATGAAGGATCTGGATGATACTTCTGCAACATAGAGATGTGAGAAACGTCGTGAATACCGGATAAATATAGAGGAAGTGAAAGTTTGTAGGCAAGATCGCCTAACTTCTCGAGAATCTCATACGGTCCGATGAATCTCGGAGATAACTTCCCTCTATTTCCAAATCTAACAGTGCCTCTGAAAGGAGAAATATTCAAGAATACTCGGTCTCTCCATGATCAAAACTAAGAGGTCTATGTCTGATATTCACATACTTTACCTGTCTATCGTGAGCTGACTTCATTCTCGACTGAATGATCTTTACTTGTTCTGCAATATCTCGAAGCATATCCAATCCCAAATCAGGTGACTCGGACACATCATCCCAAAACAAAGGAGATCGGCAATTCTTACCATGCATAGCCTCGAAAGGTGTCATACCGATACTTGCTTGATAATTGTTGTTGTAAGAAAACTCGACAAGAGGCAAAGAATCCTGCCAACTAGTGCCAAAGTCTAGCACTACTACTTGAAGCATATCCTCTAAAGTCTGGATAGTCCGCTCTGACTGTCCGTCGGTCTGAGGATGATATGCTGTACTCAGATTCAATCGAGTACCTCTTGAAGACTGTGCCAAAAGTGCGAAGTGAATCTAGGGTCTCGGTCTGAAACTATCGATTTCGGCACACCATGCAATATCACAACATTGCCAACATATAACTCAGCCATATGATCGTGATGATACGTCATCCGGTAAGGAATAAATCAAGCAGACTTTGCCAATCTGTCGATCACTACCCAAATAGCATCGCATCCTCGAACAGATCGTGGTAGCTTCGTGAAGAAATCCATCAAAATGTGATCCCACTTCCACAGGAACAACTAAACTGTGCAACAGACCACCCGGTCGCTTCCTCTTTGCTTTCACCTGCTGACAGTTCAAACATCAAGATACAAATCTCTAGACATCGCTCTTCATCTTCTTCCACCAGAATTGATTCTTCAGATCGTTGTACATCTTCTGACCTCCAGGTTGAATACTGAACCGACTGCAATGTGCCTCTTGGAAAATACGCTGCCTAAACTCCGAAACATCGGGCACAACAATACGATTATTGACAAATAAAACATCATCTCTAACCTGAAATTCAGACTGATGCACAGATCTGTATTCTCTACTAAAATCTGAGTGCTTGGATCAGACTTCTGTGCTTCCTTGATAATAATAAATAACTCTGGCTCGGCTTGAATAGCAAACACTCTGATAGTCCTCCTATCTGTTTCAAACTCCAAACCAGAAGTGCAACAATCATCGATCAACTGAGAAACACCGATAGTAGAAAGAGATAAAGAACAAAGCTTTCGGCTCAAGGAATCTGCAGCTGCATTTGACTTTCTCGGGTAGTATTTGATTTCACAATCGAAATCTTTCAACAAATCTAACCATTCTTTCTGTCTCATATTCAGTTCTGCCTGTGAAAACAAATACTTAAGGCTCTTATGATCAAAAAAGATCTCGAAAGACTCACCATAAAGATAGTGACGCCAGATCTTCAAAGCAAAAATGATCGCAGCGAGTTCAATATCATGAACTGGATAACGAGTCTCGTGCGGCTTCAGCTGCCTCGATGCATACGCTATCACGTGCTTATGCTGCATAAGAACACATCCCAAGCCTTGATGAGAAGCATCCCAATAAACGGTAAAACCTCCGGTACCTGATGGAATAGATAGAATCGGAGCACTGGTAAATCTCTTCTTCAGATCAACAAAACTAGCCTCACAATCTGCAGTCCAGATAAAAGGCGCATTCTTCTGAGTCAGCTGGTAATTGGCTTTGCAATAGATGAGAATCCCTCGATAAATCGGCGATAATAACCAGCTAAACCCATAAAGCTTCGAATCTCAGGCACTGGTGTCGGTCTAGGCCAATTCATAACTGCTTCGATCTTGCTGGGATCTACAGAAATCCCATCTCCTGAAATAATATGACCGAGGAAGACAACTCGGTCCAACCAGAAATCACACTTAGACAACTTGACAAACAACTGTTCAGCCCTCAAAATCTGCAAGACGATTCTCAAATGCTCTGCATGGTCAGTACGGTTCTTCGAGTAGATAAGAATATCATCGATGAAGATAATAACAAACTCATCCAAATAACGCTGAAAGATATGGTTCATTAAACCCATAAAAACCAATGGAGCGTAGTCAAACCAAACGACATGACTATAAACTCGAAATGACCATACGTCGTTTTGAATGCGGTTTTAGGAATATCTTCCTCTCGCACTCTCAACTGATGATATCCCAACCTCAGATCAATCTTTGAATAAACAGAAGAACCCTGCAGTTGATAAAAAAAAGGTCATCTATTCGAGGTAAAGGATACCTGTTCTTTATCGTCCCTTGATTCAGTTGACGATAATCAATACAGAGCCGCATACAACCATCCTTATTTCTCACAAAGAGAACATGATGATATGAATTCTTAATGTATGGAAGGAAAATACGACTATATTAAAATCGTACCCTCAATCCAATAACAAAAGAAAACAAGAAATTGCCCAATCTTGAAAACAAGTAAAGGTTTTGGATTATTCACCTCTAGTTTACTTGAAACTAGCAACAAACAATCACGAAGAGAAAACAATTGATCACAACGGGACCTTCAGAAAACCTGTTTCTGACAACCCACGAGGATAATCAATCGATAAACGCCACAAAGTTGAAAACTTTGATAAGTTTGATTTTTGAGTAAGCAAAAGCTTAATAAAAATTCTAGAGAGAATTTTAATTGATAAATATCAAAAATCTGAATTCTATATTAATTATGAATGTTTTTGTTGTATTTATAATACAACTACAAATAATAAAAGATATCGCGAAATAATTCAAAAAAATATATCTAAAGATATGATAATATCTTCCTAAAAGTTTCCTAGTTGGAATAAAAGACTTAAATTAAGAAAATAATGCCAAAAATATCAAAAGGTCTCGCACACACATAAAGACGCCGAACTCTGTGTAAAACTCCGAGGCACGGGCGCGCGTGGATTGGCGCGGCGCGCATGGCTCTCTGGATCGACGTGCGGGCGCGCATAATGTTCTGTCAAACAGGCGCGGGCGCGCATGTGTCTCGGGTTGTGTCACCTATTTTTGTGTTCTTCTTGACATTTTCTCCACTCTCTTGTCTTCTTTGGACTTCAATAACATTGTAGCATCCTTCAAAGTGATCTTCAAGTACTCCAACTTGATTGCCATAAATTCCAAACCCTTCAACTCTCGAATGTAAATTATGAAGAAAATCTTGGAACAATATGAATCTTTGAGCGCCTTCTAGATTCATATCAGACTCCCCTTCTTCAAAAAGATTTGTCCTCAAATCTTGCCCTTTATCTACAAAAACCAAGCAAAGATTAGAAAATTTAAAAATATTTTTCACTAGCAACAATGTACTTTGCACACTCAAAACTATATTAAGACACACAAAATTTCTCATACTCAAACTAAACACCTTATAACCACTAGCACGTATAAACATGATTTAAATGTCATTAAGCAAAACATAGAGAAAATTCCTCCCCTTCTTAGACCTAGTTAACCCCAACACAAAATTCATAGATAAATACAACCATTGTGCTCTAGGAATAAGAATTAATGCACATGCAATATGCCGCTTACAAATCCACTCAGCATATCTTTTCATGTGTAACCATAAAAAATATTCATCCAACATACTCTTTAATTTGGATTTCTCAAAATTACACTTCAAACTGAAAGCACATATCCTTTCGTCAAACAAAGCATGCAATGAAGAATATATAAAGAAAAACTTATTTTTTTTAAACAAATACTTGCTCACATAAAATTTATCATGGACATTGCACAAGTATTTTTCAAACCATAAGAACCATGTAACCAAAAGAGATAAGAACTCATACCTTTGTGATAGTGTAGTAACTACCACATTTTTCTTACCTCGTTGGTACTTAATCAACTCTTCACCAACAACCCTAAGTTCTTGAAAATTCTCACCATCCACAGGTAAAGCAAATTTTATTGTACACAACACATTATCATTCAAACTTTCACACAAACTCTCATCTCTTTGTGTCGACACCACAAGTATAAAATATTCGACACGCCCATTCAAAATTTTGATATATACTAAGATATAATCAAAGTATAACAAAATAAATTTACCTCTAGATGCATGCCTATATCCCATCAATCTCATGAAAGTACTACGCACATTAGCTAGCCTAAAAGTCATCACTAACCAATCAAGAAAATAGGACTTATCACATATGCTACTCATGCACAATTAACTCACATCGACACAAACTAACTCATCAAATCTTTTAGTATGCACAAACTTAAGAGAATTAATATCAAGATTTGAAATCAAAGCATAATTCATAGCTAACACTTTCTCAAATCCTTCAACAAAGTAAGTAAATTCATGCAACATAGAATTAAGTTCATACATTTGGAAGTTTGAATTGAAATTGTACCTTCGAATTGCATCTACATCGTACCTCTCAAAGGGAACAACTTTCAAACATTCAACCTCACCTTGACATGGATCCAACATGTTAAGCCTTTTAGTTTTGTATCTCATTTGCTTCTTCAACAACACATCTCCAAAATCCTGCAAAGAAGAACAAACGATGCTCGGGATTGAACTGACTATATCATCACAATGAGATAAAACCTCTTTGTACATAAGTACTTTAAGGATCTTATTCAATTGCACAAAATTTTCATCCTCACAATTTTGGACCATAATATTTTTTTTTTATTGGTCTCTTTCCTCTCTTTTCTTTCCTCTATTTTTTTTACCTCAAAGGTCATCTCACTCTTTTGAACTCTCTTTATTTCGGCCTCTAAATTTTCTTTTTCTTTTTCTTTTTCTATGGCTATCTCACTTTTTTCATCACTCTTTTTTTCAGCCATATCACTCAAGAAATTCTTTTGGACTCAATTGAATAGAAATATTACAAGACTCATCCAACAAATTACTAGTCACACTATGAACATCCATAGGACTCTCATCTACGACAAAAAATATTAGATGACTCTTCAACACCTACAAACTCACCTACCACTTCACATTTGCCAACACTAACACCACTATCAACCACACCATGTAAAATAAAAGGTTTTTCATCAAGCCATTCACCTTCCACCGCACATATTGAAAGAGTGGGTGCCCGATTAGCCAACTTGTGGCTAAGGGCTTTTATGACTCTATGTAAAACAATCTTTTGTTTAATATAATTTACAATTTTATAATGGCATTGACTTTATCTTTCTTCATATTGTTATATTATGATATACTATTGTTGTTTTGATAAAGACCTTGAATATACTATAGTGTATGTAAGATGTGGTAGCACATGGGGATGGCTATCATGAAACACATCTTATAGTCACTGTATATTCTAAACTGTTCCTAGTCAATTGAGCCGTCCGCAAATAAGGATAAGGATCGCTCGAGATTGAGACTAGCATTTGCGATGTCGAGTACCACGTTTCATTGGTATGGAACATAGAGATGTTCAAAGCATGCAAATGGATATTCATATGATGAATGATCGAACTACCCTATTCGGACTTTCCAAGTGGTTATCACTTATCGAGTGGATAAAGTCCGCGGTTTTGGTTGTACACCATTAGTCCTTATTACTTGAAACATCATTGAGACTCTATATGCTAGTACTGTACTTTGACTCGTTTACCGACTCTATTGGGGTCATCAGGTGTCGGGATTGGGTACAGTTATGACACATATAGGAGTCGATGATTTGTTGTCAAGGATTCACCACATACTTGCGAGTGTGGATATCCTATGCGATCTGAGGAGATATTAGTGTGACGAATCTCTGGCCAGAGTACACGATGTGTTTTAGGTTAATGGGTTTTCCTAGTAACACATGCGATGTCACTATTTGATATCCAAGATGTAATGCATAGTTATCGAATCTCGAACGACTCTCGATATACCAATGGTTGTTGATTCGATCGGGATATATGGATGAAGGGATCGTACTGTACGCTAACCAAAATCTACTGGTTCTTGCAGGCACTATCAGTAATACCTAGGGAATCATGGGGCGATGTTGCTAGGCGCTCTTACCATGATTCGATGGGTAAGTCGGAAATTGTTGTTCCGAGTCACAAGGAGTTGTGAGCCCACGGCTAGCTTTATTCTTGAACCATTGAGGGTTACACAAGTAATGGATTACTAAAACTCCGTAGAGATAGTTAAATTTAAAGAGTTAAATTTAATGAAAGAGAAGTTGGACTTCTTAACTAAAGGGAGTGAGATTTCCTAAAATGACATAGGAATGGGCATTTTTGGAAATCATTGAATTCGGATTCAGAAAAATTATCTTGACTCTAAAATATGCAAAAATGTTTTCTGTGCACATTGGTGAAATCAGTTTATCAATCGGAGTCACGATGAATTTTATATTAATTTCTATAACAACAGGCTTGGCTTGTTGGGCTTAAGTTATGGATTGTGGGCTTTAAGGAGTTAGAGTCCTGATACAATTATAACTAAAAATTATCTATAAATAGAGGTGTTGGGTTTGAAAATTACACGCATTGAATACTGCAATTTTCGAAATTCACTCTATACTATTCAAGAGGATTTTTCGAAAATTTCTCTGTCCCTTTTGGAGAAAATTCGACTTGTGATTTTTGTGAAAAATTACAAATCGAATTAACAGATCATATCTGTTTATTCTCTACGTAAAACTTCTGATTGATTTCTAGTGCAGTCAATCAGAGGGTTTCTGTTTTTCATTCGTGGACCTAATTCCGGAGTTAGATCGTGACTGTCATCGGTTCCCGGGATTTACAAGAAGAGCAAATTAAATTCTGTTGGAGTCCACGATCAAGCCTTTGCTTGACGAGGTAAAAATTTAATTGTGATTTTATTTTTACTTGAACAAATTTAATCGTAAAAGTTTTGATACCCATATATGGAATCGTTCCATATAATAAAATAAAATTTTAAACTTTCGCTGCACCGGGTATCAATTCTTAATTGATCTGAACACAGTTTTCCATCAGTGGTATCAGAGTCAGGTTGCTCAGATCAAACGATTAAATTAATCGATTGTACAAAATTTTTGGCCTCGGGTTTTTTAAACAAAAACAAAATTTTAAATTAAAATTTAATGGGCAAATCGGGCAGCGATCGTCGCTGCCCGGGGCAGCGAGCGTCGCTGCCCAGGGCAGCGACGGGCTGCCCTGCCCGGACCCTTTTTTGGGGCGCGGGCAGCCCGGAAAAATTATTTTTAATTTTTAATTAAAATTTTAATTTTTTTGAAATTCTAGTTTTTGATCCGATCGAAAATTGTTTTTGATTGGTTCACGAGGCATCGGATCGAATTGTTCGAGTCCGAAAATTTTAAAATTGATTTTTGGATAAATTTGAATTTTTGGAAAATTTATAAATTTTATCCGTTAAATTAAATTTTATAAAACTAATTATTTTGGTACAATTGATGATAAGATATGATCTTATGGATGGATAAGATAAAATATGATTTTATCTTTTAAATTATGATGTCTTTGCATGTTTATCCAATTATTTAATTATTGAATTAATTAATGGATAAAGGATGATCGATTGCCATGACCAATGTTTTAGGTGTATGTTAGGAGATTTACATTTGTCTTATTGTTGTTGATGTTTGTTTATGGGCTTGGTTTATAGCCCAAATATGATTGTCATATGTAATAAAAGTGGGTCTGGTTTATGGCCCGTTCCCACCCCTAAAAATGTATCCCATATTTGTCATCGAAATTTATTGTAAATTTATTAGACTTAGTGGGAGACAAAGATTTGAAGAAATGGTGGGCCCAGCAGACAATGAAGACCGAAGAAATGTAAATTGGAAGCTCAATGTAATAGAATTGCATTGCATACTTGCATATCACCTAGGATTGGACTTAGACTCGTGATTGGCAACCACGGGTCGATTAGTTAATGGGATCGATCATCTTTAAATAATATATGATATTATTGATGTATGCATGTTTAGACTAAATTGTATGAATCCCGCAAGCATACATAAATTGCATGATGAGACAAATTTTCAAAATTAAAAATCCCTCATTTTAAATATGATTTAAAATTGATATCAAGATTAATAAAAAGGGAATTTAAATATTGTTTAAATATTCCTACCTTTCATCAACGATCAATGTATAAGATGCTACCCGCGGATACGGTCCGACTCATATTATTGGGGGGCCCGTTCGTCGGAAAGCTGTACATTGGATCGACACATGTTGTAAGTTGGGTGGAACTCCCATGGGATTGGCTCATATTATTGGGGATCCACATGGCGACCGTCCATCACAACTTAATATTGATGGGTTATCTTGACATGTCACAATAAACGGCGTCATATTATTGGGCCCTTATTGGACATGAGGTAAAAACATGGGGGTTACTTTGGAAGTAATTGGGCTCTACCTTTTGAAAATTATGGTTGGCTGATATTATTCGGGATCATGATTTGTCAATTGGACTCCATGTTCTCACTAAGGAAAACAGTTTTCCGTTTTCACTAGAGGGTAGTGAAATCGTTAAAATAGTGGGAGTGTAATTCATAAAATTAAAATTCTCCATATTTTATGTCTTAGTAAATTAATTAAACAATCATTGATTATTGTCTGTTTCCTTTTCAGTATACTATTACAATGACTTTTCGTAATCCACTGTTTTCAATTCTCGAACAAAACAAATTGACTGGCGCAAACTATACGGAATGGTTCCGTAAGTTGAAAATTATTCTTACTTCGGAAAAAGCTTTCTACGTGTTAGAGAAGCCGCCTCCGAATGAAGCCCCGGCTAATACAAGTCCGGAAGAGTTGGCCAAACTTGATTTATGGTGGGACCATGATATCAAGGCCAAATGCTACATGCAGGCTTCGATGTCTGATGAGCTTCAAAGGAGATTCGAGGATGCCGTGAATGCTGCTGACATTCACAAGAACCTCAAGGAACTCTTTGGAGCTCAGTAAAGGTCGGAGAGGTATGCCACCGTCAGAGAGCTCATGACGAGCCGCATGCGAGATGGGACTTCAGTCCGTGAGCATGGGGTGCGCATGATTGGACTCATTGAAAAGTTGGTAACACTCGACTTGACTTTGGAGCATGAACTTAGCGCGTACTTGTTGCTTCTATCACTTCCTTCATCGTTTGAGGGTTTTGTGATGAACTTAAATATGAACAAGATAGAGGTCACCCTTGAAGAGATGGTCAATATGCTTGTCACATATGAAGCCACACTAACGAAGGATAAACCGGTACTCTTGGTTGGCTCCTCTTCTAACTCTAAGAAAGGACCAAGTGGAAAGGGTAAGAAACGTTCTGCCCCGCCCAAGAAGATTGTACCAAATAAAAAGGGAAAGGCCAAGGCTTCAATTGGGATAAAAGATGAAAACGTTTGCCATTACTGCAAGAAACCCGGTCATTGGAAACGTAACTGCAAGGAATACCTCGAACAGTTGCGAACTGCAAAGGGTATGTTTTACATTGAAATAAATGTTTCGCTTAATACTTCTTCTTGGGTATTGGATACCGGATGTGGATCTCACATTTGCAATGATTTGCAGATGATGACAAGAAGTCGTAAGCTAAGGATGGGTGAGACCCAGCTAAGGCTCGGGAATGGTTCTAGAGTCGAAGCCAAAGCTATAGGAGACATTTATTTAGTTTTGCAAAACAATTTTAAGTTATTTTTGAGAGATGTTTTATATGTTCCGAATTTGGTCAAAAACATTATATCTATTTCTATGCTTGATAGAGATGGTTTTTCTTTTGTAAATGGGATTTGCAATATTTACAAGAATGAATGTTTGATTGGAAATGGACAACTAGAAAACGATCTATATAGCTTAAAATTAAAAGACGTTCCAATTAATTATGTTGATAAATCGGTAACAACAATTAAAAGGAAGGACGATAGTCAAAACCCGGCAAACCTTTGGCATGCTAGGC
Source organism: Henckelia pumila (assembly GCF_033568475.1). Lineage (NCBI taxonomy): Eukaryota > Viridiplantae > Streptophyta > Magnoliopsida > Lamiales > Gesneriaceae > Henckelia > Henckelia pumila. The sequence continues at coordinate 190,102,804 of NC_133121.1, read as the reverse complement.
TAGGTCATATTTCCTCAAGGAGGATGAACAAGCTAGTTGGAGAGGGCATGTTTGATATGTCTGATATTAACTCTCTACCTACTTGTGAGTCCTGCCTAAAGGGAAAAATGACTAAATCTCCTTTCAAAGGGAAACCTGAGCGTAGTCAAAATCTGTTGGATTTGATCCATACAGATGTTTGCGGTCCATTTAGGATTGGTAATTAATGTGGCAACACCTACTTCATTACCTTTACCGATGATCATTCTAGGTATGGGTATTTATATTTAATGAAATATAAGTCTGAAGCATTTGAAAGGTTCAAAGAATTCAAGGCTGAAGTAGAAAACAAACTAAGTAAAAGTATTAAGGCACTTCGATCGGATCGAAGTGGAGAATACTTAAGTACCGAGTTTTTGGACTATCTAAAAGAGAATGAGATTCTCTCTCAGTGGACTCCTCCGATGACACCTCAGCTGAATGGTTTTTCGGAGCGTCGCAATCGAACTTTGTTGGACATGCTTCGATCCATGATGAGCTTCACTGAGATCCCACCTTCGTTTTGGGGCTACGCGCTTGAAACGGTAGTATTGTTGTTAAACAACGTCCACACTAAAGCAGTAGATAAAACACCATACGAGTTATGGAATGGAAAAGCTCCTAAGTATTCGTACTTGAGGATTTGGGGATGTCCTACTTACGTGAAGCAGACAGTGGGAGATAAGTTGGATAGTCGATCCACCTTATGTTATTTTGTAGGGTATCCGAAGAATTCAATCGGATATTATTTCTATCATCCTGCTGAAACAAAAGTGTTTGTTTTAAGGAATGCCACCTTCTTGGAGAAGGAGTTCTTATTGGATAAGAAAGTCAAGATGATGGAACTCGAAGAAATTCGAGAAGAACCCGAGATACAAAATAGCGATCCTACACCTCAAGAATCATCACAAGACACGCCTATTACTAGGAGATCCGAGAGGACTTCTAGGCCTCCTATTAGATATGGTCTTCTTCTTGAAGGGGATCAAAGTGAACCCGACATTGGATGTGATCCAAGAAATTTCAAGGAAGCAATTTCTGATGCGGATTCGAATTTATGGCTTGAAGCTATGCAATCGGAAATAGACTCGATGCATTCTAACCAAGTTTGGTCTTTAGTAGATCCTCCCGATGGAATTGTTCCAATTGAGTGCAAATGAATCTACAAGAGAAAGCTTGGGCCTGATGGAAAGGTATTGACCTACAAGGCACGATTGGTGGCAAAAGGTTATACTCAAAGATAAGGAGTTGACTATGATGAAACCTTTTCACCAGTCGCAATGTTCAAGTCCATAAGAATCATTATTGCCATAGCAGCATGGTATGACTATGAGATATGACAAATGGATGTAAAGACTGCATTTCTTAATGGAAACATTAAGAAAGAGATCTATATGATGCAGCCTGAGGGATACACATCCATGAAAAGCGAGCATAAGGTATTCAAGCTTTAGAGATCAATCTATGGTCTCAAACAAGCATCAAGAAGTTGGAACCAAAAATTTGATGAAACGATAAAGGATTTTGGTTTTATCAAGAACCCGGAGGAACCATGCGTGTACAAGAAAGTAGTTAAGAATGCGGTAACATTCTTAGTACTTTATGTTGATGACATCCTACTCATGGGGAATGATGTAGGGATGTTGCAGTCAACAAAGATATGGTTATCAGGTAGATTCTCGATGAAGGATTTAGGTGAGGCATCCTATATTCTAGGAATTCAGATCTATAGAGATAGATCTAAAAGAATTATAGGACTCACTCAATCAACCTACATCGACACCATATTGAAAAAGTTTTCTATGAATGAGTCCAAGAGAGGACATCTACCTATGTGTCATGGAGTTTCTCTATCCAAGTCTATGTGTCCCAAGACTGACGAAGAGATAGAGAAGATGACACACGTGCCATATGCGTCAGCCATAGGTAGTATCATGTATGGGATGATATCTACCAGACCGGATATGGCCTATGCTCTGAGCGTCACGAGCAGATACCAAGCCAATCCCGGTCAAATGCATTGGAAAGCCGTGAAGGATATTCTTAAGTACTTGCGAAGGACTAAGAATTTATTCATGGTTTATGGAGGGAGAGAATTGAAGTTGGAAGGCTATACCGACTCTAGCTTCCAATGTGATGTGGATGACTCGAAATCAACCTCTGGATTTGTATTCGTGCTCAATGGCGGTGCTGTCTCTTGGAAGAGTTCCAAGCAGGACACCACAGCGGATTCCACCACTGAGGCAGAATACATTGCAGCATCAGCTGATGCTAAAGAGGCGGTTTGGATAAGGAAATTCATCCAAGAGTTGGGTGTAATTCCTGAAGCTGTTGGTCCAGTCCCGGTGTACTGTGACAACACGGGTGCCGTTGCTCAGGCAAAGGAACCAAGGTCTCATCAGAAGTCCAAACACGTACTGAGGAAATACCACATCATCCGGGAGATCGTGGAAAGAGGAGACATCAGTGTCGAGAGAGTGGCCTCTACAGACAATATCGCTGATCCGCTTACTAAGCCCTTGCTAGGACTATTGTTTGACAAACATCGCGAAGCAATGGGATTATGTAGTATGACTAGTTGGCTTTAGGGCAAGTGGGAGATTGAAAGAGTGGGTGCCCGGTTAGCCAACTTGTGGCTAAGGACTTTTATGACTCTATGTAAAACAATATTTTGTTTAATATAATTTAAACTTTTATAATGGCATTGACTTTATCTTTCTTCATATTGTTATATTATGATATACTATTGTTGTTTTGATAAAGACCTTGAATATACTATAGTGTATGTAAGATGTGGTAGAACATGGGGATGGCTATCATGAAACACATCTTATAGTCACTGTATATTCTAAACTGTTCCTAGTCAATTGAGCCGTCCGCAAATAAGGATAAGGATCGCTCGAGATTGAGACTAGCATTTGCGATGCCAAGTACCACGTTTCATTGGTATGGAACATAGAGATGTTCAAAGCATGCAAATGGATATTCATATGATGAATGATCGAACTACCCTATTCGGACTTTTCAAGTGGTTATCACTTATCGAGTGGATAAAGTCCGTGGTTTTGGTTGTACACCATTAGTCCTTATTACTTGAAATATCATTGAGACTCTATATGCTAGTACTGTACTTTGACTCATTTACCGACTCTATTGGGGTCATCAGGTGTCGGGATTGGGTACAGTTACGACACATATAGGAGTCGATGCTTTGTTGTCAAGGATTCACCACATACTTGCGAGTGTGGATATCCTATGCGATCTGAGGAGATATTAGTGTGACGAATCTCTGGCCAGAGTACATGATGTGTTTTAGATTAATGGGTTTTCCTAGTAACACATGCGATGTCACTATTTGATCTCCAAGATGTAATGCATAGTTATCGAATCTCGAACGACTCTCGATATACCAATGGTTGTTGATTCGATCGGGATATATGGATGAAGGGATCGTACTGTACGCTAACCAAAATCTACTGGTTCTTGTAGGCACTATCAGTAATACCTAGGGAATCATGGGGCGATGTTGCTAGGCGCTCTTTCCATGATTCAATGCTGAATTCGATCTCTCGAATAGGCGGCAATCCAGGAATCTCATCTGGAAAGACGTCAGCAAAATCTCTAACCACTGGTATATCAACCAATTCTGGGCTAGATTTCAGGACATCCACTGCATAGATCAAGAATCCCTCTGCTCCTTTCTGTAACAAATGAGTTATCGACAAAATAGATATTAAAGGAATTTTGGATCGAGAACCCTTATCGAAGAATTTTCACTCCTTTGCCATCTCCGGTCTAAAACGGACTACTTTCTGAAAACAGTCAATGGTAGCCCTGTACTTGTTCAAAGCATCTATACCGATAATACAATCAAAATCTGACAACCCAAGCATAATACAATCGAAAATAATCACGTTACCTTAGAAACCAAGTTCACAGTTCTGAACCAATCTTACGGACACAATTACCCCACCCAAAGGTGAAGTAACAGCTACTACAGCAGGCAAAGGCTCACAAGGCAAGACATGCATCAAAACAAATTTCTCATATATAAAAGAGTGAGACGCACCTGTATCAATCAATACATGAGCATAATAACCAAAAATCGAACAGTTACCTGCTATTACATCGTCAGGTGCTGCCTGAGCCTGATCCTTAGTCAAAGCAAAGACTCGTGCCTGCTGTCTCGGAGGCTGGTTCGCACTCGGGTTACCTCCCTGTCTATTCTGTTGCTGAGGCTGGAAGGAGTGAACCGCAGAAGTCTGCCTCTCACGATGAGCTGAAGGTCTAGAAGAACTCCCAATCTGAGCTTGTTCTTTACCTCGCTGAGGACACACCTTAACAAAGTGTCCTGGCTGTTGACAGATATTGCAGTTCCCGAAAACTCTTACACACTGCTCTTGGGAGTGTCTACCTCCACACTTGTTGCAGAACAAAGATGAAAATCCAGAACTCTGTCCTGAATCGAACTGTTTGGAGCCACTGTAGATAGAAGAACTGTTCCCTGGCTTCTTGAAATGTTTCCTTTTTGCTCTGAAATGATCCCTTGTGTTACCCCCACTGCTTCCTCCTTCAGACCTATGTGGTTGGTTCTGATACTACGATGGCTTATTCTGATACTGAGTTGGTTGGTTCTGAGACTGTCTTGGCTGCTGAGGCACAAACGGAGCTCCTCTCTGTCTCAACAAACCTGCTTTAGCTCCCTTTGCATGATTCATGGCATCCGCAAAAATTATCAGGCCTAGTAGTGTTTACCAACGTGAAGATATCGGGGTTCAAACCATTAATGAACTGGTCGGATTTTGCTTCTTCGTTGTCGGCAATGTGCGGTGCAAATCTTAGCTAACTATCAAACTTGCTACATACTCCTCGATATTCAAGTTTCCTTGCCTCAGAGTGGCAAACTCGGCTCCTTTATCATTTTGGTACGAAACTGGGAAAAACCGCTTTTATAACTCAGATTTGAAAAGATTTCATTTAATAGCTGTACCCCGATTTTCAATGGCTCTCTTCGATGTGATCCACTAGTTCTTAGCAACACCCCGTAGCTGATGAATGACTAACCAGGTTCGGCGGTCATCTGAATAATCAAGGGAATTGAACAACTGATCAATGTCGTCAAACCAGCTCTCACGGTCAATAGGATTCTCTGTACCTTGCAAGATTGGCGGGTTAAACGACTGAAACCTCTTCAGTAAGGTTTCCATAGGCGTTGTTGTGGCATCCATCTGATCAGTTTTGGTACTAGCCTGCTCGTTCGGAGGAGTAACTGGCGGTGGGTTTTTGTTAATTATTCGATGAGGACCCATCTGATAATCAAAGGTTAGGACACATGATATCTCAATCGCTACAATTCGGTGCCCTTAAACCTCTTAGAATTTTGGATACAAGTCGATAGACAAAAACAATTATATCTCAAGTAGTCCATGCTTTATAGATTAAATCACAAAATCATGTAATTCAAATAATTCTCAAATAATAAAGCATGCTTGCACGGAATTTAAATAATCAAATAAATAAATCAATCACATGCGAAGAGCCAATACACGCGGACTCGATCTACCCCGCTCACTTCTGGTTCAACCAAGAAATTATCGCTCTGATACCACTTAATGTGAGACCTCGGTTCCAAACATCTAATCTCGGGTTAAACAATAACTAAACATACAAAATCCAAGATTAAAAACAATAAAAAATTTAAAAATTTTCTGATGAACAGTGTCTCGCTCGATCGGTAAAACTCAACCGATCGAGCGAGCAAGTTCTGCCCTGCTGCTGTCTGCCTCAAGGCCAGCTCCGCTCGATTGGTAAAACTCAACCGATCGAGCGGGTAAGTTTTTTTGCAAAACAGAAAAAGAGGCTATAACTCCCTTGCTCGATCGGTCAAACTCTACCGATCGAGCGATGACAACTCTGAACAAACTTCCAGAAATAAACTTACCAACTTCAACTACAATATCCATTCAATACATAACGATGAATACAATACATGCAATGACAACATTCCATCCACAATATTCGAGAATTAGGTACTACAAACATCAACAAGTTTGAACATGCTTCAAAATATAAACTAGATTGACATGTTGTTCGACTTCTAAACCGAGTCCCACTTCTATTCCTTGATCTCCATGCTAACCAAGTCTCCTCTGACTCGATCCTGCCCCACATGTTGCCAAGTACACATACAAAACAAAGCAACAACCGGATAACTCCGGTGAAAATGATATTCCCAGTAAAAGCAACATAACATGCAATAACAAATAATATATCAATAACATGATATAAAGACGACATATTCAATGTTAATACGAATGAAATGCATGTCTTTAAAATCGGGATATTGATAAGTGCATTTTGTGTGCATTATTTCGTGATAGGTTTATGTCTATTTTTGTGCATTCATATTGTTTTTATGTGTTTTTATGTGTTTTAGTGCATGCTTGTGTATTTCACTCCTCGGGTTGATTTTGTAGGAAAATGGATTTTTAAAGAGTGAATTACGGAGCAGCTTTGGTCGAAAAATTAAATTTAATTTTATAAAGAACCAAATCCGATCTCTACTGTTCAAAATAAAGTTCAAGATGTTTTAAAGCTACTGTCCAAATTTCAGCTTGATCCGACTGATAGATTTTGTGATATAAATTTTTCAAAATCGTCGCTTGCAGTAAAAATGTTGTGTTGCGCGCGCGCGAGAATTGAGCTCTAGCGCGTGCGAGTTGCTGGTTCAGAATTCTGTTTTTTTTGTTCAACGCGCGAGCGAGGCTTCTTCCGCGCGTGCGCGCATGTTTCGGCGTCAGATTTATGCGAAACACACTTTACAAACCTCTCGAACTTCGCTTTCGTTTTCTTCTTCTTTGCCACTGGCACCTTCAGATCTTTCTCCTTTGGAAATTCTACTGCACTAGCAACTTCGCAACAACATTCCATCTTCTTTGCTCGCTCGATCATGAACACCTTCTACGTGGTTGGATTTCTAGCCTCCTTTAATATAGTAAAAATAACTTTATCACCTTCAACGCCCAATGTCAACTCTCCTTTCTTGACATCTATCTTGGCTTCAGCAGTAGCCAAGAATGGTCTCCCCAAGATCAACGACTTGTTTTCATCCTCCTCCATATCTAGCACCACAAAATCCATAGGAAAAATAAATTTATCTGTTTTTACCAAGACATCCTCAATGATTCCACGCGGATATGTGAGAGATCTATTTGCTAGCTGCAATGCGATTATAGTGGGTTTCACCTCCCCAAGTCCTAAACTCCTGAAAATAGACAAAGACATTAAATTAATGCTAGCTCCTAAATCACAAAGTTTTTTATTAAAATTAAAAAAACCAATAGTGCAAGGAATCGTAAAATTCCTTGGATATTTTAATTTCTGTGGTATCTTCTTTTGAAGGATAGCGCGACACTCTTCAGACAAATATACTGTCTCAAATTCTTCCAACTTCCACTTCCTAGACATCACCTCCTTCAAAAATTTAGAATAGTTTGGCATTTGTTGCAAAGCATCGGCGAATGGAATATTGATGTGAAGTTTCTTGAAAATCTCAAAAAACTTGGCAAACTGTTCATCCAACGCTATTTTCTTGAATTTCTGTGGGTAAGGAAGCTTCGGCTCTAACATAGGTTTCAGTTTAGATTTACTCTTTGACTCAGCACTCTTTTTCTCGCTTCCTTTGCTCTCGTCTACCACATGACTATCCGTTGCCATCATATTTTCATCTTTAGCTTTTATTTCTTCAGCGCCAACTTCTTTTCCAATTCTCAAAGCTATGGCTTTGAAATGCTCTATTGGATTCACCTCATTATTACTCGAAAAATGACCACTTTTTAATCTTTCAGTGCATTAGCCAGTTTCCCAATCTGTGTCTCCATAGATTTCATTGTGGCACTCATATTGATCATATGCATCTCCAAGCTATCAAGACGAGACTTAGTCTACCATTCGTTTACCAGATTCCGCAACAAAAGTACCAACTATGTCTTCCAAAGATGGCTTCTCTTTTTTATTATTTGTACTAAATCCCAAAGAGGCATTCAATACATTCTTGTTATTTGCATAAGAAAAATTTTCATGGTTACGCAAATCAGGATGATAAGAATTTGGAACAGGGTTACCTCGATATCCTACATAGCCTCTAGTGTTGATGCATTGGGCCTCGTTAGGAGTGTGTGCCTCTTCAATAGTGATAGCCATACCTTTATAATTTCCAATACTCACCTCGTTCACAGCAGCAATTTGTGTAGGAAATGCCGATACTTGAGCAGACAAAGATGTGATAGGATCCACCGCATAAACTCCGACTGATTTCTTGATGTCAGCTCGTTCAGTCGGCCACTGAAAGCTGTTGATAGACATTTTTTCCAGCATCTCATACGCCTGAGCAGGGTCTTTTGCAAATATTGTGCATCTAGCAGCAGAATCCACATACATCCTTGTGGGTGCATTCAGTCCATTATAGAAAAATTCAATCTGCTCCCAATCTTCAAATTTATGATTTGGGCATCTCCGGAGCAGGTCCTTGTAACGCTCCCAAGCCTCGTACAACTGTTCAGATTCATGCTACCTTAATGTGATAATTTCAATCTTCAGTTGGGTGGTCTTAGCAGATGGAAAATATTTTGCAAGAAACTTCACTGTCATGTCCTCCCAAGTAGTTATGTCCTTAAGCAGTAGTGATTGAAGCCAACACATCTCTTGATCCCTGAGAGAAAACGGAAACAAATGCAATTGAATAGTATCTTCAGCACCACCATTAATTTTTATCGTATCCGTTATCTCCGGCCAGGAATGTCCTCAGGTGCAGATGAGGATCAGCAGTAGAGCCTCCGTTGAACTGGTTCTGCTATACCATATTAATCGGCGCAGGCTAAAGCTCGAAATTATTGGCATTGATGGTTCCACAAGCTATGCCAGAATAGTGAGGTTGGATCACTAGTCTAAAGTGATCTATAATCGACACCATAGCATGTGGATTTGCGTTGTTCTCAGTCATTGCTCTTAGTTCTTCTTTTTTTTCTTCCTTAATGCTTTTGCGGTTCTTTCAATCTCAGGATCAAAAATCAAAGAATCAAGGCTTTGATTTCTTCGCATAAACTGCAAATCAGAAAAACAAAAACGAATCAGAAACTGAAAAAAATAAAGAGAAAAATCTAAATTAAAATTCATACTAATTGGTAACAATACTAATATAAATTCAAATAAAATACTTCCCGACAACGGCGTCAAAAACTTGTTGCATAAGTTCTTGCTCACAAGTGCACGGTGTCAAGTTTTAATATAGAATGAGTAGATTATCGTTTCCACGAGGTGTATGTATTTAAAAATAAATTAATTCTTGTGATTAAAATAGACTAGATTTTATTTAGAAATAAGAGATTTTTTCACAATTAAATAAATCAACTCGAAAAACTAATAAGCAAATAACACGATCGACAAAATATCAATGAGAGAAAATATCTAGAGGTTTGATTTCACTTAGTTTCGATAACAACTACTTTTAATTAATTTATGTTCATGAATTCCACATGTTTAATAGCCAAGAACGCTTATTTATTTCTATTTCCCTTTCCCAAGTATCAAATAGAATTTATCAATTAAGTTTTGATTTCAATATCTCTATTCAAAAATCTAGACTTAATTATGTGTGAAAACGATGTTCTTATTCAAGATTTGTTAACGTTATATGTGTAGTAGCTCAGTTGCATTTTATAAGATTAAGTGATTTAAAAGGTTAAAACATGATTAAGGAAATTTATATTGGATTAATAGAGTTGAAAAATGGATCCAGAACGTTCAAAAATAGCCCAGAGAGTCCCGAGTTTAAGGACATATCGGAAGCACCAAACCATAGTTCGGAGGGTCCGAACTGCATTGAGTTTGGAAGCTATGTTGCGTTCTGAAACAAGTGAGATCAGAACGTTCAAAAATAGCCCAGAGAGTCCCGAGTTTAAGGACATATCGGAAGCACCAAACCATAGTTCGGAGGGTCCAAACTGCATTGAGTTTGGAAGCTATGTTGCGTTCTGAAACAAGTGAGATCAGAAGCTCCGATCGTAGTTCGGAAGCTCCGATCGTCTTCGGCCAAGTGTTAAATTAGTGACGTCAGCAGGATGACATCATTGGTGGAGATCGGAAGCTCCGATCTCATTTTGGAGGCTCCGATCTGTTGGCAGGGACACATGTCAAGGAAGCATGATATGGTGCTTGGTGCCAATCGAAAGCTCTGATTGTAGGGATCGGAGGTTCCGATCATGGCCAATAAATAGGGTGTAGTAGCCCAGTTTTATTTTACAAGATTAAGTTGCTAATCATGTTTATAGTTAATAAAATATGATTAAAGGGTTTTTGAATAAGATCTAACAGACCAAGGAATTGGGTCCAGAATGCCAAAAAATGGTAATTGGGCTTATTTGGGCTCGGGCAGTTCGGAGGGTCCAAACCAGAACGGAGCCACCGATGGAGTTCGAAAGCAACTGATGAGTTTGGAGCATTCGAACGAAGATCGGACCGTCTGAAATCAGTGCCATGCACGTGGCCAAAAGAATTATACATGTCGCCACATGCAAGGAGATCGGAGCCTCCGAAATGGGATCGGAGCGTCCGATCTCACCCGATCGGAACGTAGCATCCATGCACTAGATCAGACCGTCCGAACGGGATCGGACCGTCCGAACTGAGATCGGACCGTCCGATTGATGCCTATAAATAGGGGTATGATTTTCCTCATTTGGAATCGTTCAAATCCTCTCCTCTCCCATCATGCCTTTATTTTAAGGGCTTTGGGACTCTTTCTTTAAGAGTTGGAGTTGCAATTAGTATTTTTATAGCGGACAGTGTCCGTAGTAGCATCCAGGCGGCGGAGCTCTAGCGAGGCTTCCAGGGGTCGTAGCTAGGCTATGCCCAGGCTCTGGGGCATGCGACACCAGCAGGCTGACGACGGACGAAGGTATGGCTCTGGTTCCCTATAGTAAATAGGGAGTAAGATATATTTTAATTAAGGCTTTTAGAGCCTAGTAGGTGATGTTTGGAATGTTATATAATGCATGGTATTTATGCATTGTAGTGCTTCATGGTAGGCTTGGACCTAGAGGGGAATATTCTAGGATCTGCCTTAGTAAGGTATGAAAGTATTATTGGAGATATCCAAATTGAGTATGTATGTATTATGTGTTTTCATGGATTATGTGATTGCATGTTTTATATGCTTTTATATACAGCATCTCACGAGTGTATGTTGTATACATGAGCATATTGAGCCTTTACCTTAGAGGTATCCTATAGTAGGCTGCTCATCCTACGAGTTTGTGGATGGTTGGATACGTAAGTCTTGTGTCAGGTCACCTTGATGGTTGGACACATGTACTAGTATCAGGTCACCATTATTCATTGGGTATATGAGCCACCTCCCGAGGTGACGACGCAGCGTGCTATATACCCTGGGCCCGGTCTATGAGCTAGTTTTTTGACCTTAGTGTCTTGGTACCCAGTTCATCTGCATACATGCACATATAATACCGTATACTCATACTCTCGTACTGAGCGTGTTAGGCTCACTTCCGATTGTTTTCTGTTGGCTGGATGCCTTATTCCATGGGGCAGATGCAGGTAGTTCTCTTGGGGACGGGGAGATTTGGTGGTGACCAAGGCTGGATAGTAGGGTTTACCACTAGGTTTTGCTTACCTGGAATTTTTTTTATTTTAAGATTCCGCAGTTACTCTGATTAAGTTTAATTATTGTTTAATTGCATGCTTAAGCTTTTGATCAGTAGGTGATAACGGTGCGGGTCACTACATTGGGCATGTGGGAGCCCATTTCAAAGTGCAAATTCACAAGTTTCTCTCTCGGTTCTTGGTAGAATTTTTTAGTTTCTAGCCATCTTTGGCAAGGGAAGGGGCTTTGGCGAGGCGTCCAGAAGTCATAGCGGAGTGGTGCCCAAGTTCTGGGGCATTCAACAAAAAAGGGCTGACGACAGACCGAGGTATACTTGAGATCCTATAAATAGTTTGGGAGTGTCTATTTGCTAAGATAAGGATTTTAGATATTAATTAGTGATATAGTGATATTGTGAATATAGGCTTGGACATAGAGATGGTGTATCTTGCCTATTAGAATTAAGTTACGAAAGCACTGTTTGAGATATCCAGACTGTGTATGCAAGTATTATGTGTTGCATTGATTATATGACATGATTTTATCTGCATATATTATGACATATTTTTATTCTTCATGCATGATCATCTTGAGCTTATATCCTTGCGATATCCGGTAGTAGGGTGTTTACCATGTCTTGTTAGTGGATGGTTGGACACGTGGACTCGTGTCAGGTCACCATTATTCCACTGTTGGGTATGGGAACTACCTCATGGTACGACGACGATGCAGAGTTTTACATAACTAAGGCACAAGTCTGTCCTTGATTTGATATTCTTGACCTCGAGTCTTGGTACCCGTACATTTTCATACATGCACATATAATATTGTATACTCATACTCTCATACTGAACGTTTTATGCTCACATCCTCGTACTATTTTTGGACACCCTATTCCACGAGACAGGTCTCAAACTTGATGGATCAGGAGGATTTGGGAGACCTTAGTTGCAGGATGGCAACAGTGGTGGAGATAGATTCTAGTGGGGTTTTTAAGTATTTTGTTTGTTTTGTGAATACAGACTTTTTATATGGTTGTATAATTATTTCAGATCTATTTCTCTTAGGTTGATTATATTTGAAGTTTCCGCTATTTCTTATTTATGTTTTATTAAGTTAATTGCATGCTTAAGTTCTTGATTAGTAGATGATCATGGTGCGAGTCACTACATTTATGGTATCAGAGCATGCATAGAAATCTTAGGATCTAGATTTTTCCTTGGGATTAATCTTTAAATCATCGTGTAGATGGCTGTATATGACGATGAAAGTAGCCATGATAGCGTGGGCGTTGAGGACGATCGCGAGCATCGTCGGGGACATCATCAACATTTCCATGATGATCGTAGATGCTTCAGTATGCATCGATTCATGCAAATGAGTCCTAAGCCTTTGGTTGGAGGCGAGTCTCCGGAGGATGCATAAAATTGGTTAGAACACATGGATAACTGCTTCAGGGAATTTCGCCGCTCAAAGGAGCAGAAGATGGAGACTCTTAGTTTTCTGATAGAGGGGCGTGCTCGAAAATGGTGGAGGTCTACATCTGCACCTTTCATCACAACACGAGGAGTAGCTACCTGGGCAGAGTTTCACAAAGATTTTCATAAGTTATATTTTCCTCCCGCACTCCGATAGGCGAAGGCGAGTGAATTACTGGGTTTGAGGCAGGGCTTGATGTTGATTGACGACTACCAGCATAATTTTTTTGAGCTATTGCCCTATTGTCCTCATATTTCTTACAGCACTGAAGAAAAATATAATATGTTTCTCCAGGGTCTTAATCCAGAAATCCATGACCGTGTATCTGTTGGAGATGACATGACCTATGAGGGGTTGGTTATTTGATGTCGCCAGGCAAAGGACAACATTCGACGTAACATGTTTTTTCTTTCGTCTAGACCCACGAATTCTTTGGGTCCCTGTACTCGGTCTTTCAAGAAGACTTATTCTACTTCTTCCTCCGGATCTGGGGGAGTGTTGTGTTTTGGAAGAAAGGGTCAGTGTAATCATTGTGGTAAGAATCATCCATCTAATAAGTGTCAGAGAGCTACAGGAGCTTGTTTCCTATGCGGGGAGACTGCTCATATCAAGAGGAATTGTCCACAGGCCAGGGGATTAGGTTCTGGTTCTGGTTCCCAGATTACTGTACAGCAGAGGCCATCAGGTCAATCAATGGGAGGATCTAATCCGCTATGTAGAGGGTACATTTATTTTGTATGGTTTACTTGCTTTTGTTCTTATTGATACCGGTGCATCTCATTCCTTCATATCTGCACGTTTTTTTAAGTGTCATAAGTTACCTTTCATTACTATAGACGTGGTACTTTCTGTTTCTATACCGACAGGTCAGTCCGCATTGGCTAAACGTCTAGTATTGGGTTGTCCTTTAGATTTTGAAGGTAATGTTTTGACAGCGAATCTCATGATTTTATCGATGGATGATTTTGATTGCATATTGGGAATAGATATACTGACCATGTACTGAGCTTCAGTGGACTGTTACCAGATAGTGATGAGGTTTCATCTGCTTGGAGATGATAGTTGATTTTTCTATGGTGAGGGAGTGCGACCTCCGATTCCTTTGTTATCTGCTTTGAGAGTATGTCGAGCTCTGGAGTCTGGCGGGGAAGGTTACCTCATCAATGCGGTTGTTTTGTTTACTGAGAGTGTTGGTATAGGGGATTTGTCAGTTGTGAATGAATTTCCAGATGTTTTTCCTGATAAGATTCCAGGTTTTCCTCCTATTCGAGAAATGAAGTTTGGCATTGAGATAGTGCCAGGAACTTCATCTATTTTGCAAAAACTATATCGTCTGGTACCATCAAAGATGCGTGAATTGAAGAATCATTTACAAAATCTCTTGGATAAGGGATACATTCGGCCTAGTGTATCTTCGTGGGGAGCTCCTATTCTTTTTGTGAAGAAGAAGGATGGATCTATGCGACTGTGTATTGACTACCAAAAATTGAATTGCGTACCATCAAGAATAAGTATCCTTTGCCTCGTATAGATGATTTATTTGATCAGTTGCAGGGTACTTTAGTCTATTCCAAGATTGACTTGAGATCTGGATATCACCAGATGCGAGTTAAGGATCAGGATATAGCCAAAACTGCATTCCGAACCATGTATGGGCATTATGAGTTTCTAGTGATGCCATTTGGGTTGACTAATGCGCCGACTGTATTCATGGATTTGATTAATCGGGACTTCAGGGAGTATTTATATAAGTTTGTGGTTGTGTTCATTGATGAAATCTTGGTTTATTCGCACGATGTGAATGAACATGCATACCATCTAAGACTTGTATTGCAGACTCTTTGAGAGAAGCAATTGTACGCAAAGTTGAGTTAGTGCGAATTTTGGATTGATCGTGTGGTATTTCTTGGCCATATTATATCCAGTGAGGGAGTTTCAGTTGATCCGAGTAAGATTGATTCTATATTGAACTGGTCGCGTCCGACGACAGTGGCTGAGATCCGTAGTTTTCTGGGTCTGGTAGGTTATTATCGTCATTTCATCATGAATTTTTCGTAGCTAGCTCGACCCTTGACTCAACTTACTCGTAATGGAGTAACTTTTGAGTGGTCCTTAGAGTGTGAGGATAATTTCTGTGAACTTCGTCGACGGTTGACTTATGCGCCTGTGTTGGCATTACCATCAGGATCTGGAGGGTATGTGGTTTATACTGATGCTTCTGTACAGGGGTTAGGCTGTGTCCTGACTCAAAATGAGCTTGTTATTGCATACGCTTCTAGACAGTTGAAAGTTCACGAGGATAATTATCCAGTGCATGTTGTTGAGTTAGCAACTATTGTCTTTGCGTTGCAGATCTAACGTCATTATCTGTATGACGAGAGATTTGAGATCTTCACAGACCATAAGAGTCTCAAGTATTTGTTCACTCAGACCGAGTTGAACATGAGACAACGACGTTGGATGGATTTGCTGAAGGATTATGACTGTGAGATTAAATATCATCCAGGAGCTGCTAATCTCACTACGGATTCTTTGAGTCGTAAGGTGCGAGTATCTGCACTTCAGACTTTTCTTGTTTCCAGTGTAATTCAGAATATTTTTTCTTTGGGATATACCTTCAAGCACAAGAAAGGTATGAGGAGTATTCAGATGTTTTCAATCTTATCTGAGCCAACCTTGTATTCTCATATTCGAGATGCTCAGATGTCCGACCCGAAGACTCAGCGATTGGCTCGATTAGCCCGAGATGATAGTACGTCCATATTTCACTATCAGGCTGATGGTTTCTTGTGTTTGTCAAGACGTATTGTAGTACCTGAGGATGATACTCTGAGGAGTGAGATTCTATCTCAAGCACATCGTACCAAGTTAAGTATTCATCCAGGAAGCAATAAGATGTACAAGGATTTGCAAACTCGGTTTTGGTGGAAAGGAATGAAATGAAGTGTGTATCAGCATGTGTCCAAGTGCCTAGTGTGTCAACAAGTTAAAGCGGAACACCGACGACCTGGAGGATTGCTTCACAGTTTGCCTATTATTTAGTGGAAATGGGAGTTGATCACAATGGACTTTGTGACCCATTTGCCAGCATCCTTGAGGAATTGCGATGCTATCTGGATTGTGGTGGATCGACTCAACAAGTTAGTAGAATTTATTCCGTATAACCGAGATTATACTTTTGATCGGATGGATCGCTTGTACATTCAAGAGATTTTGAGATTCCATGGAGTACCTGTGAGTATTGTCAGTGATCGAGACCCCAGGTTTACTTTTAGATTCTGGGGGAGTTTCCATCATGCATTGGATACTACACTCAGTTTGAGTACTGTTTATCATCCAAAGAATGATGGTCAGTAGGAGCGCACTATCCGTACTCTTGAGGATATGTTGCGAGCTTGTAATATGGATTTTGGTCCAGCGTGGCAAGATCAATTGCCATTGATTGAATTCGCGTATAACAACAGTTATCATTGCAGTATTTGTATGGCACCATTTGAAGAATTGTACGTTCGAAGATGTCGTACTCCATTGTTCTGGGAAGAAGCGGGGGAGCGACAGGTTGAGAGACCAGAATTAGTTCAACAGGCTGCTGATATCGTTGGGCAGATCAAGAAGCGGATTAAAATTGCACAAGGCCGACAAGCTAGCTATGCTAATATTAAGCGTCAACCTTGGCAATTTCAGGTTGGTGAGAAAGTATTCCTGAGAGTTTCACCTTTCCGCATGATTTTGATATTTGGTATAAAAGGAAAGCTATCTCTAAGGTTTATTGGTCCGTTTGAGATTTTGGAAAGTGTGAGAGATTTGGCTTACAGACTTGCTTTACCACCGTATTTGTCTAGTATCCACGATGTGTTTCATGTATCACTATTACGACGGTATGTGGCTAATGAGTCCCACATCTTGCAGCCGTCTGAGGTTCAGTTGGATACAGATTTAACATATGTAGAGAGACCATTACGTATCATGGGTCATAAGGACAAAGTGTTGCGTAATAAGATTATTCCTCTTGTTCTAGTCCAGTGGAAGCTTCGAGGCACCGAGAAAGCCACTTGGGAACCAGAGAGCCGCATGCGTTTAGAGCATCCTGAGTTATTTTAATTGTATTTTCATGTTGTATCTTGTATAATGCTCTATGTTATTAAAGAATGTTTTGCTCAGTGTTGAGTTTGCATACTTAAGATGTATTTCGAGGACAAAATATCTTAAGTGGGGGAGAATGTAGTAGCCCAGTTCTATTTTACAAGATTAATGATTTAAAAGGTTAAAACATGATTAAGGAAATTTCTATTGAATTAATAGAGTTGAAAATGGATCCAGAATGTTCGAAAATAGCCCGGAGAGTCCCAAGTTTAAGGACAGATCGGAAGCACCAAACCATAGTTCGAAGGGTCCGAACTGCATTGAGTTCGGAAGCTATGTGGCATTCAGAAGGAGGTGAGATTGGAAGCTCTGATCTTAGTTTGGAAGCTCCGATCATCTTCAGCCAAGTGTCAAATTAGTGACATCAGCAGAATGACATCATCGGTGGAGATCGAAAGCTCCGATTTGCTGGCAGGGACACATGTCAAGGAAGCATGATACATGGTGCTTGGTGCCGATCGGAAGCTCCGATCATGGCCTATAAATAGGGCATGCGGGAGCCCATTTCAAAGTGCAAATTCACAAGTTTCTTTCTCGGTTCTTGGTAGAATTTAGGAGTTTCTAGCCATCTTTGGCAAGGGGCGGGGCTTTGGCGAGGCGTATAGAAGTCATAGCGGAGTGGTGCCCAAGTTCTGGGGCATTCGACAACAAAGAACTGACAACGGACGGATGTATACTCGAGATCCTATAAATAGTTTGGGAGTATCTATTAGCTAAGTTAAGGCTTTTAGATATTAATTAGTGATATAGTGATCTTGTGAATATAGGCTTGGACATAGAGCTGGTGTAGCTTGCCTAGAAGAATTAAGGTACGGAAGTACTGTTCGAGATATCCAGACTGAGTATGTATGTATTATGTGTTGCATTGATTATATGACATGATTTTATCTGCATATATTATGACTTGTTATTATGTTTCATGCATGATCATCTTGAGCTTATATCCTTATGATATCCCTTAGTAGGGTGTTTACCTTGTCTTGTTAGTGGATGGTTGGACATGTGGACTCGTGTTAGGTCACCATTATTCCACTGTTGGGTATTAGAACCACCTCCTGGTGCGACGACGTAGAGTGCTACATACATAGGGCCCAAGTCTGTTCTTGATCAAATATTTTTGACCTCGAGTCTTGGTACCCGTACATTTGCATACATGCACATATAATATTGTATACTCATACTTTCGTACTGAGCATTTTATGCTCACGTCCTCGTACTATTTTTGGAAACCCTATTCCACTGGGCATGTCCCAGACTTGATGGAGTAGGAGGTTCTAGGAGACCGTAGTTGCAGTATGGCAGCAGTGGTGGAGATAGATTCCAGTGGGGTTTTTAAGTATTTTGTTTGTTTTGTGAATACAGACTTTCGATACGGTTGTATAACTATTTTAGATCTATTTCTCTTAGGTTGATTATATTTCAAGTTTCCGCTGTTTCTTTATATTATGTTTTATTAAGTTAATTGCATGCTTAAGCTCTTGATTAGTAGGTGATCACGGTGCGGGTCACTACAATACGCCTCTCGAACTATATAAACATTCAACAATGTATTTTCCAATGATCATATTCAAAATCTCCTCTCTCGAGTGCCAGATTT
Source organism: Henckelia pumila (assembly GCF_033568475.1). Lineage (NCBI taxonomy): Eukaryota > Viridiplantae > Streptophyta > Magnoliopsida > Lamiales > Gesneriaceae > Henckelia > Henckelia pumila. The sequence continues at coordinate 190,083,908 of NC_133121.1, read as the reverse complement.
CAAACAAATATAACAATTCAACTAGTGACCAAGTAATTGAAAGACGATCAAAACTAGAAAACACAATCAAACTTGAGGAATTTAATCAAATAAATCAAAAAGTCATAGAAGTTGTTTTAAATACATCATTCCTCTAGAATAAAAAAATTAGTTCATGATGCAAACTAAACAAAAATTAATCATGTTTCTGAGTATAAACATAAATTTTCAGAATTTAATAAGAAAAGGTAAAGAAGAACGAATCCAAAGTAGCGTCTCTGTCCCCAGATTGCGCCGTCTTTTTCTACGTCTTTTCTCCTTGATTCCAAACTCTTCTTATGCGCAGCTCTCGTTCTCTCTCGTGATCTCTCGTTGTGTGTGTCTTCTCTCCCTTCTTATAGGTACAATTTTCTCTCTTTTATATGTCCTTGAAGCCCGTCGAATAAAGCCCGACAAATCGAGACTTAAAAATTTTTGAAACTCTATTTTTATTTTTTCGTCGCGCAAGCACAACGCTGGAGCACCTTTTTCGGGCGCTGGTCTTCTTTTTTTTTTTATGCACATATATAGCATTGGGGCGCTGCCTTTCGGGCGTTGCTGTGTCGTGCCCAGGGCACGGGTTCACTGGTCATGCTGCTCCCCTTTTCTTGAACCTTCTTTTCTTCTTCCATTTTACTTTCCATCACCATTTTCATGTTCTTTTGCACTCCATATACGACATAAAATCTCATAATTTCTTCGTCTTCTATGAACGACATAACATTAATAACAAAATACGCATAATACCACTCGATACATCACAAAAGCCAAGTCAAACATATGCAAATTAAGTGCATAAATTGCACTTATCATAAGCATTGCAAAATTTCAAAGTCTTTTTTCGAGAGTTGGTCACACAACCATCCACAGACCTCCTGAGTACTAGTGTTCGAAGCCGACCTCAAGACCTGGTAATACTCTGCACGATCTTGATAGAAATCCAAAGCAGATGAGTATAGTCTGGAGCTCTAAGTTGCTCTCTGAATATTGTTCAGCATGTGCGAGTGATTCCCACGGTGGTGCAACCCATACGACCCATATAACTTCGAGCTAGAAACCAGCAATAGCGTGTGCCCTCAAATCAAATGTGAATGGTTGTGTCAATGATAGATTGAATAAATATAGAGTGGGCGGTGTGTTGAGAGACGACCAAGGCAGACTCCTTCTGGCTTTTGGGAAGCAGATTTATCAACTTATCTTAATGGTACATGGGGAAATATTAGCAATACAAGAAGGGGTCAAATTTCTCTATGAGAGGAAGTTTCTAGACGTTCAAGTAGCAACTGATTCTCTACTGGCAGTGCAAGCAGTCACAGCCATAAACGAAGACCTTGGGTATGTTGGCAGGGTCGCATTCAAAGTTAGCAAAGTTTTGAAGACCGCAGTGATCTCATATTTCGTGCATGAACCTTGGTCGGCTAACATCGTAGTTCATACTATTGCACAATTTGTTTCTTCCTCCCATTCGTCATTTGCGTGGATTAATGGTGAGTTTTCTTCGTGGTTGGTTGAACTTATATCAAACGATTTTACTCAATAAAATGCAAGTTTACCATTGAAAAAAAAAACGTCTCACAAATTTGGATCATAAGACGGTGTTCATAAGATATTTTATGAAATTTTGATAAAGCATAATTGTTTATTTGTGATTTTGATTTTGTATGTTGTCAAACAATAATTTTAATCAATTATTTTTTATTTTTATATTTCGCAATTCAGTTCCTTCTTTCTAAGTGCATGGTAGAGCAACAACACTCACATAAAAAATAATTAAAATTATCAAAAACTTAAAAATACAAGATCAGCATAGGAGACTAAATCCTAAGAGAGAAACATAGGTTTTGGTGAGCAGCAAACCCAATATTTCATCACTCATTTTATAGTTTCTAGCATAAATATACCTAACTTTTTCTGAAAATTAAAAATAAAACAATAGTGGTAGTAAATAAAACATGTGCTTCCCAAAAGAATTTTGAAGTAGAGACCATTGAAAAAATTAGTTGCCGCATTACTAGGAAGCTGGGATCAGTCAAATTGGAGAATCCATCGTGGAAGAAGAGACTAGAGAGGTTTGGCCATCTAACCAAACAATCTGTTTTTGACATTTACCACGTTTTTGACCCACTTTACATAAAATAATTTTTTTTATTTAGTTTGTTCGAATAATTTTTATTTTATGTTATTTTTAAATTTTAGGGTCAATTTCATATATTATCTTCGCTGAAATCACTAGTTCGTCGAATCCTTCTTATTGTTTTTCAAATTTTGATCACACATATCACCACTGCAAACACATACAGACAAGAGAATGCGTGTTTGAAATTTGAAAACATTGTGTTGTATATGTTTAAAATTTGAAAACACGTTAAATTAATAAATCATTATTTTTTATATGAGGTTTTAACAATCTCAGGATATAGCTGATGCAATTAACACTAAATTTTATTTTGTTCAGGTTCCATATTTTTTAATATATTTAATTTTATGTATTTTACAGTTCTCATACTCTTGATCTTTTAATGTTTAGAGTTTTTTTTTTAAAAATCAAGAAACTATTCAATAAAAATCACTTTTTTTGGTTTTTGTTTTTTAACAAATTTTTTTTTTCCATGAAAAAAGTTGGTGGAAGAACTTATTTTGAAGAAGTACTTTTAAAACGAATTATTTTATAAGCCGAGAAATATGACTTAAAAGCTTCCATATCAATTTCTTCTTAAACAATTTTTTTTCGTAAAGACTATTTTGCTGCTCTATCTAAGCATATTAATTCTTTTTAAAATGCACTTCAAAAATTGTGATTAAAAATATATATATTTAGAAAACTTGACTTGTATATACAAACAAATTTTCAGATGATATTAGTGGTTAAAGAAAATATTAGTTATATATATATATTTTTTATATATATTCTCATATTTATTATTTCTACTGATATCCAACATATTTCGTTGATTGATGGTGGAAATTAAATGTCGAATGTTATGTCTAATTTGTTTCACCCCTAGAACAAATATTTTACTCACCAAAAATTCAAATAACAATTACTTTACTTCGAAGAACCAAACTGCTCCAATCAAGTTCAAAATTCTCAACTTTACATAATACCTATACACAAGGTTAAAAATAACATAAATAGATGATAGTTTTAGAAAAGATACCTATTTGTTTAAATTTTTATAATTTTTTTATTAAATTAAAATAAAATGTTTTTGTAACCTTTTTTAAAAGGTTTTTGTAACTTGAGAAGAGAGTATTTTTGGTTTATCAAAACTAAAAACAAGATATCAAAGTTAATTACTTTATCCTCGTCAACTTTAATAATATTGTATAGGTAACAGAAAATAATTATGTTTTTAAAAAAATCATGCTTCTTTAATTATTATCCTTAATAACAAAAAATTTGTAGAAATCATCTTTTAAGTCCTTACTTTTTAAGTAAAACTATTTTTCTAAAATAATTTGGTAAACAAAAAACTGATTTATATGCTACAAAAACTCATATTAGACCGTCTCACTAGTTAATTTTGTGAAATGCATTTACAACCTGACCCAACCGATGAAAAATTATTATCATTATGTTAAAAATATTGATTTTGAACGTAATCATGAATCGACTAGTTTCACAGTTCAAATCATAGTATAATATATATCCATTCTTTATAAACCCTACTTGCGTATAAATTTAGAACAATATATTTAGCTATAAACCTTAATTTATTTAAGGGTATTTATGGCAAAATAAAATCTCATTTACCAATATAGCACGAAATTATGGCGAATATACCACCATCAATGTACCATGAAAATTCGACATTTCAAGTTGCCTAAAAAAAAAAATAAATAAATAATGAATAAACTTAATAAATTTCCCCGAGATAATGGTATTTATTGCGAACTCGCCAGACTCCAATTCACGCACAAATCGTGTTCATCGTTATCTAACGTCTGTGCATATAAATTCAATCGAGCCCAGGAAAATACAAAAAATTCAGATCTCATTTTCTTCTCCATGCCTAACAACGAGCGGAAATCGAGCTGCGAAGTGGGCGGAGACGGGTACCAAGGAGTCGGAATCCATAGCCAAGTCCGGAAATTGAAGCTCGAGATGGAGAAGATCAACTGCCTGGAGATGCAGCAGTCGGATGCGCGGCCGGCCCTCCGCCAGCAGCGCTCGAGATCGCCGCTCGGGAAAGGACAGCCGCCGTCGGCCGGTTCTAGAATACCGATAAGTGGGTTCTCTTGAATTTATTAGTCTTTCTAGTCGGTCGCTCTTCTTGTTTAATTTTCGTTTGTTTATTAGTGTTTTGATTTTCCTTTTTAGATGTAAATACTTGTTAGAATTATATGAAATTTTGGTTTCTATCACTGGAATTGGGATGAAATGATGATGTTTGAGTCTGTGACGATTTCGCCGGAATCTGAAACTCCACCGGTTAAAATGTTGAAGAACAACTAGTTATGAACCATTCTTCCCAAACATATTTCGATCAGGATCGACATGTTTGTTGATTGGATAATTGTATTTGTGATAATTTTTAATTTTAAGTACTTATATATTTGAAAAAAAAAAAAGCTTGAATGAAAATTTACTTCTGATATAATCGAACTAATTCTAATTATCTCATATTTTAAAGATAATATAAGTTTAATGTCAAATTCAGATTCGTATTTGAGCTCAAATTTATATTCAAAATTCAAATTTATTATATATCTGAAAATATTACATGATCATAGAAATTACTAAACCCGTTAATTCAATTTACTTTATATTGTTTATATCTATGGATTATGAGTTGAACAAAACAATCAATTTCTTAATAAATATCAATTTCTTAATATTGAATTGTTATTATAATTAATAAAAATATATTGTTAGAGCAAATTCCAAAAAAAATAAAAAAGGTTAATTCACATACAAACTGAAACAAAAAAATTTTGAGGTGAAGCTGTAATTTTATTGAGAAATCGTTAATTATAAGTTTTACCAATCACGAGAAAAACTTATCATTCACCCATACAAAAAAGAAATGAGAGATATAAACAAAATGAGCAACTATATTTGCCACAAGATTAGTCAATATATTCTCATGAATCAAATCGGTTATAACAGGAGGCTTCAAAAGATTTTTGATCACGGAGGCGAAGAAATCAGCACAGCCAGAAAATACATACCTTAGGTGGAATAGATAAACTCCGTATGAATGACCGCCATTTTCTAGTTCCAGCAGCCCTCTATGATTAATGAGGCGACCATACTCGCTCCATTGCCTAGCAATGAGCGGCCCCCTAATTTTGAAGGTAAACTAGGGATCCAAGCATTGTTGAAAATTTTTCTTTTTGTTCCGTCTCCAACCCTCCATATCAATACCTTCTCGAGTATTTCCTTGCTCCCAACTAATGATCAATCCCCAAATATACGATGGGTTAATGCGACCTTTGAGAATTCGAGCAAGTAAAGACTCTGGGTTCCAGACTTGTTTAGCTAGAAGAGCCCGATTGAATTCAAAAATTCGTCTGAAGCCTATCCCTCCTTTCATCTTTGGCTTCAGGGGCAGAGCCACCACCCCAAAGGCTGGGGTGGGCTCCAGCCCAAGGTCAAATATTTTTTTTTTTAATTATTAGTTATAATATATGTGTACTCTTAGCCCAGGTTAAATTTTTTAATTAGCCCAATATTTGGTTCAACTTATTTTTTGAAATATATTTGTGAGTTTTGTTTCGTTTGATTTATTAAAAAAGAATTCAAAGAAAGAGAAAACAGCTCTTTTTACGGTAATGTTTCTTTTCAATTGCTCTAAAAATTCAATTTTTATCAAGACTTTTGTATTTTCTAAAATTATATTTTGTTATTTTTGAACTGCTTGATTTTATTGATGTTTGTAATTGTGGGTTTCTTGTAAATAATTGTGAAGTGGACTTTTTGAAATGATTTAATCTTAGTTTCTATGACTTTCTATGACATTTTTGTATTTTTTTAATTGGAAAATGGAAATGGTCTGTATTTTCAAGTAATTTATTTTTAGGATTTATATATTTAAAGTTTCTTCATTTCTTTGATCATAAATGAGGTGTTTTTGAGTGGTTTATGATTAAATTTTTTCATGATGTATTATATTATTTGAGATATCATATTTTTCATTTTGAGTATATTGTAAGGATATCAATTGAATGTGATGGTTTATTATATTATATATAAAAAACTTAATTTTTTTACAACCACCAATATTTTTTCGAAGTCATCTCACTTGTAACATCGATAACATCTTTAGTAGTTTATATTTTTTTGTCACTATATAATATTTATAGTTATCATTAAATGTTTTGTGAGTGTTCTTTGATTATAAATTATATTTTTAATATAATTTAATTTTTAAATATTTTATTTAAATTATTTTAAATTTTTCATGGAATTAGTCAGCCCAAAGTGAAATTTTTTTCTAACTACGCTCCTGTTTGGCTTGCATAGAAAATCCCACAATCACTAGTGCATTTTCCTCTTTCCGTTTTCCACTCCCTGCCAGAAATTAGCACATTCTTTTTCAATCTCTTCACAAATAGATATTGGCACTCTAAAGCATGTTATAGCATATGCAGGGATACACTGGAGAATAGATTTAATAAAGACTTCTTTTCCACCAACAGAAAAATGTTTATGGCTCCACCCTTGAATCCGCTTGACCACCCGCTCTACAAGATACTTAAACTGCAGTCGTTTACTCTTTAGGAAAAAAGTATGGATGCCAAGATAGATATCATGGCTTTGACTACTGGAATAGCTAGTATTGTTTTGATAGTCTCAACAAGCAGCTGGTTTGTGTTTAGGATACATGATAGGGTTGACTTTTCATAATTGATGAGCTGGCATGAAGCTTTTTAATACAGCTGTAAGTATTCTCGTTCCCTAGCCCCTTCGCCCGTAGTTGCTTTAAAGAAGACCAAGCTATCATCTTCAAAGAAGGTGGGTCATAGAAGAACTGGCCGATGCAATCCAGGCCCCTTTAATTGATCCCCTCGCCTCATAAGAAGACAGAATCGCAAAGAGCCCCTGGGCACACAACACAAAGAGATAGGGTGATAAAGGGTCGTCTTGGCGTAGACCTCTACCTGGGATATGTTATGGATTATGCCGGAACGATCATAACGATAATAATTGCGGAATAAAAATAATCAATAAGAACACCAAGATTTACGTGGTTCACCCAATATAGGCTACGTCCACGGAGCTGCTGCAAATATTTATTACCGGAGAAATATTACAAGTGTATACAAAACACTATATCTCTCACCAACCCCAAACCCCGAGTATTACCGAGAAAATATTTCTCTAACTCACACAAGAGAACCCTCAAGAAAATACCTAGAAACCTTTTTCTTTTGTTTCTTATTTCCTATGCTCTCTGATTTTGGGATATATAAACAGAAGAACGAATGACCCTATTTATAGGCATCATCCTCCAATGTGAAAGCCTTCAGAAAAGAAATCAATTTTGATTTCTTTTGCCACGTTTAGACAATGCATGTGAACACATTAAAATGGTTGGTGGGCTGTCGTCAACAATTTCCAACTTTCAACAATCTCCCACTTGAAGACTTGATTTCAATCATGGCTTCACACAGTCAATACAGCAGCTCATGCTTCCTTTCTTATACTTGCAGTCTAACTGAAGTCGAACATAACTTCAGTTTGTCAGTGGTCATCGCCTTTGTGAACATATCAGCTGGATTTCTGCTTCCAGGAATCTTCTCAAGCATCAAGATTCCATCCTCCAAAACTGATCTGATGAAATGGTACCGAACTTGTATATGCTTCGTCCTTGCATGATAAACAGGATTCTTTGCCAAATGAATAGAACTTTGACTGTCACAGTGTAACGTGCTATCTTCAAGCTTCTGACCCAACTCCTCAAGGAATGATCTCAACCATATCATCTCCTTGCTAGCTTCTGTCACTGCAACATACTCAGCTTCAGTAGTCGAAAGTGCAACAATCTTTTGCAACTTGGACACCCAGCTTAATGCCGTACCACCTAATGTGAACACATATCCAGTAGTACTCTTTCTGCCGTCTAGGTCACCACCCATGTCGGCATCTACAAAACCTTGTAAGCCTGAATCTGAACTTCTGAAGCACAGAGATGAACTAATAGTACCTTTCAAATATGTGAGAATCCACTTGAATGCTTCCCAGTGTTGTTTTCCTGGATTGCTCATAAACCTGCTCACAACTTCCACTGCATGTGCTATGTCTGGTCTGGTGCACACCATTGCATACATGAGGCTTCCGACAGCAGATGCATAAGGAACCTTATTCATATAAGCATGCTCCTGCTCCGTCAATGGTGATTGAGCTTTGGTTAGTTTGAAATGACTAGCCAAAGGAGTACTAACCGGTTTAGCTTCATCCATGTTGAATCTGCTAAGCACCTTTTTCACGTACTCTGTCTGAGATAACTTCAAGACTCCGTTCACCCTATCTCTCAAGATCCTCATACCAAGAATTTGTTTTGCAGCTCCCAAATCCTTCATTGCAAATTCCTTTGATAACTCTCTCTTGAGTTTATCAATCTCCTCCAGACAAGATCCTGCTATCAACATGTCATCCACATATAGCAGTAGAATGATATAAGAACCATCAATCTTTTTCACATAACAACAGTGATCCGCCTGACACCTCAGGAAACCGTTGTTATTCATGAATCCGTCAAACTTCTTGTACCACTGTCTTGGAGCTTGTTTGAGACCGTACAAGCTCTTCTGAAGTTTGCATACCATTTTCTCCTTCCCTCGTACTTCAAATCCCTGTGGCTGCTTCATATAAATTTCTTCATCTAGGTCACCATGAAGAAATGCCGTCTTTACATCCAACTGCTCCAGATGTAAGTTTTCATTCGCCACTAATCCAAGTACAGTTCTGATAGTAGTCAGCTTCACCACTGGAGAGAAAATCTCAGTGTAATCAATGACTTCTTTTTCACCTTTTACAGCAAGGATTTCTTTGTACCGCTTGCTACCATCGTGTTCTAACCGGTACTCCCACTTGCTATGTAAAACCTTTTTACCTTCAGGAAGTTCTGACAACTCCCACATGTGATTGGATGACAGTGAATCCATCACATCGTTCATGGCAAACTCCCACTGTTTAAAGGTCTCATAAACATCTGATTTATTTTTCAAAAAATAAACCCAAAATTTCCTATTCGAATCTTCAACAGTAGTGCCATAATATCTTGAGTGATCTCCAAGGGATGTCACAGGAGATGGTCCACATACATCAGTATGTACCAGCTCCAAATCCGCCGATTTCGGTTCTCTAACCTCTTTTGAAAAACTCACATTTTTCTGCTTTCCAAAAAATACAGCTTCACACGGCTTGTATTCAACGATCTTTAATTCAGGTAGCTTTCCATTTGAAACAAGCATCTTCATTCCCTTCTCACTCGTATCTCCAAGACTACAAAGCCATAGACTTGAATTAGTTCCAGCATCCACAGCTGCTAATTTATCTCTCAAACTGGAAGTCATATAGAGTGTTCCAGTTTTCTTTCCTCGAGCAACAATCATGGCTCCCTTTTTCACTTTCCAGGAACCATCACCAAAGATCACCTTATGACCTTCGTCGTCAAGCTGTCCTACTGAAATCAGATTGTGTGTCAACTTTGGTACATGCTTTACTTTGTTGATTTTCCAGATAGATCCATTTGACATTTTCAACCGGACATCTCCCATACCAACAATCTCCAAAGGTTTTCCATCTACCAAGAAAACTTTTTCGTAATCGCCAGCAATGTAATTATCAAATACATCGCGATTACCCGTGGTATGAAACGAGGCTCTAGAATCCATAACCCAAGAGTCAACAGGGCTTTCCATGGATAACACTAAAGCATCGTGTACTTCCTCAGTAACAATATTTGCGTTGTTCCTTGTTGATTTGCAATTCTTTTTCAAGTGACCAGTCTCACCACAGCTCCAGCACTTCACATTCTTTTCAAATTTGTTATTGTCTTTTCCATTTCTTGACTTGTATCCACCATGCCATTGGTTAAAACTCTTTTCGCCACTTCTGCCACTTCCTTTGTTTTCGAGATTTAGGGCAGATCTCGATGATGTCGCTTCTCCCGAATTCATCCTGCGAACTTCTTCACCAAGAATTCGATCTCTGACATCATTGAATTGTAATTTTCCCTTTCCAGCAGAATTACTAACCGCTGCCCGCATTGGCTCCCAAGCATTTGGTAAAGACGCCAAAAGAATAAGTGCTCGAATTTCATCATCAAATTTAATTTCAACCGATGTTAGCTGGGGAACAATCGTGTTGAATTCATTGATATGTGCTGTCACCGAAGCACCTTCCTCCATCTTCAAGTTGAATAACTTTTTTATGAGGAAGACTTTATTATTTGCTGATGGCTTCTCGTACATGTCCGACAAAATGGACATCATCTCCTCTGTGGTATTTGCCTCCGCCACGTTGTGTGCCACGTTCTTTGTTAGGGTCAATCGTATTACCCCTAACACTTGTCGGTCAAGAAGCTCCCACTCATCATCCTTCATCTTTTCTGGCTTCACCCCAGATAGAGGTTGATGTAGCTTCTTGCTATACAAATAATCTTTAATCTGTAACCGCCAAAACGTGAAATCTGTACCGTCGAACTTATTGATTCCAGGTCCCGATCCGTCATTTCCGGCCATCGCTTCACCTGCCTTAATAAAATTTCAAAAAATCTTTTCGGATGTGGAAGATCAGACAAAGCTGCAACCACAGAGCATACTCAGATTTTTAAGAAATTTTTCACCAAGGCTCCCGAACACCGTAACGGCTTTGATACCAGTTGTTATGGATTATGCCGGAACGATCATAACGATAATAATTGCGGAATAAAAATAATCAATAAGAACACCAAGATTTACGTGGTTCACCCAATATAGGCTACGTCCACGGAGCTGCTGCAAATATTTATTACCGGAGAAATATTACAAGTGTATACAAAACACTATATCTCTCACCAACCCCAAACCCCGAGTATTACCGAAAAAATATTTCTCTAACTCACACAAGAGAACCCTTAAGAAAATACCTAGAAACCTTTTTCTTTTGTTTCTTATTTCCTATGTTCTCTGATTTTGGGATATATAAACAGAAGAACGAATGACCCTATTTATAGGCATCATCCTCCAATGTGAAAGCCTTCAGAAAAGAAATCAATTTTGATTTCTTTTGCCACGTTTAGACAATGCATGTGAACACATTAAAATGGTTGGTGGGCTGTCGTCAACAATTTCCAACTTTCAACAGGATAATAGGGACGACCATTTCCTGGTTAATGCGGAAAAAATAGCGAACCGATATGAGACACATCATAATTTTCTCAACCCACTCCGCTGCAAAGCCCAACCGAATCATAATATCCAGAAAGTCTCATTCCACTCGATCATAGGCTTTGATCATATCCAAATTAAGCGTAGCATAACCACTACGCCCCGAACTCCTACTGCACATACAGTGGATAGTTTCAAAACCCACAATAATGTTGTCTGTAATCAGTCTGTTCGGCACAAAATCACTCTAGAACTCATCAATAACTTTTGAGAGTATAGGCCGAAGCCTATTGGTAAACGTCTGGGATACAATTTTGTAGCATACATTGCATAAACTGATGGGTCTAACTCCTTCGTTAGCACCGGGTTCTTGGTTTTAGGGTTTATAGTGACAATAGTTTCATTCCAAGCATCAAACGGGGATCTATTATTGAGGATTTGGATTGCAGCCATAGTAACATCCTCGCCCACCACATGCCAGAATTTTTGATAGAAAATAGGGGGTATACCATCTGGCCCGGGAGTTTTACCCGGATGCACATCGAAAAGGGCTCAATGGACCTCATTCGTTGTAGAGGGGGAACAAAGGGTTGCATTCATATGGCTGTCCACTTTTGGCTCCAGAACCACCAGTATCGGTCGCATGTCCATCCATCTCATTTGGATAATCTGATGTAAACAAAGATTCAAAGTAATCCAGGACAATTTTTTGACATTTCGTTGTTGTATGTACACCAATCACCATGTGCCAACACCAGTCCATTTATTGAGTTCAGCTCTTCGTTTAGATGCCGATAGGTGAAAGAATCGTGAGTTACGATCACCTTCCTTTAGCCAAGTAACTCTACTACGCTTCTTCCAATAAGTCTCCTTCTGTGATGCCAAACTTTCTACTTAAATATCCAAATCGCGGATATGGTCCCTAGAGTCATGCCACATACTTATTGTGTGCATACTTGTTAAGCGCTCTCTTTTCGCCTTTAGTTGCTTAGGGATACTATGGAAGCGGGTACTGGCTGGACCAAACCTGTAGATCATGTTTGCATGAATGAGTTCGATTCTGAACTGTCTTGGTGTGATTTGGACCACCCCGTCCTGACTTAACCACCTCGATGCAGTCCTCTTCCAAAAAACAATATTTTTCAATACGAAAAAGTGTGTTCGCAAGCCTCTGCATTGGCTTGTGAGATGGACGGTCTCCTTTCATCTCGAGATATATAGGGCGGTGATCAGAGTGGTAAAATTCAAGAGAAGAAGCTTTGGCATTCGGAAACCGCAATCTCCATTCCAAATTCCCCACAAATCTATCAAGCCATTCAAAAATTAAATTGTTTGAGCTCCGACGGTTGGCCCAAGTGAAAAGAACACCATGACAATGAATATCCTTGAGTTCACAAAACTCCATAATATCACGAAAATCTTGCATTTGAGCTGTAGCTCTCCTACTTCGACCTATCTTTTCACTATCATAACAAATTGCATTAAAATCTCATCCAACTGACCATGGAACACCAAGAAAATTCGACATACCACTAAACCGATGGAGTAGGTCCCAAGAGGATGGGTGCAAGGAGACAATAGGGTGTCCATAAAAGCCTGTAAATCTCCAAGTATCGTCAGAATCCTGGATATTGCAAACAACGTGTCCGGAGGAGAAAGATTTTCTAGAGACTGAAAGTGAATCCTTCCAAATCATCACCACTCTTTCCTCTACTGTCAATCGCAAAGTGTCCAGAAAAGCCTGGCAAATTTTTCCACAATATACAAATCACCTCTCTCATCTTAGTTTCATGAAGAGATACTAGTATATAATGCAATACTTAACTAAACTGATCTAGGTAAGTCGTTTTTTATGTTTTAGACATCAAAACTTGAAAATATTTCCATGAGACATCTTAAAAATATTTAAAACACCTTAGAAAACTTTAAAATGAATTTAGACCCTTGAAAACCTGAAAATCAATTTCTAGGACAGAAACCGTAGCTCTGCCTACGCGACCCTCGACCTCGAAATTGGTTCTTTTCAGTGTTTTTCTCGCAATTACACACTCAACCATTGAAACTTTTGATCATACACATGAAAAACTTCAAAACTTGAAAAGGATTCACCCAAAAACTTTCAACTTCAAAAGATTTGAGTCAAAATCTGCATATCACGTACACACACACACAAAAAAATCTAAGTTTTCAACATCTATGATCCTCTTTTGACATAAAAATTAAACACGTAATATCAAGAACGATTCATGCTTTACGAATCGACAGCATGCTCTTCAAAATCTCTCAATAATCATGCATTATACAATACATACATATCAACACACATGTTTTTATATAAAAATACATATACCCTTTGAATAGTGATTTTAAAAGCGTTCAAAACTAGTCTGATCGTCGTAGCTAGGGATAATATTGTAGTGACCCGCACCGTGATTACATACGAATCAGAACTTAAGCATGCAATTTAAAACAGTAATCGATCATAGTCAGAGTTATACTGCGGAAACTTAAACTTAAATAAATAAAGTAATACCAGCATGGTAAAATCTAGTGGCTGACCCTGCTATCCTGTCTTGGTCATCACCCAATCTCCAGATCCCTAAGAGAACTACCTACAACTGCCTCGTCGAATGGGGTGTCCAAAAACAGTATGAAGACGTGAGCATAAAACACTCGGCACGAGAGGATGATTAGACAAATATTATATGTGCTTGAATGCAAGTGATCTGGATACCAAGACACGAGGGTCAAGAAACAAACTCACAAGCTGGGCATAGGGTATATAGCACGTTGCGTCGTCGCATCAGGAGGTGACTCCTATACCCAATGGATAATGATGACCTGATATTAGTACTAGTATCCAACAATAACGGTGAATTGATAGAAGACTTATGTATCCAACCATTCACTATTCGTAGGGTAAGCGCCCTACTACAGATATCTCAAGAATACATGATCAATATGCTCATGGATGCAGCATAATATCATGACAGGTATATGCAGATAAAATCATGCCATATAATCAAATAAACCATGCAAACACATAATACATGTATACTCAGTCTGGATATCTCAAAGAGTACTTTCGTACCTTTTTAAGGCAGATCCTAGAAGCTCCCGTCTAAGTCTGGATATCATCACCATTATTATTATTATTACTAGCGGGATAGGCTAACGCGTTGCGTGTAAAAATATTAATAAACGTGTTGTGGTTCAGTTTTTTTTAGAAATGTTGATGGTTCAATAACTGAATTTCACTTTTTGGGGATGGTGGGGTGTAAAGGGTAAAATGGGCAAAAAACTTGGTGTCCCCAGATTAGGTCAGAAGAAACAGTTATTATACATATCTCAACTTTAATAAAATACTAGCAACAAATACGCACGCTCATGCGTGTGTAAAATAGATGTTATTTTTATATGTATTTTTTTGTGGGTAGAGTTCAGAGACGTAGCCAGAAAATTTATCGGCACTGGGCTATAATGAAAAATCCGTTGATCAATCTGGAGGTTCGGCCAAGCAACGAAGCCGAAGAGTGAAGTTTCATCGGCAACAAGAAGCTGCCATTTTTAGCGTAGAAGAAGACAAATGACAAATCCATTTTGAAAATGCGTGAACTAATATATTTTACAAGTGGGCTGAACAACATTTTAAAAAAAAACAAGTGGACTAAACAAATTCAAACACAGAGAATCAAAATATTTATGTAAGGGCTAATCCCAATAATAAAAACAAAAGCCCATATATACTACTAACTTAAAAAAAAGTGGACTGGGCTGGAGCCCACCCTAACCTTTGGGATAGCTCCGTCCTGGTAGAGTTGGTGGGAGGTTTAGTGGGATAATGGATAGGAAAGAAAAAAAAGGGTAAAATCGGAACAAAAGTTGGTGTCCTCTTGAGAGCAGTTTTTAAGAGTTTCTCAACTATTATTAAATAGTAGAGATAATAGAGATTATTATTATTATTATTATTATTATTATTATTATTATTATTATTATTATTATTTGATTTGTCGGGTCGATTATAATTGTAGGGATTTTTATATGATTTTTCAATTGCATTCGAACGGCTCTTCAAACTCCTATTAGTGCATTTTAATTAAATTACACATTGACGTTCAAATGGAATTTCATATAATTAACCCTAAAAAATAAAATGGGAGTGGTATTTAAACTCCAAAAATTGTTAATCACACTCTATTTTATATTTTTATTATTTTGTTTGACAAAAATGCCCTTATATATGACTTTCTTTATATACATAATATTTGATTGATTGACATTCCAAACTTAAACTTTCTCATATTAACTATTATAATTTTTATTTTATTTTATAAATTTTTAATTATACGTTTAATTAAATAAAATAATAATAAATCTACACATTAAGTTTACAATATAATTTATTTTTATTTAGATCTCGACTTTATTGAAAATATATAAAGTTTTATTTATGAAGTTTTCATTAAATAAAATCTGACATAAAATATTAAATAAATTTACATTTATTTAGTTATCTTACTTTGTTTTTTAATTTTTAAATACATGTTATTTTATTTTTATTCATTATTTTTTCTCAAGAATTGAATAAGAAATCAAATAAAGTTCGAAATGAAAATAGTTTTAATTAGATTATTTTTTAAAAAAATCAATTATCTTGATTTACTTATATTATTAACTTGATTTTATTTGTTCGAAATAAATTCACCTAATTTCATTTCATTAATAGTAGAGCCGTCAATTTGGGTTAGGCCCGTCGGGTCTGCCCGGCCCGTCACATAATTTAAGTGGGTTGGGTTGAAATTTTTTTTACCCAACAAAAGGTGGGCCTAGATGGAACAACCCGGCTAGGCCCGCGGGCCTGAAGAATTAATAATTTATTTTTATTTTTATTGTGATAGATGTATTTTTTAATAAAAGTTGTGAATTTTTTTGTATTAATTACTTTATATAAAATTTACACACATGAAATCAATAATTAAAATTTTTATTTATATGTTTCTATTAATATTTATTTATGAAATGATATTTATAATTAATTATAATACTATTTATTTATTTTTATTTGTCATGAGCCAACTCGCGGGCCGGCCTGCCTAACCCGCAACCCACCTTGGGTTGGGTTGGGTTGAGAATTTTCAGCCCGCTAGGATGGTGGGTCGGCCCGCTATCAACCCGCCAAAAAGTGGGTTTTTGGTGGGCCGGCCCGCCCCACCATGGGTTGGCCCTTTTGACAGCTCTAATTAATAGTCAAATCAAGTAATATACATAACCATGTAATTATATCATACAGACTTGAGGACAATATTACAAAATCACAAAAAAACTTAAAAAACTTATAAAAATATAATATCACGATTGATATTTCACTGAATCAAAAAAAAAAAAAAAAACTAATAGTGTATAACTATATACTTTTGCATATAATATCCTTTTAAAAAAAATCATAAAATTAGTTTTATAATTAAAATATTTTGTGACATAATTTTTAAAGTTATTTTAAATTAACATTTTTTAAAATCAACTTTATATATTATAATAATATGATATTTTTTTATGTTGTAAAATAATTTTATTAAAAAATTATTAACATTTATGTATATATTATATATGGAAGTTGTATTTTATATTCATGCTAATATATCTAATAAATAAAAAAATATGTAAAATTTAAATAGATCAATTGGCTTTACAAAATAAGAAAGAACATGTAGGGATATAAATGTCAATTTATAAAATAACATATTTTATTAGTGTGATTAATGGTTGGGGTAACATAGACTTTCCCGTGATTAACATATTTTGGAGTGTAAATATCATTTGCTCAAAATAAAAACCAAACTACTTTCAATATTTAATCCAAATATCAAAATTCCAAAATTTTGTCTTTTTTGCAAAATTTTGTTAACTTTGGATATGGTTTCTTTTTTTATAATTTTCCACATTCCTGATAGAATTCAAATTCCGGAGAAACTTAACAAACACCTCTTCTCTCTTTATAAAATCCAGCGTCAAAACTCAGAAACAAAAGTTTGTAAAATCTTGGAGATTGATTCCCTTTAATTTTCTTTGATCGAAGATGGCACTGCAGCAACACCCAACCTCCCTGGATATTTCCAAAGATAATAATTATTCCATTACAATCTTTTGCAGACCACAATTTTCGCACGTTGAGAACAAATCCATGCCGTATACGAGGTTACCCCACCAAGTTACGTTTAAACTCGACGTTCAAATATTGGTGGTATCATCCTCCAACTCCAAAAACGCCATCCATTACCAGCGGACAGATGAAATGATATCGTTGCCTTCCCATGAAGTATTTTCCGATACCGATGATTGCCGAAAAAGTATGAAGAAGTTGATTATAGACCTGAGGGCCGGCCCTCTAGTCTCTCTCAACAAGAGAAAACTCCAATGGACCGCGGAGGAACATGACGACTCGTCCGGAAGTGTTTTCCACGGCGAAAAGTCGCTGGACGACTCGGAAGGAGTGATATCTGAGTTGGTGGAGTACGTGAAGTAGACGAGGGATTCTCCGCCGTTGGCGGTGGAGCAACTGTGTTTCAATATAACGATCAAGAAACTAGTGACTCAACCAGAAAGTGTGATCCAGACGTGGAGATCTTGGTGTTCGACCTCCTGGGGCGAGTATCACGATTCGTTTACTGTAAGCCGATGAAGTATGTGTGTGGGCTGCGAAGGGGATTGAAGGCGTTGGAGAAGATGAGGCAGCGGAGAGGCGACTTTGATGAAGCTGATAAGTGTTGTATTTGCTTGGACAAGCTGTCGGAGAGCGGCCGCAACGGTGGTTCGGAGGTTACGAGGCTCCCTTGCCGCCATGTTTACCATGAATCTTGCCTTCTGGAGTGGCTCAATGTTACCTTCTCCTGCCCCTACTGTCGAGCCCAAGTGCCACCACCAATTCACCATTAATTTTCGTTTTTTCATTTGGGTATAGCTATAAGTTTTAACTTTGAAGTCTATATATATTGTTAATTAGTATTGAAAGGAATATTTATTCCTTAAATCTTGTCTTATTTTGAAAGATTAAATATGATTTTTTGTTTTTTATTTATTTTCTTGAATAAGTAGATTTGAGATATTATTATGCTTAATTATAATATTTACTTATCTCATATCTAACTAATCTTTTATTATTGTGTAGATTTGATATGAACAAATCTTGAGGGATCTCACGCCTACAAGGAAACCAAGACAAAAATGATTCTTGTCTATATATGTGGTTAGGCGTGTAAACCAAGGGAGATAGATCGACCGAGAGAGTTTATCAAAAAGCTTCATACACGTACGTTAAGAGAAGATCTTCTAAAGTCAGTATCGGTCGTGTTCACTTGATGCTTGAAGAACACTTGAAGATCATTGATCAAAAAAAGTGTTTTTGTCTCTACATGTTTTGGCGTCGATATTTTCAACTCCTTGCTCCATTTTCTTTATTTTATTTCATATAGAATTTTTAGGATTTATTTTTATTCGTTTTATTTTCTCATATGTTGGAGAAAATTGATTTTACAATAATCACCAGTTTTAGGGTTTGTAAAACTCTTTGAATTATTTTCTAGTGAAGTTTTGCCCTGATGCGTTGCAAGAGTATTTTATACTCTTGCTTAAATCATTCGAGTCTATTTATTTGGTTGTTTGTTTATTTTATTTACGTTTAAATTATATTCCGCTGTAAATTACTCTAGGTGTTATTGTAGGTGTTGTCAACACCTTGTGACAACACCTCAAACCGTTTATGTGCAACCCTAATTCCCTTACAAGTATCTTGTTGCTAAAAAAATTACAAAAGTTTTATCCTATATATATATTAGTCCATCTTACGATTTTAGCTTGTGAAATTTCAGTTTTATTCATTTGTAATTTTAGTGTTTTTTCGATATCATCTCAAGTCAATTCGTGTAATTTAAATATATCATATTAATGATACACCTAGCTAAATCAAATTGAGATATCCAAGTAGCGATGTAATCGAGCAAAACCGAACTGTGAATGTTTGAGTTTGATTCATTCATTATCGTTGTGGGGACCTCGGGTTGCTAATCTCTTCTTAGGGCAATTATCGATTAATAAACAATTAATCATGTATTTAAAAGAATACTCAAACCAAATAAAAAAAATATTTTTTTTAAAATATTGCACCTCGCTCGATCGGTAAAATCCTACCGATCGAGCGGGCAAGGGATCTCATCCCTTGGGTCTGGGCAAATCACGGCCTCGCTCGATTGGTCAAATCTTACCGATCGAGCGAGCAAGAAAATTGAAGTTTCTGTTTAAGAAAAACAGGCCTCGCTCGATCGGTGAAATCCTACCGATCGAGCGGCCACTCTACCCAGAAAATCTGCAGAAAAGTTGTGCTGTCAAAACTTGAGCATTCAATCTAAATCACCTCAAAATGATACAGAACATGGTTGAATATATTAAGGAACATGCATATAATGATAGTACTAAACATGAAGCATAAATCCATGCCTTTATTACATCAAACTAATAATATCAAAGGCAATAAACCATAGACTACACAATGTGTACTTCAAGACATAATTCTTTCACAAGTTTGATGCTAGTTCAACTATCATATATCCTCTAAAACCCGAGTCCTCACTTGCTAGATCTCGTTCCCAAGCTATCAATGACGTCGTTGACTAGCTCCTGCCCCCTCTGTTGCCATGCACACTGATAAGTGCATTTTGTGTGCATTATTTCATGTTATTTTTATGTCTATTTTATGTGCATTCATATTGCTTTTATGTGTTTTTATGTGTTTTAGTTCACGTGTGTGTATTTCACTCCTCGGGTTAATTTTGTAGGAAAATGGATTTTTGAAGAGTAAATTACGGAGCAGCCTTGATCGAAAAATCATATTTAATTTTAGAGAGATCGAAATCCGATCTTCACTATTCAGAATGAAGTTTAAGATGTTTTAAAGCTGTTGTCAAAATTTTAGCTTGACGACGGCTAAAACTTAAGATATGAATTTTTCAAAATTGTCGCGCGGAGCAGAAAAATCCAATCTACAAACACTAATTGTGAGGCCTTAAAACCGGAGGCTTCACCGTTCATAAATGTGGGGTTTTATCATATTTTTTCAAAAAAAAAAAAAGTTTTCGTTTTTTTACATTTGTTTAAAAAATTTTAAAATTTAAAATATTTAGTTAAAAAAAACCCAAATATATTGGGACGGGCAATTTTTTTCAAAATAAAAAAAAAAAATTGAATGAGCTATATGAAAAGGTCCATATTATTTATATATTCGTGAAATTTTTTTTTTTTTTTTTATCAATTAATCAAATTATGTATAGCTTGTATTTTATCTTACGAAATAATTAAATATTATACTTCGTATTAAATAATTTTCAATTAATTTGATTAAGTTTAAATAAAATTTATAATTATATCCTCATATTTAAAGATCATAAAGTAACAAATTTATTTATGATTTATCTATAATTATAATATTTTGTAGTGACATAGTTTATAGTCACCTACTAATCAAAACTTAAGTTTGCAATAAATCTTAAATAATACTAATCAGATAAATCAGCGAAAAGTGGAATACATAGAAAAATCCAAATTGAAATTATCAATCTGAAATACTGGTTAAGGTAAACCATATCAAAAATCATTGTATCATAATACAACCCAAGTAAACAACAGAACTGTAGTGACCCTACCCAGATCACGTACTACTAGCCTTATTAAGCATGCAAACAAGATACTTAAGCAACATATTAAACAACGGAAACTAAAACCAGTTTACCAACCAAACCGGCGGTATACAACCGATGACTAAAACCAAAGGTAATAACTATTTAATCAGATAAATCAGCGAAAAGTGGAATAAAAAAAAACCCAAATTGAAATTATCAATCTGAAATACTGGTTAAGGTACAACCATATCAAAAATCATTGTATCATAATACAACCCAAGTAAAACAACTGAATTGTAGTGACCTACTCGGATCACCTACTAGTCTACTACTAGCCTTATTAATCATGCAAACAAGATACTTAGTAATAGATTAAACAGTGGAAACTAAAACCAGTTTACAAACCAAACCAACGGTATACAACTGATGATGAAAACCAAAGGTAATAATGGTTTAAACAACCATATCGAAATAAGTAATAACAATACTGAACTAATGAAAACTTACTACATCCACAGCACCAGCTCTCAACCCTATCTCGACTCACCGGCGTCGTCCAACCTGAGACCTTCACCATAGAATAGGGTGTCCAAGAAACAAAACACTAAAAATTTATAGATAGTCTTTTTGAATATTGGGATATTCATTGATATTTTTTAATGGATCTAGGAGAAGTAGTTGATCTTTTAAGAGCATATTTATTTGACTTTCAGTTTTTTCACTGGTTGTGTTTAATTCATCAATCTGTAAAGATTTATCTGAATTATAATTCTCAAGTAATGTATTTTCATAAGAGTTAGAGGAATCGATTAAGAGATTATAAATTTTATTTAATAATTCTTCATCTAGTATAGTTCTAATTCATTCAAATTTTTGTTTAGTCTATAAGATTAATTTGCAGTATGACTCATTAGCATTTATAAAATTGAATATCTTTAAAAGATTTTTCAGAACTTTGTTTGGAATTATTTGCTTTTCTGAAAGGTACTTTTCTATAAGGTTTTTTGTAAGATTTTCTATAATATTCTTCTTTTGATTTATTAAATTTTTGGTTTCTCCTAACATTATTTCTATATGATTTTTTGTAAGTTTTTTTGACAATCTCCTGAGCATTTTGAAGACGATAGTTTATTAGTATTTATATCAAAATGTTTACAAAATGTTCCTAATTCTTGTTTTATTTTTTTCATTTCCCATTTTAAATGTTTTTGTAGTTTTAAATCTTGATAGATTTTTAAGTTTTCCTGTTGAGTCAAACTTATTAATTGACGATAAGTAAATTCATGGTAAGATATGTAACACCCGGAAATTTTAATACGTAAATTCGCATGCATAATTAGGGAAAATAATTATTTAAAAATTTATATTTGGGTTAAATGACATTTATGTGTTATTATGTGAATTATATGCATGATTTAAATTTATTTTAGCATTTAACCCGCGATTTTAGAATTTCTAAATTTTTCAGAATTTTATTGATTTGATCGCGTAGACGGGACCGTGAACGGATGAGATATCAACTTTTGAGCCAAAAATATTTTATGAGATTTTATGAGCTTTAAAAAAATAATATTTTATGGTATTTTGTCAAGAAAATTTTAGTATTTAATTATATATTTATTTAAGGGTTGATTTTTAGCCAAAATAAGTCATTTTAATGACTTTTATTAATTTTTAAAAATAGGCTATTTATTTATTTCGGGATTTTGGTCTATTTATCAGATTGGTAGGTATTTTAAGAGTTTAAAATTTTAAGTTTATGATATATTATCTTTTTAAATAAATTATATTAGTTATTATCCTAATCTACCCAACATTACACCCAAAATCTCTCCCTACCCTACGCTCAAACCCCATCAGCCGCCAATCCCATCTCCTCCACCTCCTCCCTCACGATTTTCAGCAGATAGCAGCCTCCTTAGCCGAGTTCTTCAAGGATTATTCAAGTTTTTGGCCCGTTCGTCGTCTCGGAGCCCCGTATACGCATAAATCTTCGTTATAATTAACAAGGCATGTTTAATTCCTTTCCTTTACCACCATATAAGCTACTACTCACGTTTTTCATTAGACTATATGGATTTGACATGATATTTACTGAACTTCTTCTGAAAAATTTCATAGACTCCTTCACGTGCATGAATTTTCTTGTTTTCTTCAAGGTTTGATCACGTTTTTCTCATGTGGCTCGGGTCCAGGCTGTTGGCTGTGGTTAGGATCGTGTCTTAGGTTCTGTAGGATTGAGTGAGGCAGGGGGTTTGTGCCAAGAAGGGCCGGAACCGAAGCCAAAGAAGTTGGGTGCAGCAGATCGCGCAGATTGCGCAGCGTTGGGAGATTGGCTCGTTCTCGGTCCATAGGGCGTATTTTAGGTTTATTCCAGTGGGGTTAGAACCCCAAGACCTTGGGGAAGATATTTCAGGTGGTGCTCCGGCCGGTGGTTGCCGGATATGGGCGGCCGAATGGCCTGAAGTTTCTGGTCGCGTTCTGCGCGTGAGCAGAAACTAGGGGTAGATTGTTTTGGTTCGTTCTCCTTCTACAGAGCTCCGTTTGAGGTAAAATTTGTTGGGTTAGAACCGTCTGGATGTTGGCTAAGTATGGGAATTGGTTTCACGGCCAAAGGTTGCCGGAGTAGGCGGCACGGTCAGTTTTTCCAAAGTCGCTCAGGGCTGCCGTGAGTTAGGATTAAGGAAAAAAAGGCTAAGGTTGTGTCTAGGCTTTAGGCGGGTCGGGTTATGGGTCAGGGTTGAGTGCTGGGTCGGGTCGGGTAGTCATGGGTCGGGTTAAGTCGGTCCGGGTCCGGGTTAGGTGGGCCGGGCTTGAGTATTTTAATTTTTAAATGTTTAATGTTTTAATTGGTTTTTGGGCCAATTAATTAGAAATAAAATTATTTGGACCTCTAAATAATTTTATTTGGGCCTTAAATAATTTATTTAAGTTAGCACAATGATTTTTATGGGCTTGGGAGTCCATGAGAATATTTGGGCCAGTCAGTGGATTTTGGACCAGTCTAGAGTTTTATTGGGCTTAAGTTAAGTAATTGGGCTTAAATATTTTATTTAGGTCAAGTTAAGTTTAATTAAGTTATTTGGGCTAAAATATGATTATTGGATTTTATTTAAGTTTAATGGGCTTAGAGTGAGTGATCAGCAGTTTGGACCAACCCATGAAAATAAACTAAGTCCGTAATATATATTTAATTATTTTTATGCATGAAGTCTATTTTAAGTAAAAGTATATTTATTATTAAAATTAATTAAATATATATTACGGACATATTTTAAGTGCATGCATACATGAAATATTTTATGATGTGTTTATGATTAAGAATTGAGCATGAAAAATATTTTTATGGAAATTGAAGTGATGTGACAGCATAGAAGTGGTTTTACCACTGACACAGAGGTAGTTCTACTACCGGCATAGAAGTGGTTTTACCACTGGCACAGAGGTAGTTTACTACCAGCATAGAGGTGGATTTATCCACCGCCACGTACGATGGTTCTTTAGACTGATCAGTCGGCACAGTTATTAGTCACATTCATGGATATGACCATACTCAATTTTTATGTTTATGACATGCTCAATTATGTTATGTATGATGAAGAAAGTTATGTTATGTTTATGATTTATGATTCAGCATTTATGTTATGAAAAATGTTTCCATGCATGCTCATGTACATGTATATGTATTAGTATCTACGTGATGCATTATTTTTAACCTTGTTATAAAGGATTAGACATGTTGAGCCCCTAGGCTCACTACGCTTATATGGTGCAGGTGAGCATGATGACATTTATGTAGCTCCTACCGGTGGTGAGGACGTATGAGCTCACGGAGCAGTGGACCCCGTGACCGTCGCAGTTATTTAGTCTATTATGATGGAATTTTGAAACATGTTTTATTTTATTATTATTCCGCATATGAGATTTTTCAGCAGCATTGTTTATCATTTTAAATTGATGCATGAAATATTCTTAAGGACTTATTTATTTATTTAATATTTTTCAGGTTATTTAAGAAATATATGTTATTTTTATATACATATATGTATGGGCGTATATGTATAGTATTATAAAAAAAAAAAGTTTTTCCGCATTTTATTAGTAGTAGGCGTTTCAATTGGTATCAGAGCGCGGTCCTTGGAGGGTGTCTACTGTCACGTGAAGCTCAGAAATCCTGCTACCGGTCTGTAAGTTTTAAATGTTTTCTTATGAATTATAAGAAGCATATATAATGATTTAAGATTTTCATGTTAGTAAAGTTTTAGAACCCTTAAGTTATGCATTGCGATTTACGTTTAAATAAATAGATTTGGGAAGGATAAAATATTTTGTTTATCAGAGTGCGCAACAGAAGCATGACTTTTGGGATACCGAAACTTGGGAACTAGATATGTAATAGTGGATTTAGTAAATTGGATTTTTTTAGAGACTTCGTTATTAGAATTTGATGAGTCAAATTTCGAGGACGAAATTCAATTTAAGGGGGGGAGAATTGTAACACCCGGAAATTTTAATACGTAAATTCGCATGCATAATTAGAAAATAATTATTTAAAAATTTATATTTGGGTTAAATGACATTTATGTGTTATTATGTGAATTATATGCATGATTTAAATTTATTTTAGCATTTAACCCGTGATTTTAGAATTTCTAAATTTTTCAGAATTTTATTGATTTGATCGCGTAGACGGGACCGTGGACGGATGAGATATCAACTTTTGAGCCAAAAATATTTTATGAGATTTTATGAGCTTTAAAAAAATAATATTTTATGGTATTTTGTCAAGAAAATTTTAGTATTTAATTATATATTTATTTAAGGGTTGATTTTTAGCCAAAATAAGTCATTTTAATGACTTTTATTAATTTTTAAAAATAGGCTATTTATTTATTTCGGGATTTTGGTCTATTTATCAGATTGGTAGGTATTTTAAGAGTTTAAAATTTTAAGTTTATGATATATTATCTTTTTAAATAAATTATATTAGTTATTATCCTAATCTACCCAACATTACACCCAAAATCTCTCCCTACCCTACGCTCAAACCCCATCAGCCGCCAACCCCATCTCCTCCACCTCCTCCCTCACGATTTTCAGCAGATAACAGCCTCCTTAGCCGAGTTCTTCAAGGATTATTCAAGTTTTTGGCCCGTTCGTCGTCTCGGAGCCCCGTATACGCATAAATCTTCGTTATAATTAACAAGGCATGTTTAATTCCTTTCCTTTACCACCATATAAGCTACTACTCACGTTTTTCATTAGACTATATGGATTTGACATGATATTTACTGAACTTCTTCTGAAAAATCTCATAGACTCCTTCACGTGCATGAATTTTCTTGTTTTCTTCAAGGTTTGATCACGTTTTTCTCATGTGGCTCAGGTCCAGGCTGTTGGCTGTGGTTAGGATCGTGTCTTAGGTTCTGTAGGATTGAGTAAGGCAGGGGGTTTGTGCCAAGAAGGGCCGGAACCGAAGCCAAAGAAGTTGGGTGCAGCAGATCGCGCAGATTGCGCAGCGTTGGGAGATTGGCTCGTTCTCGGTCCACAGGGCGTATTTTAGGTTTATTCCAGTGGGGTTAGAACCCCAAGACCTTGGGGAAGATATTTCAGGTGGTGCTCCAGCCGGTGGTTTCCGGATATGGGCGGCCGAATGGCCTGAAGTTTCTGATCGCGTTCTGCGCGTGAGCAGAAACTAGGGGTAGATTGTTTTGGTTCGTTCTCCTTCTACAGAGCTCCGTTTGAGGTAAAATTTGTTGGGTTAGAACTGTCTGGATGTTGGCTAAGTATGGGAATTGGTTTCACGGCCAAAGGTTTCCGGAGTAGGCAGCACGGTCAGTTTTTCCAAAGTCGCTCAGGGCTGCCGTGAGTTAGGATTAAGGAAAAAAAGGCTAAGGTTGTGTCTAGGCTTTAGGCGGGTCGGGTTATGGGTCAGGGTTGAGTGCTGGGTCGGTTCGGGTAGTCATGGGTCGGGTTAAGTCGGTCCGGGTCCGGGTTAGGTGGGCCGGGCTTGAGTATTTTAATTTTTAAATGTTTAATGTTTTAATTGGTTTTTGGGCCAATTAATTAGAAATAAAATTATTTGGACCTCCAAATAATTTTATTTGGGCCTTAAATAATTTATTTAAGTTAGCACAATGATTTTTATGGGCTTGGGAGTCCATGAGAATATTTGGGCCAGTCAGTGGATTTTGGGCCAGTCTAGAGTTTTATTGGGCTTAAGTTAAGTAATTGGGCTTAAATATTTTATTTAGGTCAAGTTAAGTTTAATTAAGTTATTTGGGCTAAAATATGATTATTGGATTTTATTTAAGTTTAATGGGCTTAGAGTGAGTGATCAGCAGTTTGGACCAACCCATGAAAATAAACTAAGTCCGTAATATATATTTAATTATTTTTATGCATGAAGTCTATTTTAAGTAAAAGTATATTTATTATTAAAATTAATTAAATATATATTACGGACATATTTTAAGTGCATGCATACATGAAATATTTTATGATGTGTTTATGATTAAGAATTGAGAATGAAAAATATTTTTATGGAAATTGAAGTGATGTGACAGCATAGAAGTGGTTTTACCACTGACACAGAGGTAGTTCTACTACCGGCATAGAAGTGGTTTTACCACTGGCACAGAGGTAGTTTACTACCAGCATAGAGGTGGATTTATCCACCGCCACGTACGATGGTTCTTTAGACTGATCAGTCGGCACAGTTATTAGTCACATTCATGGATATGACCATACTCAGTTTTTATGTTTATGACATGCTCAATTATGTTATGTATGATGAAGAAAGTTATGTTATGTTTATGATTTATGATTCAGCATTTATGTTATGAAAAATATTTCCATGCATGCTCATGTACATGTATATGTATTAGTATCTACGTGATGCATTATTTTTAACCTTGTTATAAAGGATTAGACATGTTGAGCCCCTAGGCTCACTACGCTTATATGGTGCAGGTGAGCATGATGACATTTATGTAGCTCCTACCGGTGGTGAGGACGTATGAGCTCACGGAGCAGTGGACCCCGTGACCGTCGCAGTTATTTAGTCTATTATGATGGAATTTTGAAACATGTTTTATTTTATTATTATTCCGCATATGAGATTTTTCAGCAGCATTGTTTATCATTTTAAATTGATGCATGAAACATTTTTAAGGACTTATTTATTTATTTAATATTTTTCAGGTTATTTAAGAAATATATGTTATTTTTATATACATATATGTATGGGCGTATATGTATAGTATTATAAAAAAAAAGTTTTTCCGCATTTTATTAGTATTAGGCGTTTCAAGATATTATTTGATTACTATTATTTTCCCTAATCATATTTCTTACTTTTTCTCCTAAAAGAGTAAGTAAACCTGCAAGGAATTTTTCTTTTTAAAAAGGTTGATTAGAGTCTTCTCTGAACATTATTCTAGTTAAGAAAGTATTTTTGTACAATTGAAAATCGCTTAATTTCTTACATTTTAGATTTGATAGTAATTCAGAATTTTTATCTCTTAAATGTATGGCGTCACTTATAAAATGTAAGGAAATTGTTAATATTAAAGTTGTTACAACATCTTGTTGAGGATTACCATATTCATCAAGAATTGGTATTCCTTCTTCATCTGTTTTTATGGAATTTAAAATATCTTCTTGTTGATGGCTTATGAGATAATAATCACACTTATCTTTTATCTGAACAGAGAACCCTGAGAAGTTCCACAATGATTTTATCATGGGTCTCAATTTGAGTTTTATAAGCATTTGCAGTAATAATCATTTGTTGTAAAAGACTATGAATATTATATTATGTCATTCCATCTATGTTCCAATCATAAACGAAAAAGGCATTGAAACGATATTGTGTTAAAGTTTTAACTATCCCTAAGTCTGAAGCAGTGATTATTTGTAATGGTTGTTGTATGGGTTGATTCCAAGTTATTTTATTAACTTTTGTAGGGTTTTGAAATTTTTCTAAGGCTTCACTAATATCGGATTCATTACTAAATACATTTACTCTTAAATTGGAAATAGGGTAACCAGAAGTTATTTGATCTATTGGTTCATTAGAACTACTAGTTGTAGCTGTTAAATAACTCAACTGATCTTGAATGGTTTTATAAATTCAGTTTTATTATCTTGAATATTTAACACTATTTTTAGATATTTGAAATGGTTTAAAAACTGAAATTTTAAGTTTAATGTCCATTTTATTAGGGTTTTCTATATTAACTATAGGTTGTTTTTGTAAATGTTTTTCTATCCTAAGTTATTGTTTTCCTATGGTATTTAGATTTGTATTAGTAAAATTATTTTGTGGTACAATATTTTTAATATTATTTTATCATTTTCTCCTGGATTTTTTTATCGGAATGACTTCAATTTATTGAATTTGAATATTTATTTTAATTTTTTGTAGAGGAGGATGATTTGATTTTATTTTACTAGCATTAAAAATAGTTTCTCATTCTGTTATTTTAGTAAGGGGATTTATATTTTTAGAGAAAGGATAATCTAAGGAATTCTGAGAAACATAGATTTCAAACCAATCAAAAATAGGATATGTATTTTATTAGCATTAATAAATTCATAAAATCGTTCTTGGATAATTTTTATATAATTTAATAATTTTTCAAAAAAATATAATTTTTTTTTAAAATTATATTTAGCATAAAAATCATCATGTAAGAATTTGTTTTTTACTTCAAAATCTTTTTCTATAACATTTAATTCATTAAACATATTTTTTGTAATTGAAGAGAATGTAGGACTAGTTGGTTTTTGGTCTTGATTATTAGATTGAGTCGAATAGCTTTCTAATCTAGTACGGTTATAAACTGGTCTAGCAATTTCTGAAGTATAATCGACATTTCTTAAAATTGAATTTAGTAGATATACAATTCAATATCTATGTTGGTTTTTACAAGGAGTGTTTATGACTGAAATAATTTATGATATTCTACCTAGATCTATTGTATTTGGGAAAATGCTATGTGTACATGGAGGGTTACACGTTGGGTTACACACTACACATGAAATTACAAAAGTATCCCTCCACTTTATTTGAAAAAATTCTTTCCAAAATACATTTATGTAATTTCAAGTACTACGTGTAACCCAACGTGTAACCTTTCGTGTACATGTAGCATCACCCTTGTATTTGAGGTAGATGAATTATTGGATTTATCACTACTATATTTTCTATCAAATGATAGTTTAACTCTTCTATAGGTTCGGGCTAGCAACTCCTTCCAAAACTCATTCTTCTGGCAAAGTTATATATTTTCATTGAATTGGTTTAAGAATTACAGTATTGGATCTAGCTAAATTTGTTTGTAATAAAAAGATTTCGCTTTTTCTATTATGGTGTTTTACTTTTGTAGAAAAACCAAAAATCATTGTTTTATAATATATTTTAAAGATTATTGCTACTGGAATTCATCCTTTAAGAATATAATTATGAGTTTTTTTTTTTACATATATATATATATATATATATATATATATATATATTATAATATGTACCTATGAACTGAATAAAAAAAATTCAAATTTTATGTACTGATATTGAAACGGAGTAAATGAATATAATAACGTAGAAGTTTTATTAGGAGAACCTAACAAATTATGTACATACCTCTTGGTTTTTCTGATTTTAAAACAAAGTTTGGACTTAGAAAATTTTTCTAGTACTCCAATATTCCAATTCAGATTGTGCAAAATGTAAATGGACCCTGCTCAATGATATGAACTAAAAGTAAATAAGCCATTACTAATACACAATTTCATATTCAATTGGACCTTACCTAAAAACCAACGTGGATTGAGTTAATTTTTATCAAAAAAATAATATCCAAACTGATAACCTGAGCTCTAGACTAATGATGTTAGTAATATTAATTGTTTAACAATTAAATTACAAAATAGTGTTAATATTTCATTTATAATATAAAAAAATATTAGGTGTTAAAAATAATTTGTATAAACTGGGTAGATTAATTATTTAAAATCAAGTAGTCTTTTTATATGAATATATATATGATTCTGATTTCGATATCTGATTTTTAGGAACAACTGAACAAGAACTAATCCTGAACTACAACTCCTTGGTGCGATTCCGGTTTAGAAAAATTACCGGAAAACTGTTGTAACTTTGATTTTAAAAATTTCCCGTAAGAAACTCATCTGCTGTAAAATAAAATCATGTGAAATTCCCAATGAAATAACCAACAATCTCCATTTTTTCCGTACGATTAAGCATGAACATATCCATCATTTTGAAGGAAAAAATAGAAAACAAAAAACAAAAAACAAAAAACAAAACCTCTACAATCCTAGAACGTAACTTAAAAGATCATTTCTAATATGGCATCAAGAAAGCAGAAGAATCTGAATTTTCAAAGAACGACCATCAATCAATCTTTGGTTCAATGGCAGCATCGAAACGCGACCCCATTGTCATCATAACCTTAAACTCATCGAAACTGATGGTCCCATTCCCATCGGAGTCCACCCCACTTATCATTTTCTTGCACTCAGCCAAGGTGCATTCCTCACCCAGACTCATCAGCACATCCTTCAATTCCTCGGCGGAGATTGACCCATTCTTATCGATGTCAAATACCTGAAATGCATCCCTAAGACTATCCAAAATCTCGTTGTAATCGACGTCTTTCGTGTTCAACTCCACGAATTCCTGCAGGTTGATGAAACCGTCCCCGTCAGAATCAACCTCACGAATCATTATGCTCAGCTCCTCCTCCGTGGCAGGGCTTCCGAGGCTGCCCATGATAGAGCCGAGCTCAGAAGCAGAGATCTTACCGTCGCCATTCACGTCGAATTTCTTGAAGACTTGCTCCAATTCTTCCTCGATTCGTGCACGTGAGGTCTGAGATGAGGATCTAGAGTGCACGGATGCTTCCAATGCCGACGTCAGCGGCAGGCCACCGTCAATTACTTTCTTCTTCCGGTTGAAAAATTGCTTGAATCCCATTACAATAATTTAATCGAAAATTATCAAAGCAAACAAAGGGTTGTTATTAGTTATGGAATTAGATGAGCCTGTGAAATGAAAATGGGAGGAAGAAACAACATGGGGTGAAGAAGGATTGGAGGAAGCTTAGCCAAGAGAACGTTCGGTATAACGTGGGAGATTGAAAGTATACTTAATTTGGGCCAGACAAACGAAGGTCGAAGAGTCAGTGCTAGTTTGTTTAACTCACTACAATCTCAAACCATTGAAATTATTCATGACAAATACATGTCAGAATAAATACATAAAAATAAATAAATAATTATAAAAACGAGAATTCTTACATTTCAAGACACAAACAGGATTCAAACAAATGTTGGTTTGGTCACCCACCATAATCTTTTTGCTATTTACTTCCGACTAGTTTCGACTTTGCCATGCATAATTAAAAAGAAAAAGAAAACCTTAGAACAGAGACCTTTTTGAAGCATTCTTCCCAAGAATAGCCTCCCAAACCATAGGCGAAAAAGGTCCTTTCTTATCCAAGTACTCCCTAACCGTTTTCTCTTCGACGAAGAAACCCTTCTCTTTCATTGAAGCAATCACACTCCGAGACTCCTCCAGGCCCTTCTCCCGGCAATACCCATCAACCAAACCCGTAAAAGTTGCTAGATTCAGTGAATGCCCAGCCTCGAGCATTTCAATAGAGAAAGTGTACCCATCCTCCAACCTATTCCCTCTGCAAAGCCCTCCAACCAGCACCCCATAGCTAAATGCATTCGGAACAATCCCATTACTCTGCATTTTCCTGAATATTCTGACTGCATCATCGAACTTGTGTGCTTTACAGAAGCCATCGACCACAGCAGTGTACACAACCACCTCAGGAATCGAACCCTTCTCACGCATCAACCCAAAGAGCTTCATTGCCTCTTGCACCAATCCATCTTTACACAAACCGTCAAGCATAGCCACTGCATTAGGGATCAGCCCTGTCTCCTTCATCCTCTTAAATATCTCATCTGCATCCTTTGGAGACGAAAATGACTCAGCCTTTTCATTTTCTGATGACTTGCTACCATTATCTGTGGATTCAAGTTTAGGGTCATCCGATTTGCGATCAACCCGAAGTTTAAATCTTTCAAGAAACTCGTCATCACCTATGCTTCTCGATGAATTCATACTTGCATTTTCACTACCGCCATTGAATTTCGGAAATCTATTATTTCTAGAAGGCGGTGACTGCCTTCTCAAAGGCCTGTTCGGGATTGGATCTGGAGGATGATCATAAGCCCCGCCATCACCTACAGAGGAGAATGAGCGCAAATGCAGCAATAGGCGACCATTGGAAAGCGATTTATCGCAACGAAATTTGTTCCTGAGCAAAGTGGACATTGTATCTGATATCCTGCAGGAAAGCCAACAAAACCATCTCCTTTTGTCACTTGCACCCATAAGTCAAAAAAAAAAAAAAAAGTTTCATCAACAAAATGAGCATGACTTGAGGTCTGATGAGAGGACTCTTACACGTGCAGTGTTGCAAGTGAGACTCTACGCAGTAAGGTATGCAAGCAGCGTCTTTATACCTGTAGTGGCATCAAAAAGAATTGTATCACATTGCCAGAGAAGTCGATTCATAGGAATCCTTTCAAACTTATCTCTTGGACGAAATAATAGCAATCATATTCCCTCCCAGACATTTGATCGAACATATTGGGTACAACCATAATCTCACACAGTCAACCATCCACACCTCACTGTAACATAACAAAACAAAAGCTCCAACCAACTCATCAACTGTAATAATTTCCATACATCGACCAAAACCCAAAACCCAAAACCCAACAAATTCGAGCAACTAAACAACAGGTACCTTCAATTCAGACATCTAAAACCAAAATTTGAAATCAATATCTAACTGAAGGACGAAAAAAGACTGTAGCAGCTATCAAATTATACTACCTTAGGGAAATGGAAGAGTTCAAACTCTTTACTGTTTTTTTTCACGAAGCTTGCTCCAATTTCATTCGAGGGTACAAGTTTCTTTGATTCTGCTTCGTTTTGGTTTTTGCCTCTCTGTGTGAAAGGTTCAGACACTGTTAAATGTAAACGGGCCTTTTAAAAATTTCCTAGGTCCCGCTAACTCCATCCCACGTTGAAGTACGACCCAAGTTGGCCCAAACTTGAATCTAGGCCCACTAGAGTTGGCGTACATTAAGAATCGACTAACCAACCTCTTTTCTTTCTTTTTTTTCCCTCTGAAATAAAGGTCATAACTTTAAACTGAGTCAACCAAAATAGCATCCGAAATAAAAAAAAAAAAAAAAATATTACGAAAGGGTAACTCGATCTTTCAAATCAGATATAAAACCTACTGTTCTGGTTTAAACGTGAACAATTTGGTTCGTTGATATCTTAGCAAAAATAAACAAACAAGATTCAAATCATTCGACAAGGAATTGACAATCTTCAAATAATAAACTCATGTGTATTTAAAGCATCTAAGACATGTTTCGATTCTAACAAAATGTTCTGGCCAAGGGCGGACCTACTCTATGGGTAAGAGTAGGCTCTTGCCCAGAAGACATTGTCCAGAAATGCATTGAGTTAATGCTTTTACATGCTGATTTCAAGATTGTACTTGCTAATTTGAATTAAAAAATTAGTGAAAGTGTACATTCTCATTCCTAATTAATAATAAAAATGTAATATGTTTCAATAAATTAAAAAAAATGTATTATGTATCATGTCAAGATGTCAATATGAGTAAATAAAATCACTCTAGGTTTAATAAATATATGCTATTTTTTTAAATAAACTTTTTATCATATAATATTTCAAAGTAAATAGTATACATTACGAAATTTTGACTCAAAATTTTACGATACTTGCTTTTATGCTTACATATTTTAAAAAAAAAAATGTTTATATTTTAAATTGATTGAGATCATCAAATTTGATATGCTATATATATCCAATCATTTCATTTATATACTAAACGAATGAATTTTGAGCAAAATTTTAGAATAAGTTGCCACAAGAATGACACACTTCACTAAAAAAGATGAAAAGAAAGAAAAAAGAAAGAAAGAATGACACTCGTAATAAAAATGGGATATCATCTCCAAATAACATATTTAAACATTTATAATGTCACGTTTTATGTTCCAAACAAATTCACCCACCAGATTTAAAATCTCTTGCTACGCCCTGCTACTTCAATTCTTTAAAGCCAGCTCAAAGCCTCCCGGATTCCCAAAGTTTCCGCTAGAGTAGAGGATCTTGTATCCCTGGAATACTACCTTGAATAGCTCCTACAATTTTCCCACGATGATCCCTGAGAATGCACCCATAACCCATGCGAGGAGGATTGTGAAACAGCGCTGCATCAACACTACACTTGACATAGGAAGCTGAAGGTGTTTTCCAATGTACAATCTACTAATGGCTGAGATGGAGCGGGGGTTGAATCGTGCTATTATGCGCCGCAAACCATTTAGAATGAATATCCATAGCAAAAGAGAAAATGAAAGCTGCTGGTTTGCTCTTTCCATTCCATACCACATCGTTTCGATTTTGTACGTCAAATACTCCACATTAACACTGATGCCATCTCGATCTCGAATGGATCTCGAGTCCACCATTCAGAAAGAGTATCCACGGACCCAATATTTCTCCATTCGAAGTAAGATGCCAAATATTTATCACTAGAGGGTAGGAAACCAAAGCACTTATTCCATCTTCTTCTTCATGGCGGCAAAGAGGACACCACGCAGGGACTTAATTGACTCTACGTTTTTGAAGTGTCTTCATAGTTGGCAATTATTATTAGATAATCTTTTCGAAAGAAAATTCCGTATTTTTCCTGTAACATTTAGCTTCCAAATCTGACTCCAATTTACACCTACAATGGGAGATGTCTAAACTCGGCGCTTCATAAAGTGTACCCACTTTTAACATATAACAACCTCTCCTATCATCCCCCAAATCCAACAATCATCATGCACATGCCTACTCAATGGAATAGAAAGAATTAGATGTTGATCTCTTTCATTGAAAAGTTCACGTAAAAGATCCAAATTCCAATTGTCACCCTCATTTAAGCGCAAAGAGCTAACTATGGCCATTCGTAGCTCTGAAGGACCTTCGAATTCAATATACATATTTTCAATATTTGGCGACCAATGATCACCCCATATATTTTTTTTGTAAACCAGATCCTATTCGCATTACATAGCTAGGATTTGGACCATCATTTGCATCAAAAAAATTCACTTGTGGGTAGTATCGAGCCTTTATGAGAAACCAGAGATTGCGGTTCAGACACAAGTCTCCAACTTTGCTTTGCCAATAAGACCATGTTTAATTCATGGATTTTTTGAAAACCCAATCCACCTTCACTCTTATGCCAGCTTAACTTCTCCAAAATTTTCCAACGTATACAACCTCTCCTGTCACTTGTCTTTCCCCACCAAAAAGAGTTCATCACTCGCTCTAATTCCTCACACAATAACAAAGGTAAAGCAAATACACTCATAACATTCGAGGGAAGATCTTGAACAACTGACTTTAATAAAATTTCTTTCCCTGCACGAGATAATAATTTATGCTTCCACCCATTCATCTTGTTCCAAGTATTTTGATTAATAAATGCAAAAACATAATGCTTATTACGACCAATAAGAGAGGGGAGGTCAATATAGTTTCCATGATTGTTAGTATATCACACTCCCGGCAATGTGCAAGGTTTATGCTTCATCTCCGAGGTCACATTCAAGATGAAGGAACCAGAGGATTTTACAAGATTCACCAATTGGCCCGAATATAGGAATATCGGAACTTTCGAAAGTTAGGCCATGCGCACTATTGACGTGTCAAGTGTAAGTAGACATGTGGGAAAACATGCAGATCGGAACTTTCGGAGTAGGTGTATAGACAATTAAATTTGTCTAGCTTAAATTTATGGAAAATATCAAAAGAAATATATATATTAAATATCAATAAAAAAATAATTGACTATTTATTTATTGGAAATTAAATTCTTAAAAAAAATAAATAGTTAATTAAATTGATATTTTAATATATTGTATGATCAAATCAAGATTTTTAAATCAAGATTGTATCTTGCAATAAATGAAATGAAATATTAATATTTTTATTATTTCAAATCAAATTTTGAATCAAATGGGAAAAAAAATACTAATATTTTTAGTATTTAAAATCAAATATTGTGATTAATGGAAAATAATCACCAAATGAATTAAGAGAAGCCAATCAAATTATGACACCTCATCAAATGAAAATAGAAGGAATCTGCATCCTTCAGCTATAAATAGGGGCAGGTGACCAAGAAAAAAAACACAACACATAAGACTGAAGCAAATGAGTAGAAGAATTTAAGATTTTTCTCTCAAATCATCTTCAAAAAGTTCAAATAAATCAACGAAGATCAAGACGAAATTCAAGGCGTTCTTCGTCAAATTCATCAAATTCAAGAAGATCAAGGCGTGATTAAAGAAATTAATTACGTTATTCTTCAACATATTCAAATACAAGAAGATTTTGTTCTTCACCAAATTCAAGATCAACAAAATTCAAGGCACGATTCAAGGCATTCATCGCATTCTTCTCAAATTTTGAAGGTTAATTCGATAACAAGGTGTGAACCCATCAAATTAACGTTATCAAGATATCAAATCATCTTCCACGAAGATCAAATACTCAATAAATTGTCATTGAAGAGGAAAATCAAGGGATTATCTAGAGATCGCATCCACGAATCTTTATTTAATTTCTCAAATTCACTTTGTATCAATTTTCTATTTCTTAATTTTAAGAAATAAAGAATTTTGCGCTACAAGTTTTGGCACACCCAGTGAGACCATCTCTACCCTTCATCTTTTCTCTTCACCAAAAGTTCTAAGTCATCATGTCCACCAATGAAAAGATCTCCAACATAAAGATTTATACTACGAAGTCAACTGAAAGTCTTGGAGTCATCACAAGAAGTATGTCGAAGAAATTACAAGAATCTTCTGAGCGAGCTCGTTTCCTAGAAACCCATCAAAGCTCGCACATAGCAACAGTGATGGTAACAAATGCCACAACTTTAGAAGATCAAATAGCAAATGTGACGAAGGAAATTGAGGGACTCTCGAGACATGTTCAAGAACAAGACTCCCAAATTATGAAGTTGATGGATAGACCATACTGATGCAAGTCACATAGACAAACAAGGTGAAACTAATGGTGAAACTGAGTCATCGTTGAAGAAAAAGGGAAAGGAACATACCCAAGATTTACATTTTTCTCCTGATGGGTCAGTTCATGTAGACCAGTTAAAAGACTTCATCATGGGTACTATCAAAGAAAAACTTTACAGAAGCTCCAAGTCATCTCTCACCTATGCCAAGCCATACTCGCAAAATATTGATGACTTGAGGATGCCCAGTGGTTACCAACCTCCAAAGTTTCAGCAATTCGATGGCAAAGGAAATCAAAAGCAACATGTGGCACATTTCGTCGAGACATGTAACAATGTTGGGACATACGGAGATTACCTGGTCAAACAATTTGTCCGATCACTAAAAGGGAATGTGTTTGATTGGTACACTGATTTGGAGCCATGCTCGATTAATAGTTGGAAACAGCTAGAAAAAAAATTTCTCAATCGATTCTACAGTACTCAACGAATAGTTAGCATGATCGAGCTAACAAACTCGCGAGAATGGAAGAAGAACCCGTCATTGACTATATCAATCTTTGGAGAAATTTGAGTCTTAACTGCAAAGATCGATTGTCGGAATCTTCCGTCATTGAGATGTGCATCCAAGGTATGCATTGGGGGCTTTGATACATACTTCAAGGAATCCAGCCAAAGACATTCGAGGATCTAGCTACGCGAGCTCATGATATGGAATTGAGCATGGCTGCAAGTGGAGCAGAGGGACCTCCATCTCATGAATCTCATAAAAGCAAAAGAAAAGGAAGACTTCAAGAAAGGAAGCAAGCCTTTCACAAAGACCCCGACCAAAGAATCAATGACATTTAATGCCACACCTATCAAATTCAAGGGAAATATAAGTGATAAAAGCAATGACAAGAAAGAAATATATCAAGAAAAAGAGCGAAAAAATTTGAGTTTAAAGGAGATGCAATCAAAATAGTACCCTTTTCTTGACTCTGATGACCCAAAATATTGCAAATATCAACGGTTGATCGGGCATCCTATTCACGACTGATTCATATTCAAGGATAAAATCATGCAGTTGGCTCGCCAAGGAAAAATATCACTTGAAGAGGATAATGCGACTGCCAATCAAATCGAAATACATAACCATGATATTGCATCATGCTACGTAACAGGTTTGCAAGGAAGTCTCTTCAACCAGATCGGTCAGTCTGAAATAAGAAAGATTGTGCGGCGACCTTAGCATTCACTGACGAAGATATACCGTTTGGTTCTGACTTTCACAATCGGCCTTTATTCGTCACGGGCTATAGTCGCGAGCAAAAGGTGAATAGGATATTAATTTATGGATGCTCTGCAGTTAATATTATGCCTTTGCGCACGATGAAGGAGTTGAATATTGCCACAGAAAAACTTGAAAATATCCGCCTGATGATCCAAGGATTCAATCAAGGAGGACAAAGGGCTCTTGGGGCCATAAGATTAGAACTAATAATGGGTGACATGAACTCAAGTGCATTCTTTCATGTCATAGACTCCAGGACATCATACAACATGTTGCTTGGTCGACCATGGCTTCATGAAAATGGGGTAGTTCCTTCTACATGGCATCAATGTTTTAAATACTGTCGAGACGGAGTGGTAAGAAAAGTACTTGGAGATGAGAGACCATTTATCGAAGCCGAGTCACACTTTGCTGATGCCAAGTATTACTTTGAGAATGATAAGATATCGAGAATTGAAGAGTGTTCACCTCATAGTGAACCCGAAAGACAATATGACAAAGAAAGTAAGATCAAAGAAATCTTGGAAGTTCATAAAGACCAATCAAAAGGTAAATTGCCTGTCCAAGAAGAAAATCCTTTGAAGAAGATGGTATTTCCTTTGACAAAGCTTGATGAAAAGCGACCATCTGTCATCGAATTTGTCCGTCCAACTCAAGGAGCCAAGGTAGAACATGGGGAATACTCAGAACTTTAGGATGCAAAGGGCTTTGATCCAAAAGCTTACAAACTGCTCGTTAAAGCCGGATACAACCCAAATGAAAACCTCACCTTGGATAAACTCCCCTCAAAAATTTCTAACAAACAAACTAACTGCCAAAACGGCTCTTGAAAAAAGTGTGCGTACTGCTCAAAAAACTCGATCAGGCCTTGGGTTCATTCCACAAAGTCACATCTGTTTTACCATCAAAAGAGTCAGCCTTAACTATATTGCTGAAGATGAATACTCGTCAAACAACGTTGTTGACGAACGTAACAAAAAGGATCGACGAGTGTCTCTCTTTGATAGGCTGGGCCAACATAAAAGGCAAAGGAATATGAGCAAGGATCGACAAAGATGGAACTTTCCCAAGCATTTGCATGAGACACATAATCAGCAAACCTCGGAAAGATTGCGAAGTTTGATTCCATCCGCATGAAGCGATGCACCACATTGATTATATCATGTGATAAGATCCTGAAGGCTAAGATGCAAACAATGGTTTACACTCGAACTCAAAAAGATGAGGATGATATAGAAAGTGTGGCTTCATGTCACATCACTTCAAATTAAGAAGAAACTCCATCAGAGGAAGATGCTGGAATCGCCCCTCTTGAACTCGATGAAGGGGTAAAAGCCACTGTGGATGAACTGAAAGAGATTAATCTTGGCGACGATGATAACCCGAGACCAATATACCTCAACGCCCTATTGGCCATCCATGAAAAGAATAATATATCAAGTTACTGCGTGAGTTCAAAGATATATTTTTATGGTCTTACAAAGAGATGCCTGGGCGGGATCCAAAAGTGGATGTCCATCAATTAGCTGTTAAAAAGGGAGTTCGTCCTATCAAGCAAGCTCAAAGAAGGTTCCACCCTGAGTTAATCCCGCCAATCGAAACCAAGATTAACAAACTCATTGAGGTTGGATTCATCCGCGAAGTCAAGTATCCTACATGGATATCCAGCATAGTTCCTGTAAAGAAAAAGAATGGACAAATTCGAGTTTGTGTTGACTTTCAAGATCTGAATGATGTATGCCCAAAAGATGACTTTCCATTACCTATCACCGAACTCATGATTGACGCCACTATGGGTCACGAAGCATTGTATTTCATGGATGGATCTTTTGGATATAATCAGATTCTCATGGCTCCTAAAGATGAAGAGTTAACTGCATTTCGCACCCCGAAGGGCATATATTGCTACAAAGTGATGCCATTTGGATTAAAGAATGTTGGAGCCACATATCAAAGGGCGATGCAGAATATTTTTGATGACATGTTGCACAAAAATGTTGAATGTTATGTTGATGATGTTGTTGTCAAATCAAAACTGAGAAATAATCATTTGTAAGATTTAAAAAGCATTTTTTAGCACCTAAGAAAGTACCAACTTAAGATGAATCCATTGAAATGCGCATTCGGTGTCACATCAAAAAATTCCTTGGATTTATTGTCCGACATCGAGAGATTGAAATCGAGCAAGCCAGAATTGATGCAATCTTAAAAATGTTTGGACCTCGAAATATCCACGAGCTGAAAAGTTTGCAAGGAAAATTGGCATATATCAGGAGGTTCATCTCAAATTTGGCTGGGCGTTGTTAACCATTTAGCCGCCTCATGAAAAAAGGAGTTCCATTTACGTGGGATGAATCTTGAAAGAATGCTTTTGAGAGCATTAAGTCTTATTTGATTAAGCCTCCCATGTTGGCCGCCTCGGTGCCTGGACGCCCATTAACCCTCTATATCACTGCTCAAGAGCGTTCTGTTGGAGCTATATTAGCTCAAGATAATGATGATGGGAAGGAAACTGCACTATACTATTTGAGTAGAATGATGGCGCTAAATGAATTAAACTACTCACCAATAGAGAAGTTATGCTTAGCCCTTATATTCGTCATTCAGAAACTAAAACACTACTTTCAAGCCCACACTATTCGGCTTGTCTCAAAAGCAAACCCGCTAAAATATGTGATGTCAAGACCGGTTATTTTTGATAGGCTTGCAAGATGGTATCTCCAATTGCAGCAATTTGAAATCCTATATGTTCCTCAGAAGGCTGTCAAAGGGAAAGAATTAGCTGACTTCTTAGCTGACCACCCAATCCCTGCCGATTGGGAGCTATCTAATGAATTTCCAGATGAAGATGTTCTTGTAATTGAAGTTAAACCTCCATGGAAATGTATTTCGATGGAGCTTCGCATAAGGAAGGAGCCGGTGCTGGAGTTATATTTGTGACATCTGACGGGGAAGTGTTGCCATACTCGTTCACCTTGACTCAAAATTGCTCCAATAATGTTGCTGAATATCAAGCTCTAATCCTTGGACTATAAATGGCGGTCGAGATAAATCAATTACATCTTCAAGTATATGGGGACTCAGCTCTGGTGATTAATCAGTTACTCGGATCATATGAAGTCAGAAAGCCTGAATTACTCCCATATCATAATTAAGCTATGAGGCTTATGGGGTGACTCGGTGATGTGGAGATTGAGAATGTGCCGAGAAAGGACAATAAACAAGCTGATGCACTGACCAAACTTTCTTCTACAATTTCCATGCCAAACAACGAAGCTCTTGTGCCAATCTGTAAAAATTGGGTAGTACCACCACTTTTTGAGGATGAGAGTGATGAAAAAAAAAGATGATAATTACACTGTTGAAGTACTCGAAATTGAGAAAGAAGATTGGCGTCAAATATTTGTTGATTACTTGAAGCATGAAAAGTTGCCAAATGATCCGCGTCAAAGGATAGACATTCGAAGGCGCGCAACACGCTTTATATACTACAAAGATACCCTGTATAGGCGCCCATTTGATGGAGTTTTCTTACGGTGTTTAGGGGATGAGGAAACCATCCAAGCGATGGAAGAAGCTCATTCTGGAATTTGCGGAGCCCATCAGTCAGGTCCAAAGCTACATTTTCGAATAAAAAGAATGGGTTATTACTGGTCAACAATGGTGAAATATTGCATAGATTATGCACAAAGGTTTTAAGCTTGCCAGTACCATGCAAATTTCATTCACCAACCACCCGAGGTGTTGCATCCTGCAGTAGCCTCTTGGTCATTTGACGCGTGGGATTTAGACGTAGTCAGACCGCTGACTAAATCTTCAAGTAGACATTTGTATATCTTGGCTGCAACAGACTACTTTTCAAAATGGGCTGAAGCGGTGCCTCTCAAAGAAGTGAAGAAGGAAAATGTTGCTGATTTCATTCGCACCCACATTATATATCGATATGGGATTCCTCGGTACATGATCACAGATAATGGAAAACTTTTTTGCAACACTTTGATTGATAAACTCTGCGAAAAGTTTGGCTTTAAGCAAAGGAATTCTTCTATGTACTACGCTGATGCTAATGGTTTGGCCGAAGCTTTCAACAAAACCTTGTGTAATCTCCTGAAAAAGATAATTGCAAAATCAAAGAATGGCTGGCATGAAAGGATCGGAGAGGCTCTATGAGCATATAGAACCACTTACAGAACGCCTACTCAAGCAACTCCTTATGCATTGGTATATGGTGTGGAAGCCGTCGTGCCACTCGAGCAACAAATTCCATCACTAAGGATATCTATACAAGAATGCTTGACAGAAGAAGAGAATGCACGCTTGCGCCTCGAGGAGTTAGAAGCTATCGATTAGAAAAGTCTGGAAGAGCAAAAAAGACTTGAATGTTACCAAGCTCGTCTCTCTAGAGCATTCAACAAGAAAGTGCGAGCGCGCTCATTTCAAGTCGGTGATTTAGTACTCGCAATAAGAAGACCCATCATCACAACCCATCGAATCGGGAACAAGTTTACATCAAAGTGGGATGACCCGTATGTTGTCAAAGAGGTTTATACTAATGGCGCATACAGATTAGTGGCCGAAAATGGTTTAAGGATTGGTACCATAAATGGGAAATTCTTGAAGCGTTACTATGCATAAAAAAAAATCAAGCAAAAAAAAAAAAAACTCCTGACCCACAAGAGTATAAACTGTGAAAGGTACCCACCGAAGGTATTACATGTGGTTAAACTGTTATGTCCCCACCAATAGTGAATTCATATGGTTAAACTGTATGTCGCCCACTTATGACATTTTATGTGGTTAAAATATTAAATCCCCACCTAGTCTAGGGTGGTTAAAAAATAGATACTCC
Organism: Henckelia pumila; assembly: GCF_033568475.1. Taxonomy (NCBI): domain Eukaryota; kingdom Viridiplantae; phylum Streptophyta; class Magnoliopsida; order Lamiales; family Gesneriaceae; genus Henckelia; species Henckelia pumila. The sequence continues at coordinate 190,039,598 of NC_133121.1, read as the reverse complement.
TGGCCCGCATAAGTATAAACTGTGCACGGCACCCCCCAAACAATCAATTTTTTTTTTTGAACTACGTTATGAATTGATCTCTATATTGGGTACGTAGGCAACTTAGATATTTTTTAAATACAGTCATAAATTTGTTGTTTTATTTTCACATGAAATAATAATTTATTTTATATTTCAAGTGGAATATAAACACAAAAAAAAAATGAATCAAAGAAGCACATGTATAAATGTTTCAAAGTGATGTTCATTACAAAAATATAAAAGGAAATGAATGTCATAAACAAATGCTAAACAAAGGGACTAAATTTCATTAAGTATTCTTTGGAAACTTCAAGATGGATCGTCGACATCTTCAAATTCTCGACGGCCCCATCATCCAAAGGGGAAACATCTCCGATGGCAGTGACTTCTTCCTCAATCTTTATGAACCTCTGCTTGATCACTAGAAAATAATCGTTGCTGCCTCTTTAAGGAAGTAGATAAGCTCTTCTTTCTCTTCTTCAAATCATCAAGTTCTTTGGTAATGTGCTCTAACTCCTCATGAGTAGATTGAGCTTGACTTGCCTCTTTGCTCTCCCTAGTCTTGGCAGCATTAAGACGATCTTTGGCTTCACTCAGTTTTTGTGCAAGAATCTCCTTGGCAGTCTGTTCGGAAGATTTTGACCAAGCTTCATCAAATGCAGCAGCTTTGTCAAAAAATGATCCCAATAACTTGTCCAAACCAGAGAAATCAAAATCATGGAAACTCTTCATAGTATCAAGCACCAAAAACACGTCGCCTTTAAGAGAAGAGATACAATCAATTGAAGTATTCATTATCTTTTCACGAAGGTCGACCCACAGTCTTTGAAGAAATTCCTTTTGATGATCAAATAAAAATTTCCCTCCATCAAATGCAAGAAGGGCAGCAGGCTTGGGAGTTGCATTGGGAATCGTAAAAATAGAACCTTTTTTTGGTATTGCTTCACCGACTGAAAGAACTGCAATTGATGTGTTTGGTCACATGATCAATTTTTGGATGCCTTGTGAATCATGATTATCATCAGCATTCAATAACTCTTTCTCCACCTAAAAAAAATGAATGGCAAAAGAGTGTGTTGGAAAACAAATAAAAAAAAAAAAAGGAAGGAAATAAAAAAAAATTACCTCTCCCACAAAGCTTCCCACAAGTCTCGGGTCTCCGATTACACTATCAATGTCAATGACTCTTGGCTCAGAAGGGTTAGAGTTCTTTTTGGCCCTTTTCCAATGATGGTCCGCAGTGCTACTCTCACTATCTTGAAAGTCCTTTCTCTTGTTAATCTCTAAAAGTTCGATGGCACGAGCACTATGATCTTTGGGACGAGAGTCTTTCACCAAGAAACCCATTTTCATCCTCACAAGTTTTGCCTTCTCGCAAATTTTTCACAAGACTTTGAGATAGTCAAAATCGTGATGTTTTCTTCCAAATAATTTCCATGAACTATTGCCCACCACTTCTTATACTCATCGGAGTAGAATCACTTTGCATTTGGGGGCATGGATGGAAATTGCACTCTAGACATTGAATTGGAAAGAGTACACAACCACAAAAAAAGAAGCCCTTCATCCAAAGAAGCTTTGCGGATGTCTCGAACAAGAACCCCTGGTGGTATCTGATAAAATCCAAACTGACGACTGAAGCGGTGAGGACTATAAGGTTCAACAAAGAAGCGGCTTCCTTGGCGCAAAGACAAATAGCTGGAACGGATGGCAATAAAATAATTCTGCTCAAGTTCCTCCGTGTTTCCATTATCAAGATATAAAAAGTCCTTACTTCTTGTGATCATGGTGCAAGTCCAAGAAGCAAAATCTCCTTTGTGAATTCTTTTGTGAGTTTCAATTGAATCATAATGTTTTGCGCTCCCTTCGCCAGAAAATCTTGCCATTTTGGGGCCACGTACTCCTTGCAAAACTTGGGTGTGAGTTTTAAAGTAATGCGCAAACCAACCATAGATGAAGTGTGTAGGAAAAGTCTCACATGCACGAGATGGATTTGAAGAAGCAGCAATTTTGTTGAGGCCTCGATAAATGCTCGTCAATGTTGGAACAGCAAGACCCACCTTCCGCCCACTAGCCATGATGCTTGCCATCTTGAAAGTACTTGGACGAATCATTTTGGCACCACTTTGAGGAAGGACAAATACACATAACCAACAAGATAAATATGCCGCCAAGTATGTCTCTTCTTTTGAGTTGTCTCTGATGCCAAGCTTTGAAAATATAGTCTTCTATGCAGGGGACCATTCTTCGTGTGTCTTGAGATCGCCAAGTGAATTATATGTGGATTCAGGGGGCGCTGGCATTTTATTTCTACGTGTGGAAGGTGAATGATATCGAAAAGCCTTCTTGAACCAAAATCTAACTCACTGATCAATAGTCACTTGAGAGCACGGATCATCTTTTGAACTTCCTCGAAGAATGTGAAAGGAATGTAGTAAGTGATTGCAAGATCGAGGAAAGAATCTGCTACCCGCTTCATCAACGCCGGTGAGCTCCTTGGCACTAGGAACAACTTCATCATATAAATTACCGGTGATGGACAGGCCTGACAAAGAGTGCAAATCCCACAAAGAGATAGATAATTCGCCATGTGAAGTCAATAAAGTATTGTTGAGTGGACACCACGCCTCGCAAAATGCTTTCATAATGTTGGGATCTCGATCATATGTGAATAATGAAGCATAAATTGGGTCATATATTTGCGCCGCTCGAAGCCTATGATCACATCGGCTAAGAATATCTTCAGTTCATTCCCAACATCCTTTGATGTAATGAAATTCGCCAAGAAATTGGATTGTGTCATTCCACTTTGCCTTGCCTTCAATAATACGTATTCCCAATGATGGCAATGGAACATGCTTTTGCAATTGCTGATGGTGAGTTGTCCGCAAAGCCCAAACTTTAGAATTTTTGGTGAAATGAGTCTCGATGGACCACTCGGGAGCATAAATCAAGTTTGTTAGTCGGGGCCATGGTTTTGCATAACGACCGGCCACGGGCTCATCAACAATCAAAATAGTGTTTTTCTCTTCGGGTTGACCTTCGTCATCAAGAATCATCAAACATTGAGTGCCGGAAGAAGAAGATATGTCTTTTTGAAGAAGACCATTGTGCTACCTAAAATAATAATAATAAAATTGTGAATATATGTAAATATTATTACGAAAGTGTAACACTAATAAAGGAATACGTATATACAAAATAATAGCAATAATTAAAAAAAACTGAATACGTGTAAATTTTTAATAACAACAGTAATAATAAAACTAAAAAAAAAGAACAAACAAAACAAAACATATGCATATGTAAACTATATAAAAAAAAATTTGTAAACAGAATAGTTCGTACATAATAGAACATGTGTAAACATATAAAAATAATAATAATAATATTAAAATAATAATAATACATAATTAAAAATAGAGAGTTGAAAACGATTACCCATGTATGATATATGTCTTTAATTAAAGTAATAATTCTTCAAAATAAATAAATACATGTGGAAAACAGTGTATATGTATGAAATTTTTTTTAAGAAACAATAATAAATGAAAGGATACACATGTGTATATAATAATTCAAAATAATAATAACAAATAAGGATGTATAAAAAGTTTATTATGTATGTAACAATCTAATAGTTTTATATATATATGTATATATATATATATATGTATATATATATATATATGAGGAATGCTCAGCTGCCCAACCATGTTTCCCCACTTGGTCCGCGATCACTAAAACCCGGTAGTGGGTTTTAGTGGTTTTTGTTTTTTTTTGCATCACTAAAACCCACTACCGGGTTTTAGTGGTCGCGAACCAAGTGGAAAAACATGGTTGGGCAGCTGAAAATTTCTTTATATATATATATATATATATATATATATATATATATATATATATATATATGGAAAATTATTTTAAACTCCCCACTACCAAACTTCTCTTTAACTTAACTCCCTACCCACCCTTTTTTTTATTTTCACTCCCTAGTGGTTTCCATATTTGAATTAAAATATAATTAAAACTAATACTTTGTACGTGGCTTTGTTATACCTATCGAACCAGTCCCGGCCATGCAAGACTATTAGTTACGCAAGGTTTCCAGCCGATATACTCCAGATTAGGGTCCAACATGCTTCCGTAAGATGAATTAAATTTAAATACCTCTTTGACCATAATGTCGTCGGGTCATACCTGCCGAATTTTACGAAGTGCTCCTCACACTCCAACCACGCAGTCGCAACAGATGGTTTCTGCACAAGTTCCTTCAACGACACTCAGCACAGCCTTAATTCGTTTTCTACCTTAAGGCGTATGGTATATAAATTTAATTATAAAATATGAGCATGAAGAACGAGAGATTTAGAAAATTTATTCAGACATAATATTATTACATAAATCAACTCCTTTGAAGAGGAGAAGACAACTTGTTTAGCTACTCATAGTAGCCTTGTTCTTGAAATACATAAAAGAAAACTTAATACAATAGAAAGAGAAATATTACAACAATTTATTTGTAAGAAAACTGAAGGGAATGATCGATATCTTCAACTTCTTCCAATGCCTGTATTTATAGCTGTAGTTCCACTCGTTTCACCGAAAAACTTCAGGGAATCTCACAGCTGTCTTGTATTTCTTTATGCCATTATTGATGACATCTTTTACTAGTGGAGGAGGCAGCTGTCTGGAATTTTTTATGCCATTATTGGTGGCATCTTTTACTAGTGGAGGAATCACATGCCTGCCACTTTTTTTTGGCTTTATTCTCCTCACATGCCTGCTTTATTGTTGTCGGGGCATCTTTTGCTTTTGAAGTAGGCCCCTGTGAAAACGCATCTTCGGTGGTCCTTGTCCACCTTTGCTTGTCTCGGAAAAATCCTTTCGATCTGTTCGAGGTCTAAAGGTTTTTCCAAATTCTGGCTCCTTCTGATTTGGGAATTCTGGACAGATATTCTCTGACCATCGTCCAATATGAGCCATGTTACAAAATTTTCGGCGAGTTTCTTTACTCCCCCGGCAGCTTGCTGTTCCACAAAAGATTTCTCTTCTTTTCAAAGAGTTCTTCCGCAAATGCTGTAGTTTTTCCTGTCATTGTGTTCAACAGGAACGATCCATTCACAGAATTCTGATAAAATTTGAATTGAAACTTGACTTTGTCCATCTCAGTAAGACAGACCCAAATACCCCCTGCCCTTCTGGTTGAGATCTCATTTTCCCCGAAAGTGGACACCAAGGGTATTTCTTCAGTTTTAGGATCCTTGATAAATTTATGACTGTTTATATCAGGTCTCCTCAGCTTGATGAAATGAAAGGGTTCATGTGATCCTTTCACTGTTGGTTCTGGAGCTGCACTAAAAAAGTATAACTCAAGCACATCTCCTCTGGACAAATGATCATTATTTGCCCATGTTTCTTGGACTGCTTCCTGGATCCATTTTGGTAACTGTGATATCTTCGGGAAGCTTGGTGACGTTGTATAAACTGATGCCAAAGCCCCAAATTCATTCCAGAGTTTTATATCTTTAGGATTGACATTATTTTTTAGCCAAACCCTTGGATATATTCCTGCAACATCAACCCTGCAAGTGTTCGGGTTGATTTCACTCCTTGTATTCAATTTCTCCCACCTTTGTTGATAAACCTGGAATGGAGAAATAATAGATGGATTAGTATCAATCTTAGATTTGCCCTTGTCAGTGTTGGGCCTAAGATTGATCTCTTCCTCTTTTACCCCAGAGGCGGAGGGTTGACTTGATGAGTTATCCTCATCAATTGTTGCTTCATCCAGATCATCAAAGGCTGATGATAGATTAGCACTTGTTTCTTGAGTTTTGGATTCCTCAACATCTTGTTTCACAACCAGTGGTTGTATTTCTTGTTTTTGTAAAACCAATGATTTTAGCATATCTTGTTTATGAGAAACCAATGGTTTTTCTATAGCCTTCACAATTGGCCCTTGAATAGCAGCCCATAGTTGTGTTTGAGCTTGCATACATCCTGTAATTCGATTAGATACTTTGATCCGATCAGCTTGTTGTAACCTGCCGGCCATTTCAGCATTAATGGATAACTGGTTGAACTCGTTTTGAAGCAACCCAAGGTGTTCCCTGAGATGCCTCTGCATTTTCATGATGGAATCAACGTCACTGCCTTCCATCTCTTGTTAAGAAATCTGCAAGAATATTTTCATGAGATTTAATAATAACAATATCAAAAATATAATTTTGACATAATGCTTGCCATCTTAATAACCTAGCTTTCTCAGGTTTAGATTCAATCTTATTTTTTAGGAAAGCTTTTACCTGGGTATTATCAACCTTCAGAGTGAATTTTTTAGCAAGTAAAAATAATGGCCATTTTTCAAAAGCCCTTTTAACTGCATAAAATTCCTTCTCGTTAATATGCCATCTAATGGCCTCAGATTCTGAAAAAAGACCGCTACAGTATCTGCATGGTATTTCCCCATCTGGAGTGATCTTGGTAAGGACTGCTGCCACCAATCGTCGCTGACATCCGTAAATAATACCAGATCATCTTCATCTACGGGTATAGCCATTTTTGGGAGATTCTTACATATCTCTTTTAATTGGTTTACCCCTTTAGTATGGTCATCGGTCCATATAAACCTAGCATCCTTTTTTAACAAAGGACTGAACACTTTTCTATACATTGCTAGATTGTTAATGAACATCCCTGCAAAATTAACTACTCCAAGAAAATTCTGGAGTTGTTTTATATCTTTGAGTTTATCTGGAAAATTCTTTACCTTTTCAACAATATGGGGTTGTAGAATTATTCCAGTTTCATCAATCTCAATACCGAGGAATTCAATTTTCCTCGTTGCTATGACTGCTTTCTTTTCAGATAAAACCAGTCCTTCTTGTTTATAAATTTTAGAGAAAATCTCTAAGTGTTTAACGTGTTCGTCTATATTTTTTGATGCTATAAGAATATCATCAATATAAACAAACATAAAGTTGAAATAATCTTTAAAAAGGTTATCCATCTTTCTTTGAAATATCTGGGGTGCATTAGCTAATCCCATAGGCATAACTTCCCAAATATAGTGTCCTTGTGGAGTAGAGAAGGCTGTGAATTTCTTACTTCCTTCTTCCATTCGAATCTGGTAAAATCCAGACTTACAATCAAATTTTGAGAACACTCTAGCATTTCGTACACATCTAATTAGGTGTTCTCTACTCGGTATAAAGTACCCATCAAACTCTAGGATTTTATTAATACCTTGGTAGTTAATAACTAGCCTGGGTTTCCCTCTTTTTATTTCACCATGATTTCTAACCAGAAAACCTGGGCTGCTATATGGTGAAACTCCTTCTTTGATTAAACCAAGGTCCAAATGTTCCTTGATAATTATTCTCATATCCCTTTGATCTGTTATGTTCATCGGGATAGGCTTATATCTGACGAATTCATACTCTTTGCCTTCCTTTAGAGTAAGACTGGCTTTGAGTTGATTTCTATCCCACCATGCCAATGGATGCTCGTTGTAACTTTCTTTGAGCCTCTTTTTGACATCTTCAAGGGATACTTTATTCTCTAACTCTATATCTCTGTGATTTAGAGTTACCTTGAGAAGCTCCATATCTTCTATTTGGAGTTCTTGTTCTGTTGTTATTTTCAACATGGTTTCTCCAAACCTTCTTGGATCTTTCATTTTTGGGTGAAAAAGTTGTCCTTTATCACCACGCTGGCTGCGAAATATTATCGGCAATTGTCGATAAAAAGCAACCTTGAGTCTTTGAACGATAATTTTATGCTCACAAATTGTAGTGAACATAAGTCTTCTTGACTCATTGTCCTTTGTGTACTTCTTAAACATTTGTAAGAAGTTATTTCCTAACAGGATATCAGCTCCTGTATCATGAAAATATATTGGTGGTGTTTTTACCTTGTACCAAGGTGTTTGACCTGCACCTCCCATAAGGATCTCTGCTTGTTTTATTCCTTTGCAAAGAATTAAAATTCTTCGAGAGAAATCTCGTCCAGCAATTTTTGGTAATTCCTCTTCACATTCTTCAGGGAAGACTCCTCTTTTTGATGTACAAATTCCTGCTCCTGAGTCAATATAAGCTGCAAAATACTCAGCCTTATATTGTTCATATAACATCCCTATCGGAATGTATATGGAGAAAGGACTTGTTGTCATTTTTTAAAGGGATTACTAAATGGCCCCGCCATTTTTTACAGGCTGTGTTGTAACTCAGTAATCCGATTAAGACTATTTAACTTTAGTTTCCCTAAGGCCTCAGAAGGTAGAGTATGGTTACTCCTTTCTACTTTTTCAATGCGTTCTAGTAAATCATGTTCATGACTTACTAATTTCAACTGTTGCTTCTTCCTCTGTTTGTGAACAGAGTTCTCGAATCTGATTAAGGGATTGTCCCTTATCCAATTCTCTTGGTTTTCCATTTCGTAGAATTCTTATTGAATTCTCCAAGTCTTTTCTTTTGCCATGAACTCTATTCCTTTTTCAAGGCGTTTCCATGGTTTATGGTCCTCCAGGAATTCTAGACCAAGAATGAGTTGATCTATTTCTTTTCCTGGAATTCCCCAGATTTGAACTTCCAATTCTCCAATATTTATCACTCCTTGGTAAGTTCCTTTTTCCTGTTGTTCCAAATAGTAAATCGAGTTACAAGGGAACAAGTTCCGATGACTTGTAATTTCGAATACTATTTTCACTTCTTTCCATCATTCTGGAGATCTAAGTTTTCCTATTATAGAAAACTCTTTTTCTTCTGGTGAAATTTCTTGAATAGGAGATTTGTCCCATCTCCTGCTTGTCATTCTGTCTCCTTGGAAAGATAACCTTCGGGGTTCTATTTTAAGGTCTCTGTATAGAACCGGTCTGTCTTGAATTTGAATGTCTGTTTCCTGAATTAAAGGAAACTTGATTCTTTCCGGATATATTGCTTGAGCAACTTTCCCAAAGATCTCTGGAATTTCAATGAACTCATTTCTAATAAATAATTCAGAATGGTGAGTATTAGAAAGAGCATATGAAATTTGATACGTAATAGAATATGGCCTATTACCTTCCTTCATTAGTCTTTTTTCCTTGAAGTTTTGATGCAAAGTCAAGGCTCGACTAAAATCTCTATCAGCTAAATTTTAGGCTATTCTTGGATAAATAACTCCCACAATTTTTCCTGCACATAAATTTCCCGAGATAGTTCCTAGAACCGCATCTTGTATATTCCCCATTTTTTTATCGCATACTACGATATCTATGAGTGAATCTATTCCCTCTTTAAAAGTAGCCTTGATCATAATCTGGATTGCTCCAATATGAATCCAAGACATTGTCTTTGCTACTTCTGCTTTTAATTTTTGTAATTCTTCTCGAATTTCTTCAAAGGGAATTAACTGCATTTCAATTTGATTACTGGTTAGTTCCATAGGGATCGCCATTTCCCTTCTGGATACCTTATAAATCAAATTATGTCTTCTTTGTCTTAGCCCTAGGTTTCCTAAGACTCTTTCAACTTGTCCTGCCAAAAATCCTTGGTACTTTTGTAATGTTGGATTTTCTCTCATAATCCTTTGAAACATATTATGAGATATCGTGGTTTGACTAAAGAACCCAGCCAAACTTTCATGTGTTTCATATGTTGGATTTTCTCTCATAATCCTTTGAAACATATTATGAGATATCGTGGTTTGACTAAAGAACCCAGCCAAACTTTCATGTGTTTCATGGCGAAACACTTCCTATTTACTCTGATTCTGATTTTGATTCATCTTCAGAAACTTCTCGACTAAACAATATCTTTTCTTCGTATATGCTTTCATCTGAGGGGATATCCTCAAATTGATATACTTGGACTAGATCTTGAAAGAAGACCGCATCATCCATATCTGGTGTTGCTTCAAAGAGTTTAACTCCTTTTTTCTCGTTTTCTGGACAATTTGTAGATATATGTCCTCTTGCTCCACATGTCCAGCAGTTGCAATCCTTGAAACTTTCACTTGCTCTTGTATGAGTTCTTCTGAAAGTTCTTCTTGATGGTGTTCTTCCCTTGCTTTGTGATGAGCCTGTTGCTGGGGATGTTCTTGTAGGTCCACTTCTTCTACCTGATCTATAGGATCTGGCCTTTTGTTTGGACCAAAATGTTCTTGGTTTCCAAGAACTTTTCATTATTTTATTATAGGGATTATTTCTGAATTTCTTCCTTTTAAATCCCTGTGATCTGTTTCCAATGATCGTTGGAAGATCATTTTCTCTACAACACAAAGGTGTACGCTTATCTATACCCCTTATTTTCTTGTAGTTCTTCTGTAATGCTGCCATATGGTACCATTCTGCTAATTTTCCTTTCAAAAAGGAGGCACGTCTTGCCAATGTATCAAGATTGCCTGAAACATATTCTTTAATCAGCATTTCTCTCCAGGAACTTGGCATTTTTGCAAAAAATAGCTGAATAGCTATATTTTTCTCGACTCCCGAATTCCATCTGTATTTAGTGAATAACATAATGTATTCATCAACTAAGCAGATATCATGTAACTCGAGGCTATAAAGAGCTTGAGTATATCTTCTCTTTTTCTCTGTATCTTGATTATTGAAATAGTCTACCCCTATGAATTGTGCTTTAAATAGGGTGGTATTTCTTTCTCCAATCTCGCTGAGGGATTCTCCTGCTAAGATTGATTCCTTAGTTTCTGGCATAGTCATCTCCCATGCGATCTTAACAGATCCCATTAGACTCATTTCTAGAAGTTTAATGAATCCTTCTTTATTGAGATCTAATGTCCTTGCTGCTATTCTCATAGCTGACGTCCAATCATCTATAAGATCTTCTCTGTTTTTGAAGTCCAAAACATCAAGGTTTAACATAACCCCGTAAGGATGTATTGGATCTAAAACAGTTTTTCCGTAAGGAGTTTGATGGAGTGGGATTTTACTCCTTCTTGATCTGGTTCCTGCTGGATGTGAATTTTCTCCAACCTGGAACTCACTATGTGGTTCTTCTGTTTTAACCACATATCTTGGGGGATTCCCTATGGGTTGTTCACCCTCAGGGGAATTCATTTTTAGATCTACTACTTTGAGATTCGCAAAAGAATCCGCAAGATCTTGTAGATCCTCGAGATTTAATCTTTCTAAAGTAGTCATCAGATAGTGTTTTTCTCTGATACTGCTTTTATAAGATTAATCATCATTTCATCATTGGTTAATGGTTTTTGGACCATTTTGGTTTTACCTTTCTGATGTAACAAAGGTTCGGTACCAAATGAGAGTGGTAACCTTCCTCCTGTATTTCCTTTTCTAGAACCCGAAGTGTGTTCTAGATTTATGATTTTATTTTGAAGATCTTTTAGGTTTCCAAGAATTTCTTCTTGTTTCTTAAGGATTTCTTCAATTTGCCGAGGTATTTCATACAGCTGATTGCTGTAATATTGTACCGTCTTTTGAATTTCTCTAAGATCTCCGAAGAGTTTAGAGGAATCTGGAGTAATCTCTAAAAATTGAGAGTTAGAAATTATTTTTCTTTATCTCTTCAAAATTAAGAGCATTAATCACAACCTGTTGTAAGTAATCTATTGTGAATAGATTAACTTGTTTATAGGATTTCATATGAATAAAATCCTCTTGATTCAAACCTTCGTTTGAAGTCATCTTTTTTTTTTAAAAAAATCTTCTCCTCAACAAAGAAAAGCATGAATTATCAAATAATATTATGTCTGAATATTTAACCTAAGGCTTTGATACCATTTTTACGGATAATTCTTTGTACCATGAATAAGCACAAAATCTTCAGATTTTAGCATAAAGTCTTTAGATTTTAAGCATAAAAAATCATAAATCCAGTACAAGAATTAAACAATTAAATATTCAAGTTTTGTGGTCCTAGGGAGCTATTGCAAAGAATTTTATGGGTAGGGAGTTAGGGCAAAGTCAAGTTTGGATTTGGAGATTTATCACCAATTTGCTCATAAATATAAACAAAAACAAACAAACGAAAAAAAAAGAAAAAGAGCAAGGAATTAAATAAGTGTCTGATGTACGTGTTTGCATAGAAAAACAAAAAAGAGAGAGATGGAAGCCGCTTAGCGACGTACGCGAAGAGAATTTCAAGCAAATACAAAGTGGTGGAATGGTCTTAAAAGCCCGTGAACCTGCAATTATATGGGGTCAAATTAATTAGATAAAAATAAAAAGAGTGAGCGACAGACGAAATAAAAGAGAAAAGAAAAGGGGCGTACATGTACTTGATCAAGAAAAATCTGTCAACCTTTTTATAGTAGAAAGGTTGTGCATGAATGAAAGAAAAAGATTTTCATTCAAAGAGAATATATGGAGGGGAATAAAAAAATTTGTATCTTTCAGAAAGGGAAAACAATCCTAATTACAAGGAAATATGATATGATGCAAGATTCACCCACATGCATGGGTCCGTATATATGTTTCCCTTGCTTCCACATATTATATATATATAATCAAGATTTTTAAATCAAGATTGTTATATCTTGCAATAAATAAAATGAAATACTAATATTTTTAGTATTTCAAATCAAATCTTGAATCAAATGGAAAAAAATACTAATATTTTTAGTAATTAAAATCAAATATTGTGATTAATGGAAAATAATCACCAAATGAATCAAGAGGAGCCAATCAAATTATGACACCTCATCAAATGAAAATGAAAGGAATCTGCATCCTTCAGCTATAAATAGGGGGCAAATAACCAAGAAAAAAAACACAACACAGAAGACTGAAGCAAAGGCGTATAAGAATTCAAGATTTTTCTCTCAAGTCATCTTCAAGAAGTTCAAATAAATCAACGAAGATCAAGGCGAAATTCAAGGCGTTCTTCGTCAAATTCATCAAATTCAAGAAGATCAAGGCGTGATTAAAGAAATTAATTACGTTATTCTTCAACATATTCAAATACAAGAAGATTTTGTTCTTCACCAAATTCAAGATCCACAAAATTCAAGGCGCGATTCAAGGCATTCATTGTGTTCTTCTCAAATTTTGAAGGTTAATTCGATAACAAGGTGTGAACCCATCGAATTAACGTTATCAAGATATCAAATCATCTTCCACGAAGATCAAATACTCAATAAATTGTCATTGAATAGGAAAATCAAGGGATTATCTAGAGATCGCATCCACAAATCTTTATTTAATTTCTCAAATTCACTTTGTATCAATTTTTTATTTCTTAATTTTAAAAAATAAAGAATTTTGCGCTACAAGGTGTTCGGAGCTTTCGAAGTCGATCGAAACTTCCAAAGAGGCAGATCAAAGCATCTGATCAGAGGCATTTTGAGATGTGGCATCCACGCAAGTTCGGAGCTTCCGAACCCTTGCCCATATATAGGGGTCAAGATCCTTACAATTAGTGTGTGTTTGGATGTGTTTGAGTGTGCATCAGTTTATATTTTTAGAGTTTTAGCCTTATACTCGATGGCCGAGTGATAGCGAGGTGCTACGGGGCTTGTAGCAGAGCTGTGTGATAAGTGTATTTTTATTCATTATTTTATGATATTTTTTAGTCCATTTTGCATGGTCTTTACGTCATTAGGTTAATTCTTGTTTGATTATTTTGTTATTCACGCATTCGGATTAGTCCTCACTATTTTTGGTTGAATTTAAGGTAATATGAGGCAATTCTCGGAGTTAGGAGGGCGCAAATGGGAAATGTGAGAGCTGAGGCAGAAATTTTTGCGCTCGAGTGGATGGTTTTACCCGCTCGAGCACGCCTAAAGATAATCTAAAGTCCAAAGACATAATGTTTTGCGCTCTAGCGGACGTTTCTTGTGCTCAAGCGTGTATGCACGGACCCGTGTCCGGACTAGGCATGGAGGTGGTCAGGACCTATGCACGGACCCTGCACGGATGTGGCATAGGGTCTGGACATGTCGTAGAAATTTTCATACTCGTGCGCAAAATTTTGGATTTTTTGTAAACCTTGGATTGCATGCGTTTTTATTCCTATTTGTGATCGAATTAGAGAATTCTTTGAAGGCTTTTGAGGAAAGATATAAAGGGAATTGCGGCCTAACTTAAGAGACTTTTATTTTACGCAGAAACTTGGAGAGATTGGAACACGCTTGGGGTGGCTAGGGCTTGAATATTTTGAAGGCTTTGAAGAACATCTTCTAAATTCTTCTTATTTTTATGATTGAACTTGTTTCTTGAATTATGTTTTTGTTTATTGAGTAGTTTTTCTTCAACTAAGACCACGAGATTGGGTCGAGATTGATTTATGTTTGACATGTGGTTGCATGTTTGAGATATTTTGAATATTTTCAATTATTTATTGATGTTATTTTAATATTTTTTTTGTGAATAGCTTGATCACCTAGTCTCTTCAAAGATGTCAATCAACATATGGTTAAATCGACTAGAAATAGTATTCGGTTTCAGTATGTGATTTTAGTTAAAAACTGAATTTTCATTAATATTCAATGCGTTTGAGTTTGATTAAAATTAATTAGAAATAATTAATCCTTCCAACTCGAATAGGTTTAGCAAGAGTAGAAATAGATTGTTGAATAATATAGGAAAATTCACCATGATAGGAATAAACATAATTTTCAGTTTGTGCCACGTGGATGGATAAATTAGCTCGGTATCTTCGTGTGTCTTGGTTGTCTCTTTTTAATTGAATTTATCCTTGAGCTCTAGTTGTTAGATAGTTTCATAATTATTTATTATTTTAATTCTTATTTTTTTTTACAGTAGTTGAATTTTTATTCAAATCATTACACCCCTTTTTATTATTTTGTCTAGATTAAGTAAAATAATTAAATCTTGAGAATTAACTACAGTCTTCGTGGGACGATCCGGACTCAAAACCCGATTTATTATAATTTGACCTCGTGCACTTGCTAGTCCCAACTGATTTTGTCTGTCAAGTTTTTGGCGCCGTTTGCGGGAACTGTTTAGTTAATATTAGGATAGATTATTTACTTGAGACTAGATTTTTTTTTTTCAATTAAATTTCCGCGTTTTGAACTTTTCCTTTTCTTTTGGCTTTCAGTTCTGTATCTTCGTGCATGAGCCATGCTCGAAACACCAAAGACGTCATACCGCTTGACTTGGAAATCGAGGGCACACTTCGACGTATTCGAAAGGCTCAAAAATAGTTAAACTTAGTGCTTGAGTCACAGTCAGAAGAAGAGTTCGACAGGTATACTAAGTATGAATTAGATATGGCCAACGCAAATTATATTCGTACTGTTCTGGATCTCATTCGACCGCCAGTCAAAGGATATGGATACAATATCGTTTTCCCTACTGTTGAGGCGAACAACTTTGAGCTTAAACCTGTTATAATTCAGATGATACAGCTTCAAGCTCGGTTTCGAGGAACTACAGTTGAAGATCCTTACGCTCATCTGGAGCGATTTTTGTCTATCTGCAACACATTCAAATTCAATGGAGTTACAACTAATGCAGTGAGACTATGTTTTTTTCCATTCTCCTTGCAAGGAGACGCGACTGAGTGGCATATAGAGTTGCCTGTTGGGTCTATCAAGACATGGACGTAACTTGTTTAAGCCTTTTTGAACAAGTACTTTCCACCAACCAAGATGTCACAGCTATTTTCTGACATCATATATTTTAAGTAGAAAGACAGAGAATCACTTAATTCAGCCTGGAACAGATTCAAGAAGATTTTGAGGATGTGTCCTCAGCATAATCTGACACAAAGCCAGCAGATTTCTACAGTGGTGTCGACCCGTCAGTGCGATCTATGTTGGATGCAGTAGTGAATGGAAAAATGTTTAGAAAAACTCCAGCGGACGCATGTGAGATAATTGGATATATGATAGAAATTAACGTGGGATGGCCGGATCTGAAAAAGGAGAAAAAAACAAGAGTTCTAGAAATCAATGCTTTAACAGCGTTGACTGCAAAAATTGAAGCTTTATCTCATCAAATATCTCAGATGAAGTCAGCTCCTGTTAATCAAGTATAGGGGATGGTCGTTGAGGAACAGCTGAAGTTTGAAGGCGAGGCAGCAAATTTTGTGGGGAATCAAGAGAGGCAGCCATACAACTCGTATAGTAACACCTACAATCCGAGTTGGAAAAATCATCCTAAATTCAAATTCTCTTGAAAATACTCTGAGAATGCCGCAAATGCATCACAACCCAAGCAAGAAGAGAAGAAGTCGAGCTTTGAAGAGGTTATGATGAATTATGTAGCTGGGACTGAAAAAAGTCTACATAATCAAGAGGCGATGTTGCATAAGTTAGAAACTCAGATGGGTCAATTAGCCAACCAGTTGACTTCAAGAGCACAAGGAACATTGCCTAGCAATACTGAAAATAATCCTAGGGATGTGAATGCTATCATGGTCGTGACCAGATCCCAAAAAGAGGAACTTCAAAAGAGTGCTAAGGGAAAGGAGGACAAGCGCAGCTCTGCAAAATCCTCGACTACAGGTAAAAAGGGTAAGAATTTAGATTCTGATGTGAATATTGATGTTGATATTTCTACTCTTCCTTTTCAGCAAAGAGCTAAAAAATTACGGTTAGATTATCATTTTCAAAAGTTTCTTGAAATTTTCAAGAAACTGCATATTAACATTCCTTTTGCAGATACCTTAGCTCAAATGCCAAGTTATTCTAGATTCTTAAAGGACATATTGGCAAACAAAAAGAAGTTGAATGATCTAGCGACAGTTACCCCGAATGAAGAATGCTCTTTCATGCTCCAAAATAATCTACCACCAAAGTTTCAAGATCCAGGGAGTTTCTCTATATCTTGTAGTATCGGTTTTTCTTTCCTTTGATAACGTGTTATGTGATTTAGGAGCAAATATCAATTTAATTCCGTATTCACTTGCTAATAAATTAGGTATAGGAGCTATTGAACCCACCACATTCTCTCTAAACTTGTAGACCGCTCAATAAAATATCCTAGAGGGATATTGGAAAATGTCTTAGTTAAAGTGGACAAGCTCATATTCCTAATTGATTTTGTTATTCTTGACATCGATGAGGATTGTGAAGTTCCTTTGATTTTAGGCCGCCTTTTTTGTTGCTACAAGTAGGGAATTAATCGATGTAGAAAAAGGAGAATTGGTCTTAAGGATGAATGATGAAAATTTTGTTTTTAATATGCTTCAGCCGGTCAGAGATAGCTCCATTGTGAAATCTTGCTTTGCGATTGATGTTGTTGATGCATGTGTGATTACTGTATGCAGGTCAAAGACACTATTTTTAGTGACCCGCAGCGTGATCACCTACTAATCAGAATCTTAAGCATGCATTTAAATTAATAAAACAAATAATCAGAAATAACAGCGAAATCCATAAAAAATCCTCAAGAAAACATAATTATTGTACAACCAAATCGAAATCCAAAATGTATCAACCCGAATACATTAAAAACAAAAGCTTAGACAATCATCTCTGCTGGTAATCAATTGCCTAAGCCCTCCTGGAACCACTCGCCTCATCCAACCGCAAACCTGCCCCATGGAATAGGGTATCCATAAACAAAGTACGGGACGTGAGCATAAAACTCTCAGTACGAGAGTATGAGTATACGATATTATAAGTGCATGTATGAAAATGAACTGGGTACCAAGACACTCAGGTCAAGAAACAAGCTCATAGATCGGGCCCAGGGTATATAGCACTCTGCGCCGTCGCCTCAGGAGGTGGCTCCTATACCCAGTGGATAATAGTGACCTGATACTAGTGAAAGTGTCCAACCATAATGGTGACCTGACACAAGACTTACGTATTCAACCATCCACAAACTCGTAGGGTGAGCGCCCTACTACATGATATCTCAAGGATATGGGATCAATATGCTCATGTATGTAACATATAGTCATGACATGTTGTATCATATAAATCATGCAATCACATAATACATACATACTCAATCTGGATATCTCGAATGATACTTCCGTATCTCATATACTAAGGCAAGCTAGACCAGCTCTACTGTCCAAGACTATATTCGGCACTACAATGCAAAATACTCATGCATAATAATATTATTCTAAAAGTCTTAAATAAGCTA
This sequence comes from Henckelia pumila, assembly GCF_033568475.1. Lineage (NCBI taxonomy): Eukaryota > Viridiplantae > Streptophyta > Magnoliopsida > Lamiales > Gesneriaceae > Henckelia > Henckelia pumila. The sequence continues at coordinate 190,021,549 of NC_133121.1, read as the reverse complement.
TATCATACTCCCTATTTTCTATAAGGAGTTAGAGCTATACCTTCGTCCATTGTCAGCCCTTTGATGTCGTTAGCCCCAGAACTTGGGCACAACTCTGCTACGACTTTGGGACGACTCGCCAAAGCCTGACCCTAGACTACTATGACTAGAAAGCCCCTAAAAAACTCAAGAGACGAGAGAAATACTGTATGAATTGGCAAGAATTTTTATTTTTGGACCTTATATTAATAGGCCTAGATCGGACGGTCCGATTTGACCAATGGACGGTCCGATCTGCACGCATCCAGCCACATGTTGCAATCTCGGACATCTGTCCTGCCAACACATTAGACTGTCCGATCTCTAGATCGGATGGTCCGATCTTCGCCATATGTCAGCTCCAAGTTGACACCTCATTGGACAGCTGGGTTTGAGTTCGGACGCTCCGTTCTGAGGGTTCTGAGAACGGAAGGTCCGATCTCACTTGAGTTAAATTTTCTAATTTCTTTAATTAAATCCAATTAATCCCTTAATCTTTTCCTTAATCATGTTCAATCAGTTAATCTTGTAAAAACCAAACCGGGCCATTACATTCTCCCTCACTTAAGATATTTTCCTCCTCGAAACAAATCTTAAGTAGTGAATGCAGTTAATACTTGAATAAACATCTTTTATTCAAAATGAAAATTTTACAAGATAAAATTGAAATACAGCACAGCTAAAAAAACTCTGGATAGTCTGTATGCATACGACTCTCAAGTTTCCAAGTGGATTCCTCAGTGCCTCGGCGCTGCCACAAAAATAGAACAAGAGGAATGATCTTGTTACGCAACACCTTGTCCTTATGACCCATGATACGCAAAGGTCTCTCCACATATGTTAAATTTGTATCCAACTGGACCTCAGATGGCTGCAAGATGTGGGACTCATTATCTACATACTGTTGCAACAGTGATACATGGAACACATCGTGGATACTTGACAAATATGGCGGTAACACCAATTTGTAAGCCCAATCTCCAACACTTTACAAGATTTCAAATGGACCAATGAACCTAGGAGATAGCTTAACCTTGAAACCGAATCTCAAAATCCTGCAAAATGGTGAAACTTTCAAGAACACCTTCTTGCCTATTTCAAACTGCAAAGGCGTGCGCTTAACATTCGCATAACTAGCCTGCCGATCTTGCGCAGTCTTTTAATTTGTTTCTTGATCTGTCCAACAATATCAACAGCCTGCTGGACTAACTCTGGTCCCTCAACCTTTCTCTCTCCCACTTCTTCCCAAAACAATGGAGTACGACATCTTCTTCCGTACAACGCCTCAAATGGTGTCATGCCAATACTGCTATGGTAACTGTTGTTGTACGCAAACTCAATCAATGACAACTGATCTTGCCAAGCGAGACCAAAATCCAAAGAACATGCACGCAACATATCCTCAAGAGTACGGAAAGTGCGCTCTGATTGCCCATCAATCTCCGGGTGATGTGCAGTACTCAAACTGAGAGTATTACCCATAGCGCGCTGAATACTCCCCCAGAACCTGAAAATAAACCTAGGGTCTCGATCGTTGACTATGCTCACAGGCACTCCATGCAATAGGAAAATTTCTTGGATGTACAAGCGAGTCATCCTGTCAAAATTGTAGTCCCGATTATAAGGAATGAAATGTGCTGACTTGGTGAGTCAGTTCACCACAACCCAGATAGCATCACAATTCCTCGAGGACATCGGTAAATGGGTCTCGAATTCCATCGTGATCAACTCCTATTTTCATCAGGAAAAGGTAGACTGTGAAGAAGTCACCCAAGTCTTTGGGGCTCTGCCTTGACCTGCTGACACACCAGACATCTCAAAACATAGTGATACACAATTCTCTTTATTCCCTTCCACCAGAACCTAGTATGCAAATCCTTGTACATCTTGTTGCTTCCTGGATGAATAATCAACTTAGATCGATGGGCCTGAGATAGAATCTCCTTTCTAAAAGTATCATCCTCCGGAACAACAATACGACCAGACATACAAAGAAAACCATCTGACTGATAGTGAAATCCAGACGTACTATCATCTCTGGCTAAACGATCCAAACACCGGGTCTTCGGGTCAGACATCTGATCATCTCGAATCCGAGAATATAAAGCTGGCTCAGATAAAATTGCAAACATCTGGATACTCTACATACGTTTCTTATGCTTGAAGGTATATCCTGAAAAACAACAATTTTCAATGACATTGGTTACAAAACCAGTCTGGAGTGCTGATTCTCGCACCTTGCGACTCAAGGCATCAGCAGTGAGGTTAGCAGTTCTTGGATGACATTTAATTTCACAGTCATAATCTTTCAGAAAATCCATTTGACGTCTATGTCTCATGTTCAACTCTGCCTGAGTGAACAAATACTTGAGACTCTTGTGATCTGTGAAGATCTCAAATCTCTCGTCATATAGATAATGACGCCAGATCTTCAACAAAAAACAATAACTGCTAACTCAAGATCATGTACTGGGTAATTGTTCTCATGAAATTTCAAATGTCTAGAGGCGTATTCAATCACATGCCCATTCTGAATCAGGACACATCCCAGTCTCTGAAGAGAAGCATCAATGTACACCACATACCCTCCATGTCCAGATGGTAAAGCCAACACAGGCGCAGAAGTCAACCATCTACGAGGCTCACAGAAATTTTCTTCACATTCTGAAGACCACTCAAAATTCACGCCCTTTCGAGTAATTTGTGTCAGAGTTCGAGCTAGCTGCGAGAAATTCACGATAAAGCGACGATAATATCCTGCTAGACCCATAAAACTACGAATCTCAGCTACCGTCGTCGGACGCGACCAATTCATTACAGCCTCAATCTTGCTCGGATATACAGAAACTCCATCCCTGGATATAATGTGGCCAAGAAATACCACCCGATCCAACCAGAACTCACACTTATTCAGCTTAGCGTAAAGCTGTCTTTCCCTTAGAGTCTGCAACACAAGTCTCAGATGATACTCGTGTTCATTTACATCATGTGAATATACCAAAATATCGTCAATGAACATGACGACAAACTTGTCCAAAAATTCTTGAAATACTCGATTCATCAAGTCCATGAATATAGCCAATGGCATTACTAGTAAATCATAATGCCCATATGTGGTCCTGAATGATGTCTTGGCTATATCCTGTTCTCTGACTTGCATCTGATGATATCCAGATCTCAAATCAATCTTCGAGTAAATTGAAGTATCCTACAACTGATCAAACAGATAATCTATACAAGGCAAAGGATACTTATTCTTGATTGTTACCCTGTTCAACTTGCGATAGTCAATGCACAGACACATAGACCCATATTTTTTCTTCACGAACAAAACAAGCGCTCCCCAAGGAGAAACACTAGGATGAATATAACCCTTTTCCATTAGATTCATAAAGCTACTTCTTCAACTCACGTATCTCTGACGGAGCCAAATGATATGGTGCCCGAGAAATAGGCAAAGTCCCTGGAATTAACTCTATGCCAAACTCAACTTTGCGCACTGGAGAAAAACATGGAATCTCATCTGGAAACACATCTGGGAATTCATTCACAACTATCAAAGCTTTTATACCAACACTTCCAGCGGATGTATTGACTGCATAAATGAGGTAGCCTTTCCCACCAGACTCCAGAGCTTGACAAGCTCTCATGGCGGATACCAAAGGCATCTGAGATCGCGCTCTGTAGTGACCCGCACCATGATCACCTACTAATCAAAATCTTAAGCATGCATTTAACTTAATTAAATAAATCAGAAATTAAACAGCGGAAAACTTAAAAAACAATAAAATATTTCTTACAACCATATCGAATAAACCAGTGAATTAACCCAAATACATCAAAAAACAAAAGCCTAGACAATAACCCTGCTGGTCCTCCATCGCCTAAGTTCTCCTGGAACCACCCGCATCGTCCAACCGTAGACCTGCCCCATGGAATAGGGTGTCCAGATACAACAAAGTACGGGACGTGAACATGATAAGCTTAGTACGAGAGTATGAGTATACGGTGTTATGTGTGCATGTATGAAAATGAACTGGGTACGAAGACTTTCAGGTCAAGAAACTAGCTCATAGACTGGGCCCAGGATATATAGCACGCTACGCCGTCGCCTCAGGAGGTGGCTCATATATCCAGTGGATAATGGTGACCTGATATTTGTACATGTGTGATATGAATCTTGATGTGTAAGATTAGCAAACACGATTACAATTTGAATCGCACTCTCTAATCAATAAACAAAAGACCCAAAGTTTTGCCCATTCTTTGAAATAAGTAAAATTGATAGGATTTTGGATTTCCACCTTTAATCGACGTTACGATTAACAACAGAAATCACGACAATTGAAACCAAAGAAAACTTTTAGATAACTTGTATCTGACAATCTTCAGTGAGAAACAATCGACAAACGCTTACAAGTAATTAAACCAGAAAAGGTTTGATTTGAAAAGCAAAGCAAAGCTTTGAACAAAATTCTTGAGAGAATCTCAATAATTTGTGTATAAACTGAATCTGAATTATTATTAATGAAATAAACAAAAGTATTTATAGTTTACAATCAAAAATAAAAGATAATGCAAAATATAGCGTAAAGATATCAAAGATATCATCTAGAAAGTTTTCTAGTATAATTAAAACTCTCAAAAAAAGGAAAATAACATCAAAATCCCGAATACACACACAACATGCCGAAGTATGTGTAAATTTCCGGAAAAACTCGCTCGCTCGAGCGGATGTGCATGCTCGCTCGAGCAAGGAAGACTCTGCCTTGAACTTTCCCCTGCGCTCGCTCGAGCGGATGTGGATGCTCGCTCGAGCGAGAAATACTCTGCCCGAAAACTTTCAATGCACTCGCTCGAGCGAGACTTGGTTGAGCTCGAGCGAGACCTCTTCTGCCTCAATGCTATTTTCTTCACTGTTTTTTACTCACAAAACTTCAAGAACACATAGGCAACTTCCAAATTGATCTTCAAGTGCTCCAACTCCATCTTGATAATGTAACATCAACATTTAAAGTGTCTTCTTGAATTTATTTGCTCGACTCCTCGTGATTGGTCATCGTGGCAACTCCAATGGATCTCGAACTCCCCTTGCCACTCGATCCACATGTGAGCTATCCATGATCGCATCATCCTCCCCTTCTTGAAAGTGATTTGTCCTCAAATCTCGTTCGTCTCCTACATCAAACAAAGATAAGTCAGAAACATTAAATGTAGTACTCACTTTATAATCACCTGGCAAATCTAGTTTGTAGGCATTGTCGTTGATTCTCTCCACGACTTGAAAAGGACCATCCCCTCGAGGTAACAACTATGAACGTCTCTTCTCCGGCAAACGCTATTTTCTCAGATGCAACCAAACCCAATCACCGGGTTCAAATACAACCTTCTTCCTTCCCTTATTCGCTTGCTTGTATACTGCAAATTCTTTTTCTCTATCTTCGCACGTACTTTCTCATGCAAAGTCTTCACAAACTCATCTTTCTTCTTGCCATCCATATTAACCTTTTCACTCATAGGTAACGACATCAAATCCAATGGAGTCAATGGGTTAAAACCATACACAATTTCAAAAGGTGAATAATTCGTAGTAGAATGCACACTACGATTATAAGCAAATTCAATAAATGGCAAACAATCCTCCCAATTTTTCAAGTTCTTTTTAATGATAGAGCGCAACAATGTCCCTAAAGTTCTATTAACTACCTCAGTCTGTCCATCAGTTTGTGGATGACAACTAGTAGAAAACAACAACTTAGTTCCAAGTTTACACCACAATGTTTTCCAAAAGTAACTCAAAAATCGAGTATCCCGATCAGAAACAATAATTCTAGGCATGCCATGCAACCTAAATATCTCATTAAAGAACAAATTTGCAACATGCGAAGCATCATCTGATTTATGACATGCAATAAAATGTGCCATTTTTGAAAACCTATCAACCACAACATAAATAGAATCTCTCCCCTTCTTAGACCTCGGTAACCCAAGAACAAAATCCATAGAAATGTCTACCCATGGTTCTTTAGGTACTGGAAGTGGAGTATATAACCCATGTGGTTGTGATCTAGACTTTGCTTTCTTACAAGTCACACACCACTCACACATTCTTTAAACATCATGCTTCATATGCGGCCAATAAAAATGTTCATGCAAAATTTGATATGTATTAGCAACACCAAAATGCCTCATTAAACCACCACTATGCGATTCCCTAACAAGTAACTCCCTAATTGAAGACTTAGGAATGCACAATTTATCCTCTTTAAACAAATAGTCATCATGCAAGTAAAATTTATCCTTTGGACCACGCATACATGACGCATAAATCTCTCCAAAATCAACATCACTCACATACAACGCTTTCACATGCTCAAACCCCAAAAATTTAGTCTAAAGTAGTTAAGAGCACGTACCGTCTTGACAATGCATCTGCCACTACATTCTCCTTACCTTACTTGTACTTGATTACATAAGGAAAAGTTACTACGAACGCTACCCATTTGGCATGTCTTTTATTCAACTTTTGCTGCCCCTTGAGATGCTTCAAAGACTCATGATTCATATGAATCATGAACTCTTTTGGCCTCAAATAATGCTGCCATGTCTCGAGTACCCTCACCAACGCATAGAACTCCTTGTCGTAGGTAGGATAATTCAAAGACGCTCCACTCAATTTCTGCTGAAGTACGCCACGGGCTTTCCCCCTTACATCAAAATGCCTCCAATTCCTACACCTGATGCATCACATTCAATTTCAAACGTATTAGTAAAATCAGGTAAAACAAGTAAAGGAGCATTAATCAACTTTTGCATAATGATATTAAAAGACTTCTCTTGCTCCTCGCCCCAATGGAATGGAACGTTTTTCTTGATGACCGCAGTCATAGGCGCCGCCAATGTGCTAAAATCCTTCACGAACCTCCTGTAAAAAATCGCAAGCCCATGAAAACTCCAGACTTGACCAATCGATGTAGGTGTCGACAAATCTCGAATGACACTTACCTTCTCTTTATCAAGCCTCACACCTTGTGCACTCACAACAAAACCAAGAAACAGGAGTTCGTTTGTACAAAACACACATTTCTTCAGGTTAGCATATAAATGTTCAGCACGCAATGTGATTAAAACAACTCTCAAGTGTTCCACATGATCATATAAGTTTTTGCTATATACCAATATATCATCAAAATAGACAACCACAAACTTCCCAATATATGCACGCAAAACATGATTCATTAAACGCATGAAAGTACTAGGTGCATTTGTCAAACCAAAAGACATAATCATCCATTCATACAACCCATATTTTGTTTTAAATGCAGTTTTCTACTCATCTCCCTCTCTCATCCTAATTTGATGATAACCACTTTTAAGATCAATTTTTCTAAACACACAAGCACCATGCTATTCATCTAACATATCATCAAGTCTAGGAATAGGATGCCTATACTTAATGGTAATGTTATTTATAGATCTACAATCAATACACATACGCCCAGATCCATCCTTTTTAGGTACTAACAACATAGGTACAGCACATGGTGACATCGATTCACGCACAAAACCTTTATCTAAAAGCTCACTTACCTATCGTTGCAACTCCTTAGTTTCCTCTGGATTGCTCCTATAAGCTGGACGATTCGGCAATGCACTCCCGGGTACCAAATCAAATTGGTGTTCAATTCCTCTCAAAGGTGGTAATCCTTGAGGTACCTCCTCCGGAAATAAATCATCGAATTCCTGCAATAGAGAAACAATAACGCTCGAAAGATCTTAGACTATATCACTTGTGTTAAGGAGTACCTCCTTATAAATCATCAACACAAGTGGAATTTGAGAATTCATAATATCTCTCAACTCACTCTTTTGGGCTATATATATCTTTTTTTCAGCCTCTTTTCGCTCAATTTTTTTTTCATCTTTTTTTGTATCATTCATTTTTCTAAGGTCGTCTCACTTTTTTGATCACTCTTTCATTCGGCCTCATCTCTCTTTTTATTTTTCACTTGATTCTCCAACACATGCTTTGGAGTCATAGGCAACAATACAATGGACTCTTTTTTCATTACAAACGAATATTTATTTTTAAAGCCATCATGAACCACTCTTCTATCAAACTGCCATGGTCTACCCAATAAAATATGAACGCTTGCATAGGGACCACATCACACAAAACCTCATCAACATATTTGCCAATATAAAATGGTACCACAACTCGCCTATTAACTCTCACCTCCGCACAGTCATTGAACCATTGCAACCTATATGGTTGAGGATGCTTCAAAAGAGACAACCCCAATTTTTCCACAAGTTTGTAACTCGCTACATTGGTGCAACTACCCCCATCAATAATAAGACTGCACACCTTACCATTCACAAAAAAACGAGTATGAAAAAGATTTTCTCTCTGACTCTCCTCTTCCTCTCTAGGTTGTGCATGTAACACTCTCCTACTCACCAATAACTCACCAACAACAGCACCGAATCCATCCTCATCATCAGGATCTACCAATGCAGGCATATTCTCATAATTTTCCTCCTCACTCTCTGACTCAACATCACCACAAGCATTAATAATCATCAATTTCTTATTTGGGCATTGGCTAGAAATATGGCCAATACCTTGACACCTAAAACATTTAATATCTCTAGATCGAGTATTAGAAGTTTTAGATGTACCTTTAACCACTTGTTTTGGTGCCTCCGATTTGGTGTCAGATTTTGGTTTGAACACCGGCTTGTTGTCCTCCCGTTTTGCAACGTTTTGACGCCAAGAAGTCAACGATTCTCCACCTGAATGGAATCGGCCAGCTTCTCTTCTCTTGAACTGTTGCTCCACCTTCATGGCCGTCTGCACCATCTCATCCAAATCAAAACAGTGGCGAAGCTCCACTTGGTCTTGGATTTCTCTATTCAAACCGCACAAAAATCGGGCCATTATAACTTCATTATCCTCCTCAATATTGGTCCGGATCATCGTGGTCTCCAACTCCTTGTAATAATCATCCACGCTCCTTGGACCCTGCCTCAAAGTCTGTAGACGCCTGTACATTTCACGATAATAATGGTTAGGAACAAAACGCTTCTTCATGACACGCTTCATCTCCTCTCATGTCTCAATAGGCGGCTCTCCACACCTTCTTCTAGTGGTCACTAATTGATCCCACCAGATTAATGCATAGTCTACAAACTCCACCACTTCCAACCTCTCTTTCTTAAGATCAGAATAGTGACGGCATTCAAACACAAACTACACACGCTTCTCCCATTCCAGATACTCCTCAGGGTCAGATTTCCCATGAAATGCTGGAATTTTCATCTTAATGCTACTAATATTCCCATCCTCCTTACGGCCCTCGGTATATTTTCCTCGCACCGCTTCTCGCCTATGTCTACCCCCATGTACTCTTCTTTCCCCATCCCAATTCTCATCAAAACTCTCCTCATCATCTTCAAAATCATTCCCCTTCCTACTTTTATTTTTTTTTCCACTACCACTACTCCCCTCCAATTTAATCATCCGCTCATGAAGAGTCTCTAACTCCGACCTCATCACCCTAGTCAACTGCCCCATCAACGCCTCCATCTGAACCTTGAAAATTCCTTGGTTCACACTTTCACTAACATCTTTATTGGGATTCATGGTACCTGCAAGAAAATCGTTAGTAATAAACTTCCTCACACAAATTCTCACAGTTCACTCCAAACGAATCACTCAATCACTCCTTTTTTCACTCAAATTTATGGAGAGGCTTTGCTTTGTAAAATAAAATTCAAACCTTCAAGTTTAAAACTTTTAAACGCTTGAAAATTGACCCACAAAGATTGCACAAACACAAGTAGGGAATTTTATGGACAACTTGACTCTGAATCGCTTCAAGGATGAATAAAGACAAAGGAATTGGCCACAAGTTATTTTGCTTCCCTCTTTTTTTTTTAAGCTTTTTTTTTTGAAATTTTTGATTTTTCTCTTTTTTTTTTGAATTTATAACTTGTAGCATAAGACACGAGACTTGGATAACAAGTTTGAAAAAATGACACAGAAATTTGATATGAGATAGACGAAAAACAAAGAACGAAGGATGAAGAACGACGAACACAAAGAAAACGAAGAACAAATGAAGATAAGATACTTACTTGATTCAAAACCTTGGCTTTGATACCAAATGATATGAATCTTGATGTGTAAGATTAGCAAACACGATTATAATTTGAATCGCTCTAATCAATAAACAAAAGACCCAAAGTTTTGCCCAATCTTTGAAACAAGTAAAATTGATAGGATTTTGGATTTCCACTTTTAATCAACGGTACGATTAACAACAGAAATCACGACAATTGAAACCAAAGAAAACCTTCAGATAACTTGTATCTTACAATCTTTAGTGAGAAACAATTGACAAATGCTTCCTAGTAATTAAACCGGAAAAATTTTGATTTGCAAAGAAAAATTCTTGAGAGAATTTCAATAATTTGTGTATAAACTGAATCTGAATTATTATTAATGAAATAAAAAAAAGTATTTATAGTTTACAATCAAAAATAAAAGATAATGCAAAATATAGCCTAAAGATATCATCTAGAAAGTTTTCTAGTATAATTAAAACTCTAAAAAATAGAAAAATAACATCAAAATATCAAAATCCCGAATACACACACAACATGCCGAAGTGTGTGTAAATTTTCGGAAAAACTCGCTCGCTCGAGAGGATGTGCATGCTCACTCGAGCGAGGAAGACTCTGCCTCGCACTTGCCCCTGCACTCGCTTGAGCGGATGTGGATGCTCGCTCGAGCGAGAAACACTCTGCCCGAAAACTTTCAATGCGCTCGCTCGAGCGAGACTTGGTTGCGCTCGAGCGAGACCTCTTCTGCCTCAATGCTATTTTATTCACTGTTTTTGACTCCCAACACTTCAAGAACACATAGGCAACTTCCAAACTGATCTTCAAGTGCTCCAACTCCATCTTGATAATTTAACATCAACATTTGAAGTGCCTTCTTGAATTTATTAGCTCGACTCCTCGTGGCAGCTCCAATGGATCTCGAACTCCCCTTGCCACTCGATCCACATGTGAGATATCCATGATCGCATCAATGTGTCCAACCATAAAGATGACCTGACACAAGACTTACGTATCCAACCATCCACAAACTCGTAGGGTGAGAGCCCTACTAAAGGATAACTCTAAGGTAAAGGCTCAATATGCTCATGTATGCAACATACAGTCATGATATGCTGTATATATAAAGGCATATAAAACATGCAATCACATAATCCATGCAAACACATAATACAAGCATACTCAATCTGGATATCTCGAATAGTACTTCCGTACCTCATAAACTAGGCAAGATAGACCAGCACTATGTCCAAGCCTATAATCCGCACTACAATGCAAAGTACTCATGCATTATAATCTTATTCTAAAAGCCTTAACTACTCTATAGCATACTCCCTATTTACTATAAGAATCCAAAGCTATACCTGCGTCCGTTGTCAGCCCGCTGATGACGACTGCCCCAGAACTTGGGCACCGCTCCGCCGCAACCCCGGAGCACCTAGCCAAACTCCGGACCAAGCCTAGGAAGGCTGGAAACACCCCAAAACCCCTATAAAAGCCTAAGAACCAAGTGAGAAAACTTGATTTTGGTATGAAATTCTGAATTTTGGAGGGCCTATTTATAGGCGGAGTTCGGACGATCCAAACTGGGTTCGGATGGTCCGAACTGCCACTTGTCCGAGCCGTTTAGACACCTGGACCCTGCGGAGTTCGGACGGCCCAAACTGGTTCGGAGGGCCCGAACTGGTCCATATGCTCCGAACTGTTTTGGTCCTTCTAAACTCATTTTTGGACCCCCGGGAACTACCCTACCATTTTTGGACGTTCCAGATCTGATTTTCCACTTATTTTCACCAAATAAGGACTCCTTAAACATGTTTTGACACTTTTAAAATTATATTTCATTTTATAACATGTTTAAAATCACTTAATCTTGTAAAATGGTACCGAGCTACTACATTCTTCCCCTACTTAAGATATTTCGTCCTCGAACAATCTTTAGTATTGAATGCAGTAAAATACTGAATAAACATCTTTTATTCAGACTGATTCATTTTACAAGTTACAATCTGAAAAATACAACAATTCAAAATAACTCTGGATAATCTGTACGCATACGAATCTCAAGTTCCCAAGTGGCCTCCTCAGTGCCTCGGCGTTTCCACTGAACTAGAACAAGATGAATGGTCTTATTGCGTAACACCTTATCCTTATGACGTAAGATACGCAAAGGTTTCTCCATGTATGTCAAATTTAAGTCCAACTGTACTTCAGACGGCTGTAAGATATGAGACTCATCTGCTACATACCATCACAACATTGAAACATGAAACACGTCGTGGATACTAGACAAATACGGTGGTAAAGCCAACCTGTAAGCCAAATCTCCAATACTTTCCAAAATCTCAAATGGACCAAAGAACCTAGGAGATAGCTTACCCTTGAGACCGAATCTCAAAATTCTGTGAAATGGGGAGACTTTCAGGAACACTTTCTCTCCAAATTCGAACTGCAAAGGTCTGCGCTTAACATTCGCATAGCTAGCCTGTCGATCCTGCGCAACCTTAATTCTTTTATTGATCTTCCCAACAATATCAGCAGTCTGTTGGACTAACTCTGGTCCCTCTATCTGTCGCTCCCCCACTTCTTCCCAGAACAGTGGAGTATGACATCGTCGCCCGTACAACGCCTCAAACGGAGCCATCCCAATACTGTGATGGTAACTGTTTTTGTACTCGAATTCAATCAATGGCAATTGATCTTGCCATGCTGGACCAAAATCCATAGAACATGCTCGCAACATGTCTTCAAGAGTACGGGTCGTGCGCTCTGACTTTCCATCAATCTCTGGGTGATATGTTGTACTAAAACTAAGAGTAGTTCCCATAGCGCGCTGAAGACTCCCCCAGAACCTGGAAGTAAACCTGGGATCTCGATCACTGACTATGCTCACAGGCACTCCATGAAATCAAACATTATCCTGGATGTACAATCGTGTCATCCTATCAAAACTGTATTCCCGATTATAAGGAATGAAATGTGCTGACTTGGTAAGTCGGTCCACCACAACCCGGATAGAATCACAATTCCTCGAGCTCACCGGTAAATGGGTCACGAAGTCCATCATGATCAACTCCCATTTCCACTCAGGAATAGGTAAACTGTGAAGCAACCCTCCAGGTCGTCGGTGCTCTTTCTTGACCTGCTGACACACCAAACATCTAGAAACATATAAATACACACTCCTCTTCATTCCTTTCCACCAGAACCTAGTACGCAAATCCTTGTATATCTTGTTGCTCCCCAGATGAATACTCAACTTAGAACGATGAGCCTGGGTTAAAATATCCTCCCTCAGAGTATCATCCTCCGGAACAACAATACGGCCAGATAAACAAAGAAAACCATCTGACTGATAATGAAATCCAGACAAACTATCATCCCTTGCTAAACGAGCCAAACGCTGGGTCTTCGGATCAGCCATCTGAGCATCTCGAATCCGAGAATACAAAGCAGGCTTAGATAAGATCGCAAACATCTGGATACTCTGCATACCTTTCTTATGCTTGAAGGTATACCCTGAAGAACAAAAATCTTCAATTGCACTTGCCACAAAACAAGTCTGTAGTGCAGACACTCGCACTTTGCGACTTAAAGCATCAGCAGTGAGATTAGCATCTCCTGGATGGTACTTAATTTCACAGTCATAATCCTTAAGCAAATCCATCCAAAATCTCTGTCTCATGTTCAATTCTGCCTGAGTAAACAAATACTTGATACTTTTGTGGTCTGTGAAGATCTCAAATCTTTTCCATAAAGATAATGATGTCAGATCTTCAACGCAAATACAATAGCTGCTAACTCAAGATCATGCACTGGGTAGTTATTTTCGTGAACTTTTAACTGTCTAGAGGCGTATGCAATCACATGCCCAATCTGAGTCAGGATACATCCCAGTCCCTGAAGAGAAGCATCTGTGTACATTACATACCCTCCATATCCAGACGGCAAAGCCAACACAGGCGCAAAGCCAACCATCTACGAAGTTCACAAAAATTCTCTTCACATTCTGAGGACCACTCAAAATTCACGCCCTTTTGAGTAAGTTGTGTCATAGGTCGAGCTAACTGCGAGAAATTTGCGATAAAGCGACGATAATATCCTGCTAGACCCAGAAAACTACGGATCTCAGCTACCGCCTCAATCTTGCTCGGATCTACAGACATTCCATCCTTGGATATAATGTGGCCAAGAAATACCACCCGATCCTGCCAAAATTAGCACTTACTCAATTTGACGTACAACTGTCTATCCCTCAGAGTTTGTAACACCAGCCTCAAATGGTAAGATTGTTCATTCACATCATGTGAATACACCAAGATATCATCAATAAATACGACGACAAACTTTTCTAGAAATTCTTGGAATACACAATTCATCAGATCCATAAATACAGCCGGTGCATTAGTCAATCCAAATGGCATTACTAGGAACTCATAATGCCCATACCTTGTCCTAAATGTTGTCTTGGCTATATCCTGATCTTGGACTCTCATCTGATGATATCCAGATCTCAAATCAATCTTCGAGTTAACCGAAGTACCCTGCAAATGATCAAACAGATCATCTATACGAGGCAAAGGATACTTATTCTTGATTGTTACCATATTCAACTGGCGATAGTCAATGCACAAACGCATAGACCCATCCTTTTTTTTCACGAACAGAACAGGAGCTCCCCAAGGAGAAACACCGAATGTAACCCTTGTCCAACAGATCCTGAAGCTGCTGCTTCAACTCACGCATCTCTGACGGATTCAGACGATACGGTGCTCGAGAAATAGGCGAAGTCTCTGGCATCAGCTCTATGCCGAACTCAACTTCGCGCACTGGAGGAAATCCTGAAATCTCATCTGGAAATACATTTGTAAATTCATTAACACAGGAATAGCTTCTATACCAACACTTCCATTGAATGTATCAACTGCATAGATGAGGTAGTCTTCTGCGCCAGATTCCAAAGCTCGACAAGCTTTCAAAGCTGATATCAATGGCATCTGAGATCGCGCTCCCTCACCGTAAAAGAACCAGCTATCATCGCCAACTGGATGAAATTTTACCAATCTCTGGTAACAATCAACTGAAGCTCGGTATGTAGTTAACACATCAATTCCCAAAATGCAATCAAAATCTTCTATTGCTAATATCATGAGATTCACCATCAAGACATTCCCTTCAAACTCTAAAGGGAAACCCAACACTAGACGCTTAGCCAACGAATACTGAGCCGTCGGAGTAGAAACAACAACCACTGTGTCTAGTGAGATGTGTGACAACTTATATTTTTTAACAAAACGTGCAGAAATGAAAGAATGAGATGCACCAGTATCAATGAGTGCAAAAGCAGGTATATCGGATAACAAGAACGTACCCGCTATAACTTTCTCATTCTCATCCACCGCCTGATCATGCCTCAAGGTGAACACTTGACTGGAAACATGAGATTTCAGATTAGAACCCCCTGCCTACTGTCCTTGTGGTCTCTGCTGCACTGAAGCCTGAGAACCAGAACCTGAGCCAGAACCAGCTCCCCCGGCCTGTGGACAATCCTTCTTCAGGTGGCCAATCTCTCTGCATCGGAAACATGCCCCGGAAACCTTTCGACACCTGTTGGCAGAATGATTCCCACCACAATGTCTGCAAGGACCTTGATTCTTCCTGCCAAAATGCATCACATCACCGGATCCTGAGGAAGAAGAAGTAGAACCAGACTTCTTGAAAGACTGAGCACGGGGACCCAAAGAACTCTCGGGTCTATAGGAAAGGAAGGATCTGTTACGGCGGGTGTTGTCCTCTGCCTGGTGACATCGACTCACTAGTCCCTCGTAAGTCATGTCATCTCCCACAGCAACTCGGTCATGAATCTCCGGATTAAGGCCTTGAAGTAACATATTATACTTCGCCTCCGAGCTATCGGAAATCTGGGGGAAATAAGGCAGAAACTCAAAGAACTTCAATTGGTACTCTTCGATCAACATTGATCCCTGACGCAAACCCAGCAACTCGCTTGCCTTCGCCTCTCGAAGAGCAGGAGGAAAATATAGCTTATGGAAAGCCATGCGGAACTCATCCCAGGTAGCAACTCCTCGGGCTGCAATAAAAGGTGCTGAAGTAGAATCCCACCACTTCCGAGCTCGTCCTTCGACCAAAAAATCAAGAGTCTCCATCTGCTACTCCTCAGTGCATCGAAACTCCCGAAAACAAACTTCCATACGTCGTAACCAGTTCCCCGCATCCTCCGGTGACTCTCCTCCGACTAAAGGTTTCGGACCCATCTGCATAAACCTATGCATGTTGAAATGCCTGAGATCATTATGGCGATGGTGATGATGGCCCCGACGATGCTCTCGATCGTCCTGATCACCCCAGCGTCCACCTAGGCTATCGTGGTTACTCTTGTTACCATGACCCGCCATCTACACGATGATTAAAGGTTAAACCCAATTCCAACAATCTAGATCCCAAGATTACTATGCATGCTCTGATACCATATATGTAGTGACCCGCACCGTGATCAACTACTAATCAGAAGCTTAAGCATGCATTTAACTTAATTAAATAAATCAAAAATTAAACAGCGGAAAACTTAAACAACAATAAAATATTGTTTACAACCATATCAAATAAACCAGTGAATTAACCCAAATACATCAGAAAACAAAAGCCTAGACAATAACCTTGCTGGTCCTCCATCGCCTAAGCTCTCCTGGAACCACCCGCATCGTCCAACCGCAGACCTGCCCCATGGAATAGGGTGTCCAGATACAACAAAGTATGGGACGTGAGCATGATAAGCTCAGTACGAGAGTATGAGTATACGGTGTTATGTGTGCATGTATGAAAATGAACTAGGCACGAAGACTCTCAGGTCAAGAAACTAGCTCATAGACTGGGCCCAGGATATATAGCACGTTGCGCCGTCGCCTCAGAAGGTGGCTCATATATCCAGTAGATAATAGTGACCTGATACTAGTACATGTGTCCAACCATAAAGATGACCTGACACAAGACTTACGTATCCAACCATCCACAAACTCGTAGGGTGAGCGCCCTACTACATGATACCTCTAAGGTAAAGGCTCAATATGCTCATGTATGCAACATACAGTCATGAGATGCTGTATATATAAAGGCATATAAAACATGCAATCACATAATCCATGCAAACACATAATACATGCATACTCAATCTGGATATCTCGAATAGTACTTCTGTACCTCATAAACTAGGCAAGCTAGACCAGCACTATGTCCAAGCCTATAATCCGCACTATAATGCAAAGTACTCATGCATTATAATCTTATTCTAAAAGCCTTAACTACTCTATAGCATAATCCCTATTTACTATAAGAAGCCAAAGCTATACCTGCGTCCGTTGTCAGCCCGCTGATGACGACTGCCCCAGAACTTGGGCACCTCTCCGCCGCAACCCCGGAGCACCTGGCCAAACTCCGGACCAAGCCTAGGAAAGCTGAAAACACCCCAAAACCCCTAGAAAAGCCTAAGAACCGAGAGAGAAAACTTGATTTTGGTGTGAAATTCTGAATTTCGGAGGGCCTATTTTTAGGCGGAGTTCGGACGGTCCGAACTGGGTTCGGATGGTCCAAACTGCGACTTGTCCGAGCCATTTTGACACCTGGACCCTGCGGAGTTTGGACGGTCCGAACTGGGTTCGGACGGCCCAAACTAGTTTGGAGGGTCCGAGCTGGTCCGTATGCTGCGAACTGTTTTGGTCCTTCCAAACTCATTTTTAGACCTCCGGGACCTATCCTACCATTTTCGGACGTTCCGAATTTGATTTTCCACTTATTTTCACCAAATAAGGACTCTTTAAACATGTTTTGATACTTTTAAAATTATATGTCATTTTTTAACATGTTTAAAATCACTTAATCTATTAAAATAAAACCGGGCTACTACACACTCCCTCACCATAGAAGAACCATATATCATCACCAACCGGATGAAAACGCACTAGTCTCTGATAAAAATCCACTGAAGCTTGGTATGTTGTCAACATATCAATTCCCATAATTCAATCGAAATATTCCATTGCTAATATCATGAGATTCGTCATCAAAACATTCCCTTCGAACTCTAAAGTGCAACCAAGAACTAAACACTTAGCCGACGCAGACTGTCCCGTCGGAGTAGAGACAACAACCACTGTGTCTAGAGATATATATGGTAACTTATGTCTCTTAAAAAACGTGCAGAAATAAAAGAATGAGATGCACCAGTGTCAATGAGTACAAAAGCAGGCATATCAAATAATAGGAGCGTACCCGCTATGACTTTCTCATTCTCATCCACTATCTGATCATGCCTCAAAGAAAACACCTGATTGGAGGTACGAGGTTTCAGATTAGAACCTCCTGTCTACTGTCCCTGTGGCCTTTGCTGCACTGATGCCTGAGAACCAGAACCTGAGCCAGAACCAGCTCCCCCGGACTGTGAACAATCCTTCTTCATGTGGCCAATCTCTCCACAACGGAAACATGCCCCTGAAACTTTCCGGAACCTGTTAGTAGGATGACTCCCACCACAATGCCTGCAAGGGCCCTGATTCTTCTTTCCAAAGCACATCACTTTCCCGGATCCTTAGGAAGAAGAAGTAGAACCAAACTTCTTGAAAGACTGAGCACGGGGACCCAAGGAACTCGCGGGTCTAGACGAGAAAAAATATCTATTACGGTGGATACTGTCCTCTGCCTGGTGACATCGACTCACTAATCCCTCATAAGTCATGTCATCTCCCACAGAAACTCGGTCGTGGATCTCCTCCGATTATATCTTCTAAATCATCCACACTAACAATCCACGGATTAAGGCCTTGGAGAAACAGATTGTAATTCACCTCGATGCTATCAGAAATCTGGGGACAATAGGGCAGCAACTCAAAGAACTTCAGCTGGTACTCATCGATCGACATCGATCCTTGACTCAAACTCAGCAACTCGCTTGCCTTCGCCTGTCGAAGTGCAGGAGGAAAATACAGCTTATGAAAAGCTGTGTGAAACTCTTCCCAAATTGTTACTCCTCGAGCTGCAATAAAAGGTGCAGATGCAGAACTCCACCACTTCCGTGCTCGTCCTTCCACAAGGAAATCAAGAGTCTCCATCTTTTGTTCCTCAGTGCATCGAAATTCACGAAAACAAACCTCCATACATCGCAGCCAGTTTTCCGCATCCACCGGTGATTCTCCTCCGATCAATGGTTTAGGACTCATCTGCATGAACCTATGCATAGTGAAACGCCTGCGATCATCATGGCGATGGTGATGACGGTCCCAACGATGCTCTCGATCGCCCTGATCACCCCAGCGTCCACCTACGCTGCCATGGCTACTTTCATCACCAAACCCCGCCATCTACACGATGACTAAAGGTTAATACCAATTTCAACAATATAGATCCCAAGATTACTATGCATGCTCTCATACCATAAATTTAGTGACCCGCATTGTGATCACCTACTAATCAAAAGTTTAAGCATGCATTTAACTTAATAAAACAAATAATCAGAAATAACAACGGAATCCATAAAAAAATCCTCAAGAAAACATAATTATTGTACAATAAAATTGAAATCCAAAATGTATCAACCCGAATACATTAAAAACAAAAGTTTAGACAATCATCTCTGCTGGTCATCAATCGCCTAAGCCCTGCTGGAACCACCCGCCTCATACAACCGCAAACCTGCCCCATTGAATAGGGTGTCCAGAAACAAAGTATGGGACGTGATCATAAAACGCTCAGTACGAGAGTATGAGTATACGGTATTATACGTGCATGTATGCAAATGAACTGGGTACCAAGACACTCATGTCAAGAAACAAGATCATAGACCGGGACCAGGGTATATAGCACTCTGCCTCGTAGCCTCAGGAGGTGACTCCTATACCCGGTGGATAATGGTGACCTGATACTAGTGAAAGTGTCCAACCATAATGGTGACCTGACACAATAATTACATATCCAACCATCCACAAACTCATAGGGTGAGCGCCCTACTATAGGATATCTCAAGGATATGGGATCAATACGCTCATTTATGCAACATATAGTCATGACATGTTGTATCATATAAATCATGCAATCACATAATACATGCATACTCAATTTGGATATCTCGAATGATACTTTTGTACCTCATATACTAAGGCAAGCTAGACCAGCTCTACTGTTCAAGCCTATATTCGGCACTACAATGCAAAATACTCATGCATCATAATCTTATTCTAAATGTCTTAACTAAGCTATAGCATACTCCTTATTTTCTATAAGGAGCTAGAGCTATACCTTCGTTCGTCGTCAGCATTTGATGTCGCTAGCCCCAAAACTTGGGCACAACTCTTCTATGACTTTCGGACGCCTCGCCAAAGCCTGCCCCTTGACTACTACGACTAAAAAGCCCTTAAACAACTCAAGAGACGAGATAAATACTGTGTGAATTGACAAGAATTCTGATTTTTGGACCCTATATTTATAGGCCTAGATCGGACGGTCCGATCTCACCAACGGACGGTCCGATCTGCACGCATCCAGCCACGTGTTGCAATCTCATACATTTGTACCGCCAACACATCAGACGGTTCGATATCCAGATCGGACGGTCCGATCTCTGCCACATGTGAGCTCCAAGTTGACACCTCATTGGACATCTGGGTTTGAGTTCAAATGCTCCATTATGAGAACGGACGGTCCGATCTCACTTGAGTTAAATTTTCTAATTTCTTTAATTAAATCCAATTAATCCCTTAATCCTTTACTTAATCATGTTCAGTCAATTAATCTTGTAAAAATGGATCCGGGCCATTACACTATTGATGTGGCTCCACAGCCACAAGTTCCAAAGACTTTTGTCAAGATGTTTGTAAGATTTGGAACCATGATAATGCTAGATGGAATCACAATTGGTGGGACGCGCAGCATTGACAGGCATCCATCCCAAATATAGTATGATACACCTTGAGCTTCAAAGGGAATCACAGTCAGGCTATCGATTATAAATTTAGCGCTGACTGGGAGGTAACCCAGTGTATTTCATTCCCTCTTTTTTATTTATTTTTTGTTTTATATCTATTATCTTCTGCTGCTCCACCATCGTATCCGTTGCCTTTCCATGTCCAGTATGCTGCCCCGCCAAGAGAATTTGATGCTGGTGCTCCACCACCTGAGGAGGATGAAGACAAATGACCAGGGGAGTTTTCTTTTTAATTTTTTGTTCTTCTTATTGCATTTAGTGTCATTCATCACTGCATTGTCTATTTTTGTGATTGTTTCGTTTGTTGTCTGTGTTTGAAGCAGTGGGGGCAATGCTTTGAATAAGTATGGGGGGTTATTTTCTTGCATTTTGTTGTGCATGATGTTGAATAAAGTGCATTTTGTGTTTTGTTGTTTTTCATGTTGCGATGTGTAAGTTTGGATTTATGAAATGGGATCCGATGATGATATTAAGCATAAAAATTTGTTTTGATGAATATTTTTGCCCTTGAATTGAATTAAAAAACTTCTTATTATACTGTGAACAAATTTTATGATTGTTAAACCGGTGAAGTGTACAAAAAGTGATGAAGTTGTGACTGTTTTACCATTGCACGACACTAGGTGTTTAGGGAACTCAAAATATAATCTTGTGAAAATTGGATGCATTCTAGTATTTCATGTATGATCTCGGCATAACCTATGCTTATTCTATACTTGATTCATATGCGCACCAGTGAAAAGTGATTTCTTGCAAAAAGAAATTCTAAAAAAAAGAGAAAAAAAAAAGAGATTGTAAGGTGGGGGGGAGGCCTTGGAATAGGGATTGAAATCCTAATCCAACCAATTCCAAGAGCTACGTATGGGGGGATGTATGGAGTTAAAGTTAACCGGATGTAAAATTCGGAGATGCGTTAAAAATATGGATCATCTTTTCTTTTTGTTCATGCCAGCCTTCATTCTTATACATAATAAGCTTTACTTCTATTGATAAGTTTGAGGGATATGTGAATTCTAGGTGTAGTTAAAAGGAATAGATACATGCGAGATATATTTTCACCGATGTGTTAATTAGGTTTTTTGCAGTCGTGATAAGTGATTCAACTTGAACTACATAACATCGGAATAACATCATACACACACACACACGTTCACGGTCAATATTACAGATATATTGTAAAAATATTAAGGGTGTTTCTAGATGTTGGGTGTTGGATTTGACTGAGGCTCGACTACTAGTCATGGAATCATCCGTGTTTTGATTTTCCATCATTTTGTGTTTTGCATTTGCAATTTTCACTTGTTCTTGCTTGAGGGCGAGAAAGACTTAAGTATGGGGGAGTTGATAAGTGTATTTTTATTCATTATTTTATGATATTTTTTAGTCCATTTTGCATGGTTTTTATGTCATTAGGTTCATTCTTGTTTGATTATTTTGTTATTCATGCATTCGGATTACTCCTCACAATTTTTGGTTGAATTGTAAGTATTATGACACAAGCAGCTGGAGAGATTGTCTTAAAGATCCTACATCATCTACCAGGTAATTGTACCCCTCAATATTGGAAGGATCCAGTAGATCTTGCCAGGAAGAGGTTTCTGTCAGGGAATTGTAATAAGATAGGCATCATGAGGCAGTCATCAATCTCAAGTGCATGGACAGATGTATGCACTTCAGGGAGATCAGATGTGGACTAGGATGGATGATGATACCAAGATGATTTCAATGGTTGAGTTGTCCGGGCTATTATAGACAAAATGTAAGATTTCCGCGTGTATTCGAAATTGTAAGCATTGTATCTTATAAAGAAACAATTTGATGTAATAGGTTTTCTGGTATTAGTATTTGAATCATTCTTATTATTGATTCCAGACACCTGATTTAATAGTTATCAATATCATTGAACATCTTTCGATGTGAATGGATTAAGTGTATCCAATTTTTATTTGACTTGTTTCTGTTTTGTTACCTTGGGATGTAATAAGAATTTTACCGAACCTGGATTTGTAGTTCGAATGTTTTCAGTTCTGGATTACCCTGTTTTAATTCCAGTGTATATTTTAGTTCATTAAGTGTTCAACTACGGTGGCTCTTGGAGTATTCATGTAATCAAATTCAGGGTTACATGTTTTTTAAGTGGATAGTTGAGATATTTTCCTAAGAACGATCGAGTTAGTATGAGACCTTGTTGATTAGTGTCAAGGATGACTACTTGCATCAGGGGCACAATCGTGTCTATATCAAGTGTTTTGTACTGTGATGATTTGAGATTAGACATTGAGGATGAGAGATCCTATGTCAGTGTTTACTCTGGAAGGCCTTCGTGCTTTAGAGATGACTTACAGGGAAGGATATCTCAGTCTTATTTTTTTACATATTCACATAAGGGTATATCTAGCAAGAGCATTTCAGTGACAAATGAATTCTCTTGATTGAGATGTAGCTTGATACTGAGTTTAGTTCCTAGGGAATCTAGTGCTTTTATCGTCTGAATTCGTCAAAAATACAGATTGAGGTTTTCTGTTGACAGAATGGTCTGGGAAAGGGTATTCCTTGACAAGCAAAATTTTGGTGTTCTATACAGTCTATATTGGGATTGGACTGGATGAATTCTGTAGAATAGATCTAGTCTGGTGCTGGATTAGGGCCAGTGGTTACTTGCAGTTATCGTCTGACACCGTCAGAGATAAGTAAGGTGAAATCTTTGGTATAATATTTTCATGATTCCAGCATTCTTGGATTAGGTGTCTTCTTGTAGAACGCGATGTTAAGAATTGATCAATGGGGAAACTCTAAGTTCATTGTATGTTGATAAGTGGTATTAGATTCAAGTAGAAATCAGGAACCGGTCAACCATTCAGGATGACACTATTTTCTCCGTGTAAACATATTTTCCAGTTGGATTGACAGATATTCTGTGCTTTTGGGTTGTGATTTAGTGTAGTAGATAAGTACACAGTGCTTGAGGACAGTTAGTAAACTGTGTTGTTAGCCATTTGAGATAGACTGTTTCTATCTTAAGCATTATGTTAAGAGCCAATACAGTGAGTTATGGCCATGATTGACAAGATTTTAGAACTGCGGTATTATATGTGTGCAGTGAATTTTGTATGATGACCTCAGTGATTGGCTATAGTACGGTTTCTAGAATGTTTCAGTTGACTGGTTTTGGTCCAGGTGTTGGGCATGTTATGTTTCTCAGTGTCAGATTGATGGCATTTAAGAGTGATTTTATGCAGTAACTCGATAGTATTTTCAGGTAAGACCTAGATCTCATTTCAAGGACGAAATCCTTTTAAGGTGGGGAGAATGTAGTAACCCGAATCTCATTTTACGAGCTTAAATAATTAAACATGATTAAGAGATTTTAATATGATTAATCGGACCATCAAATCAAATCCAGGATGTTATAAAAAGGTCCAAGAGTTAAAGTTGACTCGAGTAGTTCGGAAGGTCCGAACATGGACCAATGTGAGTTCGGAAGGTCCGAAGAGTTCTGATCAAGCGATGCATTCCGAAAGATGAGGAAGAGATCGGAACCACCTAACATAAGATCGGAACTTCCGAAGTGTTAGGCCATGCACACTAGTTACGTTTCGCCAGCTTTTTGACACGCAATCACATGCATGAGATCGGAACGTCCAAAGGGTGGGATCGGAGATTTCGAACAGGATAGTTCGGCACGTGGAAGACATGCGAGTTTGGAGCTTCTGAACCAGGGATCGGAGCTTGCAAACCCTTGCCTATAAATACATGACGAGATCCTCATAATTAGTATATGTTTAGATGTGTTTGAGTGTGTATCAGTGTGTATTATTATGGTTTTAGACTTATAATCGAGGGTCGGGTGATAGCGAGGTGCTACGGTGCTTGTATTGAAGCTGTGATTGGGTCAGGGCCTTCGACATCAATGGGCTGATGGCAGATGCAGGTATAGTCCGAGATCCCTATTAGTTTTAGGGAATATCTATTAGCTTAGATAATTCTTATAGACCAATATTAGTAATATTGTATTATCATGACTTGTAGACTTGTATTGTAGATACTTTTACATCTAGGCCAGTGATTGAGGTACGTAAGTACTAACTGAGATACCTAGTGAGTATGCATGCTTATGTGTTGCATAATATGTGACATGATACATATTTTACTGCTTTGATATTTATGTTGCATGTGCATATTCATGTTGAGCCGAGTCTCTTTCGAGATAGCCTTTGCAGTAGGTTCGCTCAGCCATATATTCCTTGTTATATTGTCTAACACCGAGAGACGCCGTTTGATGGGGACTAACGTAATGGTTGTTCGGACGAGTGTGTGGACTTACACAGTAAATTTGACCCCAGATGATACTACATACTCATTGGTGCCTAGACTGAGCAGATGTTATAAACACCAGTACCCAGTCATTTGCATGGATCATATTAGGTTTATATACTCGTGTTTTACGTTCTAAGAGTAGTCGCTCATGTTCATTTGTTGTATTTGTTGGAAACCCCATTTGACGTGACAGATATACAGGTAGACCAGGAGTGAGACTAGTGATTAGTCGGTGATCAGGGCTTAGTAGCAGGAGTCACCGGTGGTTTCTAGATTAAGCTTGTAATTGGTATTTTTTTCTATTCACTTTGGATTGTATTATTTTTCATAGTAACTCTGATTAAAAGCGGAATTCCACTACTGTGTTGGATCCCTTGTAAGGTAGACAAAATCCGCATTTCAAAAGCCTTCGGGTAGGGTCACTATACCATTAAATGAGGCAACTAATTTGAACAAAGCCAAACGCCTCAATTCACAAAACATCATTGCTCTGAGACCTAAGGGTCAACTGATGAATGTTTCTCCAGTAGAGCTTCTGGAAGTCGCGAAGGAGATTTGGGAAGAATAAGAAAAGGCCAAGCAATCTACCAAACATGCCAAGAAGAGTTCTAAGGATAAGGCAAGTCCAGTTTCCAAGACCAAGCCTAAGAAAAAAACTGGTCACTTATGAGAGTGAGGAGGAAGTTGAAGATCCTCCCATAAAACCGTTGGTGAAGAAGGCTAGAACAACTAAAAGCAGACCAGTCACTTATCCAAAAAAATTGATTTCTAAGTCTTTGGAAAAGGTTATTGAGAAACAGACAGAAGACGTGAAGTCAACTGATCAAAAGGAAACTGAGTTAGTTGAAATTCAAATTGAGGAGCCTACAGCAACTGCAGCCAAATTTTCTAAGGGTAAAAGTTCAGATAAAGGAAGACTAATTGGCACCATTGCTCCAGTTCAAACAGTTAACAGGCTAACAATTCTTCCTGGAGCTCGACCAAGTAGAGTGATGGTCATTAGAGATCCAATACAAGCTACTTTGTTTGGAGGACTCCAACTGGAGTAGTAAGAAAGGCAAGGAAAAGTATAGAGAGGAAGAATATTTGAGAGGAAAATCATCAGTACAAACTCAAATTGACCTGCTCATGGATGATTTCAATGAATATGCATAGAGGAATACCGATATTTATTATGATCGGTATCAGTTCATAAATGTTACTTTTTCCAGGAAGCTGAAGAAGGATAAAATCTGAAAAATTTTGTCTCTTAGGAAAAGGTTGTTTTGAAGATAGTCAAGGTAGGTAAGATCACACTGGCATTGGAATGGAGACCTTACTTCTTTGACTTATGAGAATCAGGAAATTGACTGCAGTATGAGAAGAGTTGAAAAATAATTATGACCCAACTATTCCAACAACACATGATGATTGGGCAATGTTCACTCAATTGGAAACTGATTTGAGTACTCTTCAAACCCGTGTCAAGTTCTGGGAAATGGACCAAGAACTATACATAAAAGTTTAGCACAAAAGCTCAAAGTCTAAGGAGTTCACCCTGATCAAGAAAATACTATCACAGAAAATCACTCAAATATATTTATCAATTAAGCTCGAATAAATTGCAAGTGCACGAGTCAAGTAATAATATAGTGCACAAAGCACGAGTATCGATCCACAGAGATTGATTTATGACAAAATTACCTCAAGTATTATTATTTAGTTAATTGGGAAGAGAAGGAGAATAAATTAATAAACGAGAAAATATGATAAAACAAAAGCAAAATAAATAAATTAAGTTCATAAAATAAATAGACGATTGTTAGGATCTCGGTTCACCTACCCTTTAATCTTTTCTAACGATTGAATTTTAACTCTCAAGTCATGCTTTTGACGGAATTATCTAATCTATCAATATACTCTGTCGAGCTATATTAATCTAATTAACAAAATTCAATAACCAAGTGTCCTTGTGTTATTTAACAATTGAAATTGCATTAGCGAATGGTGGAATCCTCTAACTTTCGAGCTATTGAACTATGGCTATCAACATGTATCCAACCTCATATATCTATGCAGGTTGTAGATCCATGGATTATATTACTCTATCATGTTATAAAATCTCCTTTCAGTATTAATTATAACACATAAAATCAATTCGAAGTTGACCAATCTCCAAATAATCAATAAACACAATAATATAATCAAGAATGCATAAAAACTAAATTCAATCTTCAAAAAAAAATCAAAACATAGTATTGGGGATAGGATCCTCTAAATCCCAACAAAATACAAGAGAAAATAAGAAAACTAGTGTTTGTGGTTCTTGATTCTTCTTGAGTTCTTCATGCGGCGTCCCTATTCTCACGTTCCTCCTTCTCTCCTTGGCGGCTCGTTCTTCTCTCAATTCTGCCATCCAAAGTCCCTTGTTGTGTTCTTTTCTCTCTTTTTTATATGTCCTTGAAGCCCATCAAATAATGCCCGACAAATCTTGTAAGGCCCGAGATTATTTAATTTTAATCCGAGAATATTTAATTTGATAATTTTTAGAGTTTAGATTTAAATTCCAATATTCTTAAATTATTTAGGATTGAAATTGAATTAAAAATATTGACCGAGGACTGATTTGCAAATATTGAAGATTTCATGGTCCAAATTGCAAATATGGGATTTTGAGTGGGACACTTGTCATATATAGATATAAGAGTATATTATGTATTTGGATCAGATTTTAGCAGCAAGAAACTGAAACCCCTTCATATTTCAGATTTCAACTTCAAATTTCATTTTTAATCTTAGATATCTCAAGATCTGGCTATCCGATTTCAAATTCGGGCATAGTTCTGCGATCCTCTCTTCAAGAGCTACAAAGTGATGTAAGTATTCTTTTGTTTCGACTGGTTTTGATATTTTATATGTTTGAGAATTCAGAATTGATCATGAATATGTGTTCTTGAAGTTATATGCATTGTATATTCGAAGACGGAGCGAAGAACGGATATCGTGTGAATTAGCTATAATTTTCAGAAGTTATTTTTGAAATTCCTACCATCTGATATGCTGGTTTATTGATGATATTGAGCTTCTATGAGTTGTATTAGATTGTGAGATTTGATAGAAATTAGTTACGGTTGCCGGTTTGTTACCGTTATGCCGTCGGATTGGGATTAGTTGCATTGTCGAGATATTGATTGAGTTGTGATATAGTTGAGTTGCTTGTTGATATTTGTAGCACGTTGATACTTAATTTCTAGATTTGGTTGAAGATTGAAGAACTCGAGAACTTTTACTTCGAACCGATAGAAGTTTGATCAAGGTTAATTTGTAGCATATCTACATTGAAGATTGGATTGAGTCTTGAGCAGAATTGTGATAGAGTTTTGTTGTGTTGCTTTTCCAGAGTTGGAGAATCTTAAAGACAATACTAAAGGTAAAAATCAACATCACCAAAATGGTACAAAACACTCAAGATAGACTAGTTCTTGAGTTGTCCAAAACCACATACTTATTTGTATTCTTGCTTATTCTTGCTTGACTACTTGATCTTTGTTGATTGCTTGCTATACTAGCATGTATTGATATGTTGGTTCTTATTCTAATGATTCTAGATTAAGTTGCATTCATATTGAGCCAACAATCTTTTGGGATTTTGAATGGCAGATTCGCCTAAAGAATACGGACATTTGGACGTATATTGAGGAGCCTAGGAGATAGAATTACTTCTATCGCTGAAGATCAATATAGTGGGCCAAAGTCCGGGAATAAGAATTCAATGCCACCTCGAATGGGAGAGTAGGTGGGAGAGTTGTTGCATTCTTCTTCCCCGGGATCCCAAGAACTGAAATTGAATAGATAACCAAGTTTTTAAATCATGCATTGCTTTAAGCTTGTTATAGAAGATCTTCTATTACTTTAAGACTTGTTGATATGTTATATGTTGAATTACCTTTAAGTATGTGCATGATTATGTTGTTTTATACTGGAAATTATATTCTCACCGGAGTTATCCGGCTATTGCTTTGTTTGTATGTGTTTATTGCAATATGTGGGGATGGAGATGGACAGAGACGTCATGAGTAGCTTGTGATTGAGAGAATAAAGATGGAAACTTTGGGTTAAGAAGTAGAATTTTTTGTCAAACCTTTGAACTTGAGATTATATTTTTATCACATGTGTATCTTGTCATGTATATAGTTGTTGTTGAGAACATACTAGCTCGACTTGATTGTGTAAGTACCAACTTTTGTAAGAATAATGTAGCTATACTTGTGTAGATTGAGTTTTGTTGTTGTTAACCCTATTTGTATATATTTTGAGTTGTTTATAGGGGAAATACATCAGAAAACTCTCATATGACAGCAAGAGCAGATTTTTAGACGTTCGGGCAGAGTTTCTCTCCCTCGAGCGCAGCTTTGTGCGCTCGAGCGAGGCCCCTTAAGCTTCGGGGCAGAACTGCGCTCGCTCGAGCGCAAGATCATGCGCTCGAGCGAGGCATGTTCGAGTTTAGAAAAAAAAATTTTGAATTGATTTCTTGTAGGTCCGGTTTGTAATTAATATTGATTGCCCTAAAAGAATTGAGATTAGCACCCAAGGTCCCCACAAACCAAGACTTCCAAACTTTCAAAATCCAATTTTTTCCTTCTTCACGCATCTAGCGCCTAGGCGCTAGTTTTATTTTTCTTTGGTGCATGGGTAGCGCCTAGGCGTCTATTTCTAGCGCCCTGGGATCCACCTATGCGGAAAATGTTCTGTCCGGAGTTTTGATTTATGCCTTCCCAAGCTCCGATTTCCGTATTTTTCCTACAAGAAGTCTTAAATATATTAACAGAGACCATAAATCTCAAAAACTCGAATTTCGGACAAAAACACGGAATACTCAAAATTAGATGCCTATAATGTACCAAATATTGTACTAATTTTGCATGAAAATTACAACTCTATCACACCCCTGCAACTATAGAGTCAACTGCTTAGGAGAAAGTTGAAGACAAATATGAGTCTTTCGAGCTAGATTTGGACATAACGGATGAAGTCCAACAAGAACTCAGGCAACCTGAGCCTCTGATTAGTCAAACTCCTGAAGCTCAGTTGACCACAAGACCAGCTAAGGAGGTGTCCTTGATAAATGTGGATAACATCTTGCAGCAAGTAACTTCAGAGATCAACACTGAGGTTCAAGTGCATGTTGAGGCTGACCACCTTGAAGATGTGACATGTGACGTCCGGGGCTGAGGAGGCAGGGAGTGATCGCCGGTGTCAAGAGGTTGCACGGACAATGAGCGGCTCCTGGTAGGCTTCTAGGCGGAGGGAGACATGAATGAACCGATCCCGTGTCGGAATGAGAGGGGATTCTGAGACTGTGTAGGTATGGGACTACATAGTCGAGGAGGGCTTAAAAGATTTCATATGTACTGCTCATATCAAGAAGGTGCATCTTCTTTTCGGAAGCTCATCACATAAGAACTCCAAAGTTAAGCGTGCTTGACTTGGGGCAATTATAAGATGGGTGACCCCCTGGGAAGTTTTCCAGGGTGCGTGTGAATGAGGACATAAGCACGCTGAAAAGATCCGTCTTGATACAGTGGGACGTTACATTTGGTATCAAAGCGCGGTCCTTGGAGGGTGTCCTACTGCCACGTGAAGCTCAGAAATCCTACTACCGGTCTGTAAGTTTTAAATTGTTTTCTTATGATTTATAAGGAGCATATGTAATGATTTAAGATTTTCATGTTAGAAAAGTTTTAGAACCCTTAAGTTATGCATTGCGATTTACGTAAAGAAATATGTGATGGTGCAGAATGCCTCCGAGACAGATGAATAGGCGAGGGGGACCTCCACCTCCACCTCCACCTCCGCAGAATCCGCTTGCAGCATTGGAGCAGGCCAATGCGAATATGATGGCTGGGATTACTGCTCTGTTGGAGCAGCAGGCGGCAT
Organism: Henckelia pumila; assembly: GCF_033568475.1. Taxonomy (NCBI): domain Eukaryota; kingdom Viridiplantae; phylum Streptophyta; class Magnoliopsida; order Lamiales; family Gesneriaceae; genus Henckelia; species Henckelia pumila. The sequence continues at coordinate 189,990,183 of NC_133121.1, read as the reverse complement.
GTCCTAGGCTCACCCATGATGAGGATGTTACCGAGAGGTTCCAGAAGAAGGGACCTAAGGAGTTTGTCAGCACCACTGATCCACTCATTGCTGAGGGGTGGATTCGATCACTGGAGTCCATATTTGACTACATGGGGATCACTGATGCTGACAGGGTGAAGTGTGCAGTGTATATGATGAGAGGTGATGCAGCCTCTTGGTGGGAAGGTGCGGTTCGAGGTGTGAATCTACCTACATTGACTTGGATAGAGTTCAGATGCATGTTCTATGCCAAGTATTTCACTGAGGATGTGCGCAGTCGCATGATCCGGGAGTTTATGAGTCTCCGCCAGGGAGACAAGTCTGTGGTGGATTACATCACCCAATTCGAGAGAGGGTGTCGTTTCGTGCCTCTTATTGCTGACAGTGCGCCGGATAAGTTGAGGCAATTTGTGGATGGTTTGCGGGCTGACATCAAACATGACGTTCGCATGTTGGATGTCACTACTTATGAGGCGGCAGTTAGCAGAGCATTACGTTCTGAGGAAGGGAGGCGAGAGATGCAGCGAGAGTAGCAGAGTAAGAGGCAGTTTCAGCCAGGGTATCAGAGGGCGACTTTGCAGCCTCCTGCGAAGAAGCCGTATACTGGGCCGTCTAAGGGCCCGAATCAGCAGGGACAGCAGCAGAGGCCTCAGGGGCGTCAGCTACAGCAGCAGCAGAGGGGCGGGGCCCCTAATACTGGAGGAGTTCCGATCTGCCCACAGTGTCAGAAGCCGCACACCGGGAAGTGTCTAGTGGGGTCCAATGTATGCTATGTTTGCAAGGAGCCAGGGCATGTTTCATATAACTGCCCGAAGAGGAAGAACACCACTGGGCGTGTGTTCATCATGCAGGCTGAGGAGCCAGACCCAGATACCTCCTTAATCACCGGTATTTCCTAAACTTCTTCTTTTAAGAAATTTTTTTGGGAATTTACTTCATGATTTTAAATTGCATGAATTATCTATTTGTTTGGTTAGAGTAGGATGCTCATTTTATTCGTGTTTTATTAAGAGAAATAATTTTGTAACTTGTATTGGGAGAAAAGTAAGTTTAGTATGCGATTATTGGGATTTTCTGCATCCAGGGAGAATTCTAGTGGGAGGAAATTCCACATTTGCGTTGCTAGATTCAGGAGCCACGCATTCGTTTATTTCCCTAGAGTATATCAGGCGGGTAGGCATCAACCCTGAGGTTGCTGTTACAGGTTACGATGTCACTATGCCGTCTGGTCAGATTCTTACTACCACTAGCGTCTGCAGAGATTTGGAGATGGAGTTACAGGGACATACTATCAGAGCAGATTTTGTGGTTTTACCGTTGATTGGATTCGATCTGATTTTGGGTATGGATTGGTTGTCAGTCAACGGAGCAGTGATTGATTTTTGACAGAGGACAGTGGCAGTGAAACCAGTGGTAGGCGACCAGTTTGTTTTCTATGAATCTCCGAGCAGTGAGATCTCGCCTGTTATCTCTTATACACGTGCGAGGAAGTTATTGAGACGTGGTTGCCAGGGGTTTCTTGCCAGTGTAGTCACTTCATCAGAACCACCTAGCAGATCATTGTCAGACATAGAGGTGGTTTGTGACTTTTCAGATGTCTTTCCGGAGGACGTTTCGGGAGTCCCACTAGCTAGAGAGGTGGAGTTCAGTATTGATCTGATACCAGGTACTGTGTCTATCTCTAAGGCACCGTATCGACTTGCTCCTACTGAGATGAAAGAGTTGAAGGAGCAGATTCAAGAGTTGTTGGAGAAGGGCTTTATTCGTCCTAGCTTTTCTCCTTGGAGAGCTCCAATGTTGTTTGTGAAGAAAAAGGATGGTAGCATGAGACTTTGTATCGATTACCGAGAGCTCAACAGGGTCACTGTGAAGAACAAGTATCCACTTCCGAGGATTGAGGATTTGTTCGATCAGTTGCAGGGAGCTTCGGTTTTCTCCAAGATCGATTTGCGATCTGGCTATCATCAGTTGAGGATTGAGATCTTGACAGAGGCTCATCTCCGTATTCCATTCACCCCGGAAGTACGAAGATGTATAGAGATTTGCAGTCATTGTATTGGTGGCCCGGCATGAAGAGAGATATTGGCCGATTTGTATCAGAGTGCTTGACTTGTCAGCAGGTCAAGGCAGAGCATCAGCGTCCTGCAGGGTTACTTAAGCCTCTACCCATTCCGGAGTGGAAGTGGGAGAACATCACGATGGACTTTGTAGTTGGCCTTCCGAGGAGTACTAGAGGATGTATAGCTATTTGGGTGATCGTGGATAGACTCACCAAGTCAGCTCATTTCTTGCCGGTGAGGACTACTTACTCATTGACGCAGTATGCAGAGCTTTACATCAAGGAGATTGTTAGACTGCATGGCATACCAGTGTCGATTGTATCGGACAGAGATCCGAGATTTACGTCTGCATTCTGGAAGAGTTTGCACACAGCTTTGGGGACTCGGCTATTATTCAGTACAGCGTTCCATCCCCAGACAGATGGTCAGTCGGAGAGGGTGATCCAGATTCTTGAGGATCTACTGAGAGCTTGTGTCATTGATTTTCAGGGCTCTTGGGAGACTAGACTGCCATTAGTGGAGTTTACCTATAACAACAGTTTTCAGTCATCTATAGGTATGGCTCCTTATGCAGCTCTCTACGGGAGGAGATGTAGATCGCCAGTGCATTGGGATGAGGTTGGCGAGAGGATTTTATTTGGTCCCGAGATTGTACAGCAGACTGCCGATGTTGTGACACAAATACGGGATCGTATGAGAACAGCTCAGAGTCGTCAGAAGAGTTATGCTGATACTCGACGACGAGATCTTGGGTTTGTAGTAGGTGATCATGTGTTTCTGAAAGTATCACCTATGAAAGGGGTGATGAGATTTGGTCGCAGAGGCAAGTTGAATCCGAGATATATTGGGCCATTTGAGATCTTGGAGAGAGTTGGAACTTTGGCATACCGTTTAGCACTACCGCCAGGGCTTGCAGCAGTGCACAACGTTTTCCATGTATCCATGCTTCGGAGATACATCTCTAATCCGACGCATGTGTTGGATCATGAACCTTTGCAGTTAGCACCAGATTTAGCATTTGAGGAGAGGCCTGTTCGTATCTTAGCCAGAGAGGAGCGAAGATTGAGGACGCGGGTCATACCGATGGTCAAAGTCCAGTGGCAGAATCATTCCGAGGAGGAAGCCACTTGGAAGACTGAGGCAGACATGAGGACTCGCTACCCGGAGTTATTCGAGTAAACACTTTAATTTCGAGGAAGAAATTCAATTTAAGGGGGGGAGAATTCTAACACCTAGAATTTCTAAAACGTAAATCCGCATGCATAATTAGGAGAAATTAATTTTAAAAATAAGGGTTAAATGAATTTATGTGTTATTTTGTGATTTATATGCATGATTTAATTTATTTTAGCATTTAACCCAAAAATTAGTGATTTTCATGATTTATGGAAATTAATTGTTTTGATCGCGTAGACGGGACCGTGGACGGACGAGATACCAAATTTTGAGCCAAAAATATTTTATGAGTTTTATGAGCCTTAAAATAATATTTTTAGATATGTTGTCAAGAAAATTTTAGTATTTAATTATATATTTATTTAAAAATTGATTTTTGGCCAAAATAAGTCATTTTAATAACTTTTATTAATATTTAAAAATTTCCTAATTTTATATTTCGGGATTTAGCTTTTTTCCATCAGATTATTATTATTTATTAAAGGTTTTAAATATTTAGTTAGATATGATTTTATTTCTAAATTATTAATATCCTATTTTAATTCTAATTATCAAAATTTTAAAAAAGAAACCTAAACCTACCCTACCACAAATTCTTTTAGCCGACAACTCCCTCTTCTTCCACCCTCCTTCACGCTTCCATCTTCATTTTCAGCAGAAAACAAGCCACCATAGCTGATCAACTTTTATTTGAGGATTTATTTGGTCGTTCGTCGTCCCGGAGCCTCATATACGCGTCTTTCTTCGTCAAATAAATAAAAGGCATGTTTAATCCTTTCTTTTCTCACCATATAAGCTATTATTCATGAATGATATTCTTGTTTCAGAGTTTATTAGTTATGGTTCGATTTTCTTGCATGATGAGTTCGAATTTATGAAGGTTATTGCATGAATTCATAGTCTCTACACGTTTTCTCCTTCTTTGCATGCATGATGCTCACGTTTTTTTTTTATCTGGAACCGGCTAGGACTGTAGTGGGTCTATTATGGTCCTTAGGATCGAACCAAGGCGAGGCTAGAGTCTGGGAAAGAGCAAGTCGATCAAAAAAAAAAAAAAACAAGCTATGGGTCTGTGCGAATCGGCAAATTTCGGGTTTACCAAAACGAGGTTTGCTAGGGTGGTGTAGGGATCGGTTTCAAGCGAGGCATGGTTCATTGGAATCGCACGGACGTGGGCTACGTTTGGGCGATGGTTCTCCGACCGGTCGGTGGCCGGAGCTGGCCGAAGCTGGCCATAATTGCCTGCTGCTCACGGCCGAGAAAAGGAATAGGGGCTGTACGTACGAGATGGGCTTGGGGATTGGATTATGGGTTTTCTGACGGGCCGGGCTTGGGTCTTGGGTCCGGGTCGAGTCTAAGATGATGTGGGTTATTTATTTGGGTTCGGGTCCGGGTTAAGTGAGTCGGGCTCGGGAATTTTAATTTTAAGAATTTAATAGTTTAGGTGTATTTTGGGGCTTTAAAAATTAGTTAGAAAATTATTTGGACCCCCAAATAATTTTATTTGGACCTTAAATAATTTATTTAAGTTAGCCTAATAATTTTTATGGGCTTGGGAGCCCATGAGAATTATTGGGCCAGTCAGTGGATTTTTGGGCCAGTCTAGAGTTTTATTGAATTTAATTAAGTTAGTGGGCTTAATATTTTTATTTAGGTCCAGTTAAGTTTAATTAAGTTATTTGGGCTAAAAATATGATTATTGGGCTTTATTTAAGTTTAATGGGCCTAGATGAGTGACCAGCAGTCTGGACCAACCCATGAAAAATAAATGAGTCCGAAATATATATTTAATTATTTTATGCATAAAGTTTATATTTTAAGTATAAGTATATTTATTATGAAAATAAATTAAATATATATTACGGACATATTTTCAGTGCATGCATTCATGAAATTTCTTATGTATATAATTATGTAAATGATGAGCAATAAAATATTTTGGTGGAAATTGAAGTATATGTGACATAGGGGTGGTTTTCCACCATATGATTCGGTAGTTTTACTACCATAGGGGTGGTTATCCACCATATGATTCGGTAGTTTACTACCATAGGAGGTGATTTATCACCGTCATCGTACGTTGGTTTATGAGACTGATCAGTCGACACATGAGCGTCACACTTATGGATAGGACCATTTTCAGGTTTCAAATGCATTGCTCAATTATGTTATATATGATAAAGAAATAATATGTTTATGATTATGGTTATGATTCAGTTTATAATTCAGCAGTTTTATTAGGTGATGAAAATATTTCCATGCATGCTCATGTACATGTATATGTATTAGTAATTATGTGATGCATTATTTTTAACCTTGTTATAAAGGATTAGACATGTTGAGCCCCTAGGCTCACTACGCTTATATGGTGCAGGTGAGACAGATGACTTTTATGTAGCTCCTACCGGTGGTGAGGACGTATGAGTTCACGGAGCAGTGGACCCCGTGACCGTCGCAGATTTTAGTTGATGTTTAAGAAACATTTATTTTATTATGCTGAGTTTTTTTTAACAAGTTCTTCTTTTTATCATTTTAATTATGGGGATGTTGAATTATCAAACTTAGTATTTTTATTTCTTGCATAAGGATATTTTCAGCAATTAATTTAGTTATTTTTATGTAGTAAAATTATTTCTTTTATGTTTATACATATATGTATGGGCGTATATGTATAGTATTATTTAAATATTATTTTAAAAAAAAATCCGCATTTATTATTAGTTCGGGGACGAACCAAGCGGAAGCTGGTGGGCATGTGACGCCCGGGGCTGAGGAGGCAGGGAGTGATCGCCGGTGCCAAGAGGTTGCACGGACAATGAGCGGCTCCTGGTAGGCTTCTAGGCGGAGGGAGACATGAATGAACCGATCCCGTGCCGAAATGAGAGGGGATTCTGAGACTGTGTAGGTATGGGACTACATAGTCGAGGAGGGCTTAAAAGATTTCATATGTACTGCTCATATCAAGAAGGTGCATCTTCTTTTCGGAAGCTCATCACATAAGAACTCCAAAGTTAAGCGTGCTTGACTTGGGGCAATTATAGGATGGGTGACCCCCTGGAAAGTTTTCCAGGGTGCGTGTGAGTGAGGACATAAGCACGCTGAAAAGATCCGTCTTGATACAGTGGGACGTTACATGACAACTCAAGAAATTATTGAATTTGTGATAAACTCTGCAACTGAAAACCAAGCTAAGAAAGTGGAGTTTCTATGGGAAGATGTTGTCTTAGCTGAACCAGTTGTGGTTCCAGCTCCATCTGTATAAAAAGTGCTCCATCCGTAGAAGAAGTGTTCACTGAATTTGAGGTTCCAAAAACTCTCTTTTTAAGTGAGGAAGCCTCAAATATACTTCTTTCCATGCAGAAAGTTGACCAAGCTAACAAAACAGTTCTTGAAAATGTGATATTTGAAGATTCAACAACAGTTGAGAACAGAAAAGATGAGAGTAGGTCAGTCAAGCAGAAGTAATCTAGAGATCAATCGGTTCAAAAGGTATCAGTTGAGGCAGTGATAGTTCAAGATCAGACAGTTTAAAGGCAAACGGTTGAGTTCAAGTCAGTCGAAGAATCTTCAGTAGTCTAAAAATCATACATTATTTAAAACATTCAAGTGGATGGTCGAGGCCGGGAAATTTTGTTTTTCAACGCTCCTAATACCTTCACTGCTCCTGATACTCCTGAACTTGTTATAGAAGATAACTCAGACATTCACAACATTTCAGTGATCTTGTCTAAAATCAACTCTTCTCTCAATCAGCTCAAGACTAGCTAAAACTTTACTGCATAGATTGAAAATATAAATGAGAAGGTGTTTAGAGATTTGGGCCTAATGACTAAGGAGGTCCAAATCTGTTTGTCAAATTAGATACCACGAAAAAATCCTCAACCAATGAACTGATCAGCACTCAAGAAAATATCTCTGAAACGATGAATCTTTTCTATAATAACTTGAACACCAAGATTGACTTTGTGCATACTCATCTCTTGGCACAAATGAACACCATATCTGCTCAAATGAAAACCATGGTGAACTTAATGGGGAAATATAGTGCTACCTCAATTGCTGCCTCTCGTATTAGTGAAAAAAATGGGTGAAGTGATTCAAGTAAGCCAGATTAAGCCTAGAGAACAAAAAGACATCAATCAAGACAAAAGCAATCATTCCAGAGAATGAATTCTTATTTTATCTTCACTTTGTATTATTTTATCTTGGATCATTATTCAATTCAGTTTATCAATTCATCGTAGTTCTTTTTGCCCAGAGATAAGGATATTGCTTAATTTTGTCAGACACCAAAAAGGAAGAAATTATTGGGAAATCAATTATATGTTTTCGTGTTAAACAAATAACGAAGGCAGAGAAATAATATAAATTTAACTGAACCATTCAAGGTCAACTTAATGAAATTAACTTGGTCCATGATATAAACTGGATAATACTTAACTAGACAAGTTCTCAACTGAATGGGGTTAACTAGATAAAGTTCCTTAACTGGTTGGAATTCCTCAACTGGACAGAGTTCTAAACGGGATAAAATTCCTAAGACTGAACTAGGTTCCCTGAACTTCACATTAGATAAGCTAAACTAAAAAGGAACCAAGACTGAAGTACTCACAAGGATATTCAGATTATCAGAATACAATCAGTTGTACCAGCTATTTTCGGATAATATTTTCCATACAAATCAACATCTACTCAGAATTCAGGCGCACTACCTCTTACGATTGTCAGGGAATGTTGACGTGTACTACAAGACAAAACAACGTCTACTATTTTTGGAAGCAGGATCAATTTTGAAGTTAGTGACCATTGCAAAAGTTTGTCTATAAATATAAGACCAAGATTAGTTGAGAAAGCTGCTCCAACTCTACAGAATGTTCAAGAAATCTACAAGCTTTCAATTAAATTGAAATTCAAACGCACTCAAGCTAAACTGATTGAAGAATATAAAGAACACTTTACAAGTTGTGTATCCGATCGTTGAGGAACATGTTGTGCTAAGTATTCAGGTTTAAATAATTGTAATTCAAATCAATTGTGTACTATATCTATTCAATTAAGATACTAGTAGTTTTCATTTTGGCAGTGTTAAGTCCAAATTTTTATTTGGGTTTTATAATTTGTTGTAAGATTCAAAGTCTTCTAGTGATATCCTTCCAACCTTGAAAGAAGGGGTGACGTATGAGTTTTTAAATCTCCAAACATCCAGAAAAAATCTCTTGCATACTTATTTTCAATCGACCTTTCTTTCTAGCCATTACATATATTGTTCTAATCTATCAGTTGAAGTAATTCTGCATATACATTTGTTAGTTAACTGATATTGTAAAAACCCTATTCAGTAGGACTTATTAATGCCTAACTAAAACTCCTAGTATACTCATTACAATTTTGAATAGTTTTCTTACTGTCATTTCTCGATTATATCTAAAAATAAATTTTAAGCACAAAAAGATCATTAGTGATCAGATTACAATATGATAAATTGTGCTGAAAAAATTTAATCATTTTTGTAGTAACCCATCCCATATCACCTACTAGACAATACTAACTTGTAGTTAAGTTAAGATAAGAGTAATCAGATAAAAAAACGGAAACTTAAATTATTACAATCCAATCGAAAAGATTGTAAATAATATAGTACTAGAGTCCAAACTGAAACAAGACAACGCCACTACTCGGAAAGCTGCAATCACCACCTCAACGACCACTCTTATTGGATCTGTCCAACCTAAGTCCTGTCTCGTGGAATGAAGTGTCCAAGACAAAACCAATGACGTGAGCAATAAAAGCGCTAAAAACAAAGTATGAGTATACACATGTTATGAGTGCGCGAATGCTAATGTACAAGATACTAGGGCTATCTCAATCAAACTCTACTCATTCAAGAGACACCATGGTATATAGCACTCTTGTGTCTTTGTACTAGGAGGTGGCTCCCACACCAATAAACTGTGGATATAGGTGACCAAACTCCGTAAACGGGTCCAACCATCCACTGAAGGACGAAGGGCTGAGAGACCCCACTACAGGCTATCTCAATGATTCAAGCTCAACATGAAAATATATGCAGCATAATAGTCATGGCATAATATATGCACATAAAACATGCCAGATAAAAACAACACATAAAATATGCATAATCAACCAGGATATCCCGGATAGTACTTTTATATCTCTAACAAGCAACCTAGCTAGCAGTACTGGGCCAAAAGTCCAAGCTTATAATCAAGCGAATTTCATAACTAACGTGTAAACTTGTAAAAAAGGAAAAAGATAAAGTCTAAAATTAAAAACAAAAAGATAAAACATAACTAAAAGATAATGGAGATATTGTTTTCAATAAAAAATCTTCAACTATCTTTATTTATCTAAAAATCTTCTCTTAAAAAATCTTCCATAAATTTAATACCATATTTATAATTCCTCAAATATGGTATTTTCTTCTCAAATTCTGAAATCTTCTATTTCCACCAGACAGTAACATCCTAGTCACACAGCGCGCCACGCCTTGCTTCAGGACCTCTTCTACTTTGCTCAATTTCTAAAAATTTCCTTTTGTTAACTCAAAATGTGATAGAATTCAACTTTTTAGCCCAAATTTTTGCCAAGATCATCAAACTTCCTCCAACTACAAAACACGACAAAAACGCACCAATAACATATGCAAAAGATAAAAACCCGAGAAATATGATACTAAAAATATAAATATTATGAGCCTATCAGGAACGCTCTTGATAGCTCGACAGAGTAACAACGTATGTTGTAAAAGTAAAAAATAAAATTTTTATCGCCCTATTTATAGAAGGAGCAAGTCAATCTTGACCGTTAGATGATAGTGCCGATCAGCAGTTGGGGCGGGCCACGTCATTAAGGTAATATCTCGGAAATCATATCGTCGAAAGATCTTGAACTTCCAGAGAAAACACATAACGAGGATCGAAATCCGGACCGTTCAAAAAAAGTACATTGTGATAGATTACATAACGGGCATAATATATCGGGCTCGGGTTCCGATCAGATTACATGGTCTAAACTTCATGCTTCTTTTAGACCAGAAGGGGAAGGTACTATTGATTTCCATAAAAATATATGGGTCTGATCCGACCCAAACCCAATAATTCATGTTCTTGGAAAGGTACTTTGAAGCTCATCAAACCCTATTTTATGAGGAGCCTAGGCTGGAATAGCCCAGCTAGGGTAAAAAGCGATGGTTTGAAGATCAAGCCTTAAACATAAAGGCCCATTGGGCCGAGTTCTATCTGGGCAGGGCAAATGCCCGACCTGGGCCTGACAAGAGGTCTAAGGGTGGGGGGAAGGCCCAATCAACTATCAAGAGTGATTCATGGTACACCGCCTTAGTTACCGAGCCCATTTGGTTAAGCCAAAATTGGGTGGCATAGAGGCCCGACCCGGGTTCAACATCTGGAAGCTTCAATCGTATGAAATATCTGAAGATCTTTAACAGATAAGGATAAGATCCAATAAATCTGTGATTTGATACGGTTTGTAGGTTGGTTCAAGACTCCTAATTGCCATGGTGACTGAGTTATACTTGATCTAGGATCTTACTTTGAGTTGAGTTCTACTCTAACACACATTCTACCTCAACAAGGTAACTTATCTCTCCAACCCCTATAAATATAGGTATGGTTTATGGTTTTACACATTCAATTCTTTTACTCACGCACTCACGCACATATATTCTATTGTTCTTACTTTGGTCATACTCTTTGTTTTCGAGCACTGACTCAGGCATCGGAGGGGTCATGCCGAAAACACCTTCGGCACCCCCTAACAAAGTTTCTGTCTGTGCAGAACACCGTCGTGCCCGACCCGGTTTGTTGAGGATTTGAAGATCCTCTCTACCAGACCGAACCCGAGATAAAATTTTGATATCATTAGATATAGATATACATTTTTAGGTCAAACACATAAGCTTAATTGTAGGAATGTAAACAGCTGGTAGAATTTTAACCATTTTCAGTAAATATTTTTATTTTCGCAAATTTTTCACGAAATGTTTAAAGAATGTATGTTCAATAATGTCCTCGAGTTTTGGGACGTTATATTCTTGGCTAGAATTCTTTTTTGTTAGGAGAATCTAAGAATAAAATTAACAAGGTTTAATTGTTAGTTAGATTTTTTTACTTATTTTTTGTGATGAATTCGACATTGTTCCCGATTATTTATGTTCTTTTATTGTTATTTAAATTTTTATATAAATATTATTTGGATTATTCTTGGTTTTTTATTTATATTTTCTAATTATATTTATATATATATATATCTATATCTATATATATATATATAAAAACAAAAAAGTATGCTAAAAAAAGAAAAACAAGCATTTTTCCGCCTAAATTTTATTCTAAAATTAGTAAAAATATTGCATAGATAAAAATAAAGATATTGTTTAATTTAAACTAGGTAAAGATAATATTCAAAATAAAACAAATATTAGATTATAAGTGATAAAATATGTTATCCAAAAATTTTAAAATCTATATCTATATATATATAAAAACAAGTATGCTAAAATAAGAAAACAAAATTTTTCCCGCCCAAAAAAGGTTACTAAGTATATAAATATTGCATAAATTTTGCATAGAAAAAATATTAACATAAATTATTATGAGATAATAAATAACCGATATTTTTGCTTTTGAAGTAGAAAAATTGTTGTTGGATAAGAATAAATTTGATCTATTATTTTAAATTTATTTAAGGATTATATTGTGATAAAATAATAAATTAAATTTTTGTCACCTTACAGCCGTTGACTAGATAATAAAAATATTAAATATTTCTTTCTATCAACAATCCATTTCAAGATCATGTTGAATTTATTTTTTTTAAAATTTAGTAATCAATCTATAGATTAATATAAAACTAAATATTTTCTTTAAAAAAAAACAACCAGCATGATTTTAAAATCCATTTCACGTTATAATTCAATAAGTTCCAAGATAATACATTTAAAAAAAATCTAAAAAACTCATTTTAACGTGATATTTAAAATTTTAAATTTTTAACAAACAAAAATCCATTCCAATTAAGATCATGTTGAATTTAAAATTTTTAAATTCAGTAATCAATCCATAGATTAATATAAAGCTAAATATTTGCTTGAAAAAAAAATACAATCAGCATGATTTTCAGTGTCATTTCACGTTGTAATTTGAATACTTCCAAGATAATACATTTTAAAAAAAATCTGAAAACTCATTTTAACAAGATATTTAAAATTTAAATTTTTAACAAACAAAAATCCATAGAAGATCATATTTAAATCAAATTTTTTAAATATGCTAATCAATCCATATAGAATAATATAAAGCTAAACATTTGCTTTGAAAATAATCAAAGCAAACCGATTTCCTTTTTTCATCTCACGTTATATTTCAGCTCAACCGAGATTTTGATAAATGACACCCATCTTGAGAGCAATCAGTGGGTTTCTCCAACCATGAGTTTATGTGCTAGGAAGTCGCGTTTAGTTCATCTATATGAACCCGATTCAAAGAAAAACGAAATTTTCAGTATAAAATGTGTCTTCCATGACCGTGAGGTAAAATTTAGCAATATAATTGTTTGTTTTCTTGCTGAAACATTAGAAATACAAATATAAATTGTATACATGTCGTATTTTACAGGGTTCACGCATTCATGCATGGGATGATCACAAATACGGTTATCGACAAGTTTAGAAAAATTGTTAAAGAGGGACATTTGTTTGCTCTTAAAGATATTATAATTGTTCAAAATCACATGTTTTACAAAACAACACAAAATAAATACAAATTTTTTGTTGTTAAGAATTCTCGCGTCTGTGAGATTTTTGAAAAAACATTTTCGTCCTACATGTATGAATTCAAATCATTTGGAGAGCTGAAAATCAAAAAATGGTGGATGAGAAGATACTTTTTGGTTAGTCAAATTTATTTATTGTTTAATTACTTTTTAACGTAATATTATCAAACAAAAATTTAAATCTAATCGTTTTTTTTTTCTTTTGTGTTTCAGATGTGATAGGTAAGATAGTGACGAGGGAATATCCGCGAAATAAATAAATAGATGGACGTGTTACAAAACTCATCAATATCATCATTGAAAACACATAGTAAATATTAATATTTTCAACTTCTTACGTGTTATTCATGCTAATTCATTTTTATTTACTCTCCATAAATAATCGATTAACATGTACACCTTGGGAAAGTTTGGTTTATGATTTAATGACTCACTTTGACAAACATGGTGAAGAGTCTGTTGTGATTATTCTTTAAATGTGTAAGTCAAGAATATTTCAAGGTGAAATAAGTGTATCTACTGCCTACCAAATCACCACTAGATGTTGGTGAACAAAGATTTGGATGAAATCAAAGATTTTCGAAGAAGGTATTTTTTTATATATTTTATTGATTGATTTATTGGTAATGACATTAAATTGTTTTTTGTTTGATAAGCAATTGTAACCATTTGAAAATAAAATTTATTGCATGTACAAATTGAGCACCGAGTGCAACAACCCCAGCACTATAAGCACAACCTCTCTAACAATTGAACATAGTTTATTAGAAGAAATTACAACTTCGAAAGGAATTTTCAAGGCCATTGAACAAATTTATGAGAACAATGAGGTATAGTTATGAGATTAAATATAATGTTAATCTTTCTATATGTTATTTTTGACTTATGATTATTTTTCATCATTTTTTGATTTGTAGGTCGGTAGCTTTTGTGTTTGATGCGATCATGGATGATTCGCGTGATGATCGAGTGGCTAAGGATCTGTTGGAAATGCCAAGAAGACCAGTTACGAGAGGCCGAACTCAGAAGTTTAAGGAAGCACTTCAATCCTTGATGTTGAAGTCACAAGAGGGCGTTGGATTTCTTGATATTCAGTTTGGGGGCTGTTATAATCTTATTAAGGTCAAAGGAGGTCAAGAAAGTAAAGAAATTGAAGACCAAGCTCGAAGCTACAGTGCGCCCGCGCCTTGATTAGCGAACCTACAGCGCGCCCGCGCGTCCGGATGCCAAATTGAAGAAGTTTTGCGAAACTTCGGCGCGCCCGCGCCTCTCCCTAGCGCGCCCGCCCCGACGTCTTTTAAATGCACCGAAGGTGTTTGTGTGTGTGTATGAGAATTTTAATATTTTGGCATTATTTTGTTTATTTTGGGTCTTTTATTCCTACTAAAAAACTTTTAGGAGATATCTTTGATATATTTGGATATACTTTGAATTATTTCGCGATATCTTTTATTATTTTGTAGTTGTATTATAAATACAACAAACATTCATTATTGAATAACAATTAAGATTTTCTGATTATTGATTAATCAATACATAAAATTCTCTCTAGAATTTTATTGAAGCTTTGTGTTTTATTCAAAATCAAACTTATCAAAGTTCTTCAACTTTGTGGCTTTTATCAATTGATTTTTCATTTGGGAGTCAAAGTCAGGTTCCTTTGAAGGTATAATTGAATTATTGATTGTTTTCTTTTGTGAATCTCTGTTGCTAGTTACGGTTCAACTAGAGGTGGAGATCCAAATTTGTTACTTGTTTCAAAAGTTGGGACAAAATATTTGATTTCTTTTGTATTCGAATTGAGGGTGCGATTCGCTATAATCGTTCTTGCCTTTCATTCATAAGAATTCATATCAGTTGGTATCAAAGCAAAGGTTTTTGAATCAAGTAAGTATCTTACCTTCATATCTTTTCGTTCATCATGTCCTTCGTGTTCTTCGTCTTCATCTTTCGTTCTTCATCTGAGTCTATTCTATTTCAAATTTCTAAGTCGTTTCTGTGTCAACCTTGTCGCCCAATTTTTTGTGTCTTGTGCTACAAGTTATCTCGAAAAAAAAAATGGAAAGTTCGGTCAAAAAAAATACTGAAGGACCGAAAAAGCTTCAAATATATATATATATATATATATATATATATATATATATATATTGAAGCAAGATAGCTTGTGGTCAATTAATTATTTTGCTCTTGTTCATCCTTGGGTGCAAGTCAGAAATTCAAGTCCATAAATTCCTTCTTGTTTTTGTGCAACCGGTGGGAGTCAGTTTTCAAGCGTCTACAAGTTTTGGATTTGTGAGTTTGATACAAAATCATAAAGCAAAAAAACCTTCGACATAAATTTAGAGTGGAAAGGAAAGAGTGATTGAGTGAATTTTTTTGGAGTGATTTGTGAGAATTTGCGTGAGTTAATTTTATTACTAACCGTTTCTTGCAGGTACAATGAGTTCTAATAAAGAAGGAGGTGATATTTCCAGCCAAGAATTTTCCAAGACCCAAATAGATGATTTGTCTAAGATGGTGATGGAAGCAATGGGGGCTGAATTGGAGACGATGCATGAGAGAATAAGTAAACTTGAAGTTGGTGGTAGTGAGGATGAAGAAATTTTTGGTGAAAATTGGGTTAGAAATAGGAGGGCTCATGAGGGTGAAAGAAATAGAAGGGGGGCGATGAGAGGGAGATACATTGAAGGGGGTCGAGAAGATGGAAATATTAGTGGGATTAAGATGAAAATTCCTTCGTTTCATGAGAAGTCTGATCCGGAGGCTTATTTGGAGTGGGAGATGAGAGTGGAGTCCATATTTTATTGTCACAACTACAGTGATGCGAAAAAAATAAAATTGGCGGTTGTTGAGTTTGTGGATTATGCTCTTATTTGGTGGGATCAGTTTGTTATTTCTATGAGGAGGAATCGAGAGCGTCCTATTGAGACATGGGAGAAGATTAAGCAAATTTTGCGGAAGATCTTTGTGCCAAATTATTACTATCGTGACATGTTTAGGCGGCTACAAAACTTGAAGCAAGGTCCAAAGAGTGTTGAAGATTATTTCAAAGAGTTGGAAGTTACTATGATCCGGGCTAATATTGAAGAGGATCGTGAAGCAACTATGACACGTTTCTTATGTGGTTTGAATAGGGAGATTCAAGACCAAGTAGAGATTAGACATTGCATGGATCTTGAGAAAATGGTGCAAATTGCCATGAAGGTGGAACAACAGCTCAAAAGAAGGGGCATGGGTCGAAATTCTACTGTTGGAGGTGCTTCTACTCCTTGGCGTCCAAACGTTGCTAAACGAGAGGATATCAAGCCAATGACCAAACCAAAATTCGACACCAAGCAGGAAACACCAAAGCAAGGATTGCAAGGTAAATCTGAAACTCCTATTAATCGTTCTAGAGATATTAAATGCTTTAGATGTCAAGGTGTTGGTCATATTGCCAGTCAGTATCCTAATAAAAAATTATGATTATGATTGCTGGTGGTGAGATTGAGTCGGAGAGTGAGGAGGAAAATTATGATGGTATGCCTGCGTTGGAGGATCCCGATGATGAGAGATATGATGCGGTGGTTGGAGAGTTGTTAGTGACTAGGAGAGTGTTGAATGTGCAACAAAAGGAGGAGGACGAAAATCAAAGGGAAAATTTATTCCATACTAGATGCTTTGTGAACAACAAAGTGTGTAGTGTTATTATTGGTGGTGGTAGTTGCACTAATGTAACAAGTTATGAGCTTGTGGAAAAGTTGAGTTTGCCTACTATAAAGCATCCTCAACCATATAAATTGCAATGGTTTAATGATAGCTCGGAGGTGAGAGTGCATAAGCGAGTGGTGGTACCGTTTTCCATTGGTAAATATGTAGATGAAGTGTTGTGTGATGTGGTGCCTATGCAAGCTTGTCATATTTTGTTGGGTAGGC
The DNA here is from genome assembly GCF_033568475.1 of Henckelia pumila. Taxonomy (NCBI): domain Eukaryota; kingdom Viridiplantae; phylum Streptophyta; class Magnoliopsida; order Lamiales; family Gesneriaceae; genus Henckelia; species Henckelia pumila. Next base: position 189,973,201 of record NC_133121.1, on the reverse strand, counting down.
CGTGGCAATTTGATAGAAAGGTGATACATGACGGTTTTAAAAATCGTTATTCTTTTACCTTGAAAAATGAGCCTATTGTATTGTTAATTATGACTCCAAAGCAAGTGTTGGAGGACCATTTGAAAAAGAAAAATAAATAAGAGGCCGAAAAAAAGAGTGAACAAAAAAGTGAGATGACCTTAGAAAAAAATATTGAGAGAAAAAAAGATGAAAAAAAAATTGAGCGGAAAGAGGCCGATAAAAAAATATGTATGGCCCAAAAGATTGAGTTGCGAGAGATTTTACATGTGCATACTCCACTTGTGTTGATTTTCTATAAGGAGATTCTCCTTAACACAAGTGATATAGCCGGAAATCTTTCGAGCAGTGTTATTTCTCTTTTGCAAGAATTTGAAGAATTATTTTCGGAGGATCTACCTCAAGGATTACCACCTTTGAGGGGAATTGAACATCAAATTGATCTTGTGCCCGGAAGTGCATTGCCGAATCGTCCATCTTATAGGAGTAACCCGGAGGAAACGAAAGAGCTACAAAGTCAGGTAAGTGAACTTCTCGATAAGGGATTTGTGCGTGAGTCTATGTCTCCTTGTGTTGTACCTGTTTTGTTGGTCCCTAAGAAAGACGGTTCATGGAGAATGTGTGTAGATTGTAGAGCCATTAATAACATTACCATCAAGTATAGGCATCCTATTCCTAGGCTAGATGATATGTTGGATGAATTGCATGGTTCTAGTATTTTTAGTAAAATTGATCTTAAAAGTGGTTATCATCAAATTAGAATGAGAAAAGGTGATGAGTGAAAAACTGCTTTCAAAACTAAGTATGGGTTGTATGAGTGGTTGGTTATGCCATTTGGGTTAACTAATGCACCTAGTACTTTTTTGAGATTGATGAATCATGTTTTGTGTGCTTATATTGGAAAATTTGTTGTGGTTTACTTTGTTGATATTTTGGTATATAGCAAAAGTTTGAATGAGCATGTTGAACATTTGAGAATTGTGCTAATCACACTAAAAGCTGAATATTTGTATGCTAATTTGAAAAAATGTGTGTTTGTACAAAATAACTTGTGTTTCTTGGCTTTATTGTGAGTGCACAAGGTGTCAAAGTTGATGAGGACAAGGTAAGTGCAATTCGAGATTGGCCAACGCCTACTTCTATTGGTCAAGTTCGAAGTTTTCATGGTCTTGCAAGTTTCTATAGGAGATTTGTGAAGGATTTCAGCACTTTGGCGGCTCCTATGACTGCGGTGATCAAGAAGAACGTTACATTCCATTGGGGCGAGGAGCAAGAGAAATCTTTTGATATTATTAAGCAAAAATTAATTAATGCTCCTTTACTTGTATTGCCTGATTTTTCTAATACATTTGAAATTGAATGTGATGCGTCAGGTGTAGGGATTGGAGGTGTTTTGATGCAAGGAAGACAACCAATTGCATACTTCAGTGAGAAGCTAAGTGGAGCAGCATTGAATTATCCTACATACGACAAGAAATTCTATGTCTTGGTTCGTGTGCTTGAAACATGGCAGCATTATTTGAGGCCAAAAGAATTTGTGATTCATACGGATCATGAGTCTTTGAAGCATCTCAAAAGACAACAAAAGCTGAACAAGAGACATGCCAAGTGGTTGGCGTTTGTAGAAACTTTTTCCTACATTATCAAGTACAAGCAAGGGAAGGAAAACGTGGTAGCAGACGCTCTATCATGAATGTATGTACTTCTATCTACTCTAGATTCTAAGTTTTTGGAATTTGAGTATGTGAAGGAGTTGTATGCTAGTGATCTTGATTTTGGTGAGGTTTATGCGTCATGTTTGTATGGTTCAAAAGATAAATTTTTCGTGCATGATGGATATTTGTTTAAGGAAGATAAGTTGTGTGTGCCTAAATCGTCCATTCGTGAGTTACTTGTTAGGGAATCACATGGGGGTGGTTTAATGGGACATTTTGGTGTGGCTAAAACTTATGATACTTTGCATGAACATTTTTATTGGCCACATATGAAGCATGATGTTGAGAATCTTTGTGAAAGGTGTGTGACTTGTAGGAAAGCTAAGTCTAAGACACAACCACATGGATTGTATACTCCACTTCCCGTTCCTAGTGAACCATGGGTAGACATTTCTATGGATTTTGTTTTAGGATTACCAAGGTCTAAGAAGGGGAGGGATTCTGTGTTTGTGGTGGTTGATAGATTTTTTAAGATGACTCATTTCATTTCTTGTCATAAATCTGATGATGCATATCATGTTGCGGACTTGTTCTTTAATGATATTGTTAGATTGCATGGTATGCCTAGGAGTATTGTGTCTGATAGAGATACTCGTTTCTTGAGCTACTTTTGGAAAACATTATGGTGCAAATTTGGTACTAAACTACTGTTTTCGACTACTTGTCATCCTCAAACGGATGGTCAACTGAGGTTGTTAATAGGACGTTAGGAACTTTGTTGCGTGCTATAATTAAAAAGAATTTGAAGAGTTAGGAAGAATGTTTGCCATTTGTTGAGTTTGCATATAATCGTAGTGTGCATTCTACTACAAATTTTTCACCATTTGAAATTGTGCATGGTTTTAATCATTTAACCTCGTTGGATTTAATGTCTTTGTCTATGAGTGAAAGAGTTAACATGGATGGAAAGAAAAAGGCTGAGTTTGTGAGAAATCTGCATGAAAAGGTGAAAGCAACATCGAGAAAAAGAACTTGCAATACACAAAGCAAGCAAACAAAGGTAAAAAGAAGGTCGTGTTTGAACCCGATGATTGGGTTTGGTTGCATTTGCGGAAGGAGCATTTTCCGGAGAAGCGGCGTTCTAAGTTGTTACCAAGAGGCGATGGACCTTTTCAAGTCTTGGAAAGGATCAATGACAATGCTTACAAATTAGATTTGTCAGGTGAGCATAATGTCAGTGCTACTTTTAATGTTTCTGATTTATCTCCATTTGATGTAGGTGATGATCAAGATTTGAGGACAAATTTTTCAAGATAGGGAGGATGATGCGATCATGGATGATTCGCGTGATGATCGAGTGGCTAAGGATCTGTTGAAAATTCCAAGAGGACCAGTTACGAGAGGCCGAGCTCAGAAGTTTAAGGAAGCACTTCAATCCTTGATGTTGAAGTCACAAGAGGGCGTTGGATTTCTTGATATTCAGTTTGGGGGTTGTTATAATCTTATTAAGTTCAAAGGAGGTCAAGAAAGTAAAGAAATTGAAGACCAAGCTCGAAGCTACAGCATGCCCGCGCGCCCGCGCATTGATTAGCGAACCTACAGCGCGCCCGCGCTTTCTGATCGCGCGCCCGCGCGTCCGGATGCCAAATTGAAGAAGTTTTGCGAAACTTTGGCGCGCCCGCGTCGTGTCCTGCGCAGCTTCGGCGCGCCTGCGCCTCTCCCTAGCGCGCCCGCCCCGACGTCTTTTACATGCACCGAAGGTGTTTGTGTGTGTGTATGGGAATTTTAATATTTTGGCATTATTTTGTTTATTTTAGATCTTTTATTCCTACTAGGAAACTTTAGGAGATATCTTTGATATCTTTGGATATACTTTGAATTATTTCGCATATCTTTTATTATTTTGTACTTGTATTATAAATACAACAAACATTCATTATTGAATAACAATTAAGATTTTCAAATTATTGATTACTCAATACATAAAATTCTCTCTAGAATTTTATTGAAGCTTTGTGTTTTATTCAAAATCAAACTTATCAAAGTTCTTCAACTTTGTGGCGTTTGTCAATCGATTTTTCATTTGGATTGTCAAAGACAGGTTCCTTTGAAGGTCTAATTGAATTATTGATTGTTTTCTTTCGTGAATCTCTGTTGCTAGTTATGGGTTCAACTAGAGGTGGAGATCCAAATTTGTTACTTGTTTCAAAAGTCGGGACAAAATATTTGATTTCTTTTGTATTCGAATTGAGGGTGCGATTCACTATAATCGTGCTTGCCTTTCATTCATAAGAATTCATGTCAGGGTTAATGTTAAAATAACAAGTGTTGAAACACATGGTAAATGGTATTATTTGTCATGTGCAAATTGTCCAAAAAAAATTTACCCCCATTGGTGAAAGACTCTATTGTGAAAAATGTAATCGTTTTGATTCGAATGGAAAAATGAGGTTCGTTACAAAACTCTATTGTCATAAGTTTAATTTTTTAATACTGATAAATATGATGTATAATAAACTGAATTCATTTCATAGTTTTAAGATACAACTTCGTGCAATGGACCACACGAACAATTTCATTCTTGCTATGGGACAAAGAGTGCATTGAGCTTATTGGAAAACAACAATAGATATGAGATCTTCGGTACTAAATGAGGTTTGAGAGCCATATGCAATTTTTTAAACTCCTTTTTAATTATAGTTTTATAATATAAATTGAGACAACTGACAAAATGTATAGGATTCAAATGATGAAAAAATGCCTAAAGAGATACAAGATTTGGTAGATCGAAGAGTAATGTTCAAAATTCAAGTTAAGCCAGGACAAAATAATGGATTTAGAGGGTCATATACTATCATCAAGCTTACAACAGACACTGAAATTATTAAAAAATATAGTGGAAGCATTCTAGACAATCAAGTAAACTAAGAACTGATGAATTTTTCTATACATTATTATCATTAATTCGCAATACATCAATGATCTTACTCATGTCTTTAAATTTATTATTATATAGGAATCAATTGTTATTTCCAGATCAAAGAATACTGAACAAGAAAACTTCCAGGTGGTATTTAAAGAATTGTTTTCATATATTAATTAATTTATAATTTAATTAATGATTTTTTGACAAAAAAAATAAAGTTAATTAAATGTAGATTTGTTCGGATGACGATGTGGTCCCAACGTCAAAAACATCCAAAGTCGTGTCAAATGATGATATGAGCGACAATGCTTTGATATGAGCGACAATACTTTGACAATTCTTTCAACTCCCATTTGGAGGCAAGACAATTGTATTCGGTGGTGATTTTCAACAGATTTTGCATGTTATTCCGAAGGAAAGTAGACAGTATATTGTTCATGCTACTATTAATTCTTCATATCTATGAAGACACTGCAAAAGTTTTGAGATTGACTAAGAATATGCGACTGAATTTGGCTTGTGATGAAGGTGATGAAATTAAGAGATTTTCAGATTGGATTGCAAATATAGGAGATGGAAATATTAAAGAACCAAATGATGGTTATGTGAACATTGATATTCCGGATGAAATGTGCTGAAAGTCTGCAATGATCATATTGCAACAATAGAGGAGAGTACATATCCGTTTTTTGGTACTACGATAGTCGATAAGTGATACAACATACTTCCAGCAAAGAGCTATATTAGCGCCGACTCTTGATGTTGTTCAATCCATAAATGAATACATGACATCGCTAAACAATTCAGAGGCAAGATTGTATTTAAGCTTTGATTTTGCGTGCCATTTGGATAAAAATGTTGATCTATTGCATGATGTCCATACGCCCGAATTCTTAAATGGAATTAGATGTTCTGGAGTTCCGAATCACGAGCTAAACTTGAAGGTTGGAACTCCGGTTATATTGTTACGAAACATAGACCATTCTCTTAGATTATACAATGGAACTAAATTGATTATAACGAGACTTGGGAACCATATTTTGGAAGGGCATATTCTTACTGGAAGTAATGCTAGTCATATAGTTCTTATTCCAATAATGTCATTAACTTCTTCTGATCCAAGACTTCCTTTCAAGTTCCAATGAAGACAATTTTTGTTGATTGTTTCGTATGCAATGACAATTAACAAAAGTCAAGGACAATAATTATCTCATGTAGGACTTTTTTTTAAGAAACCTATTTTCAATCATGACCAACTGTACGTTTCTTTATCCAGAGTTACAAGTCCTAAGAGCCTCAAACTTTTAATATGTGATGCAGATGGTAACCATGAAAATTCAACGACAAATGTCGTATTCAAAGAAGTTTTTCTTAATTTGTAATTTTTTTTTCCCATGTCAGATGTAGTAGTCACTGTTAAGTTAGCTTGTGTATACATTTTAATTGAATTGCCAAAATTATAGTATTATTTAATGTTTAATAAAATTATATACGAAATAAGCTCTTTTCATCGCACGGGTGAAATACTAGTCTATCTATATATAAAAACAAGAAAGTCATCAGAAATAGAAATAAAAGAGTTTTCCCGCCCAAATATATTTCCAAAAATAGAAAATATATCTTAAAAATTTTAAAAAAAACAAATAAGATAATATTCAATTTAAAGTTATAGATATTAGATAGAGATGATATTGAATATTCAGAAACTAAGATGATATTATAATTGATAAACTATTTCATCTAAAAAATTTAGAATATAGATAGAAATACGATTTAATTTTTTTAAAATATGAAGTATATTTTATTGTGATCAAACAAAATTTAATTATTGTTTTGAACATTGGTTATTTGTCTATCTATGCATTTCAAAATGAGTGAGGCTACATGCACAATGAAATTTGTGTATCAACTTTTATAACACATAAAATTCAATATAAGAATTTAATGTATCAAAATCTCACAATACATTAAATATAAAATCTCGCTATAAAATAGCAAAATTTAAAAATATTGTTGTTGTAAATATCTTTGCACAAGATATGTTAGGATCGAAATACGTGTGTAGAGAGGGGGTGAATACACACTAAAAAATATTTTAGAGCTACAATAACTCGTTCTTGAAATGTTCAAAAATAAACCGAGCACCGATGAATTATATCGAGTTTGGTTTTCAAACCAAGCGGAATACACTCGAAATAATCCTTCGTAAAAACCAAATAAACATTTTGAAAGTCATTTGAAATAATGCAAGTTCAAATAATAAAAACAGTTTGGTTGAAGCATTTTATCAAACACTTTGTGTGTAATATTTTGGTCTATGAAGAACACATAAAATGCTTCAACAATGCATCTTAAAAACAATGGCAATAAGAAAGTAAATGCAATAAATAGATACGGATTTGTTTATGGATGTTCGAAGCTCAATCTCCAACGTCACCCCTTCTTTCACCTCGGAAGGATCCACTAGAAGACTTTGATTTATACAAACTCATTTGTACAAACTCAATCCAATTTAGGATTTATCCAATGCCTAAACGAGAACTCCTAGCCACTCTCGATTGTAGGTCTCAACCTCACAATTCGCATAATGTTTTACGTCTTTATGACAAGACTACAAACACAATGTTTAATGTCTTTGTGCTAAGACTCTCACTCAACTAATCTTGCAAAGCATATCTCTCGTATGTGTGTAAGTGAGCTCTCTTCAACTCATATACAAAGATATTGAACATGGAAGAGTGTTCTATAAAGTGGGTTTGGTGTAGAGGATTTAACGTTGAAAGCTCATTTCTTCTTCTTCTTCTTCACACCTTGGGCTTGCTCTCATTCTAGCTTCTTTTTCTTCTATAATCTGCCCATGCTTTTAATCCTCATTAAAAGCTTGTGTTTGATCTTCAAAGTCTTGTATTTATAAGCTCCAAGAATGATTTGAACGTTATATTCAATAATATGACCGTTTGGGATGTTTCTGGACACTTTCTGAAGTTGCAACGGTCATATTTGAGTAGCTGGCCCTTTTCTAAGTTTGAGCTGAATTTACTGTTCATCGAGCTGGTTTGACCGATTCGATCTGGTCAAACTCATATGGTCTAGTATGTATAAAAGCAAACAAGTCTTCCAAAAAAAGAAACTTCAATTTTTCCGCTCAAAACATATTACTTTAAATAGTATTATCAATAAAAAATAAAAAAAATTAAATTTATATCATTAATTTTTCTCTCCATTCTTCATTGGATAATTTTAAAATATCTCATGATTGTTTCTTCGATTGTTGTGCAACTACCCTAATAAAATTTATAAAATTTGGGATATCTATTGAAAAAAATTATTATAAACATTAAAAATAACTCAAAAATAAATTATTTAATTATTTTTATTATATCTATTAAATATTATTAATAACATACTTTTATAATATCAATGATTAATTTGAAATAAATTTATCAAATTCTCCCGTCTTCAATTTATCTTTTATTTTTTTAATTATTTAAGTATATATATATATATATATATAAATCTGCTAAAAATAAAAAGCTCAATTTTCTCCGCCTAAAACTCATTATTAAAAGTAAAAAAACGTAACTATAAAAAAATGAATAATTATGTGTGAAAAGTATAATTAATCATTAATACAGAAAAATATTACGAAATAACAACAAATTCATATTTTAGCTTTTAAAAAGATGAAATGTAGTTTCGGGATAATAATAAATTCAAATTTTAGCTTTAAAAATATGAAAATAATAGATGCATTTATTAAATTTAAATTTTTACGATGATACGCATGAAAAAAAAAAATTCAACAACAGATTTAAAAATGTTACACAAAGAAGCTAAAATATATAACATCATATTATAAAAACAACAGAATCTTTTTTACGAAATAATGCTAAATTTAAATTTTATACTCTTTTTTTTATTATATATTCAACAAAATATTACGCAAAGATAATGTTAAATTTAAATTTTATAAACGGTATAAATTTTTTAGGTGATATATTTCAACAGGTTTAACAAAAAGTTAAAGCAGAAAAATTATAACATAATTAAAAAACAGCAAAATCTAATATATTTTTAGATGCACATATAAAAATATATATTAAGTAATAGTACCCAAAAATATAACAGAATACTCAAAAAATAGTAAATCCTTTTACGAGATAATATTGTATTAAAATATTTTTAACAATATAGATCCATTTTAGATTATATATTCAACAGCAACTTAAAACAATGTCATGCAAGAAGACAAAAAAATATTAGTATATTTAAAAAACAACAAAAATTTTTAACGAGATAATATTAAGTTCATATTTTTCAAACAATCAAATCTATTTTTAGATAATATTACGTTATTTTATGTAAAAATTATCTAAAAAAATATAATACTCTGAAGGTAATATAAGTAATTATATATGTACAAAAATTGTTTTAGAATTTATCATAAATTTTTATATAAAAAATAAAAAAAATTATAATATTAGGTTAATGAGAAAAATGAATGGCTATTAAGTTTTTAGTTTAATGTGAAAATTTGGCGAAAAACATAACAAAATATACAAAGATAACATGAGAAAGTAAAATATTAAAATAAGACATTTTTTCTTTAAAAGTAGGGGTGTAATGATTTTTTTATATAAAAAAATATCTTATAAGATTTCAAATAACTTATTTCGACAACTTTAAAATGATTTTTAAAAATTTGCCAAACAAATTTAAAGAGCATATAAGCATTCCAAACAATTTTTAGCACAATAAATTTAAATTGATTCTAATATTCTAAGTATTTGAAATCAATTGTTATTTGTTCAATTGCAGTGTAAATAAATAACAAAATAAATTTGATATTTTTTATGAAGATAAGTTTAAATACATAGATTTCAAATACTTTCATCAAAACTCAACTTTAATTTATTTGTATTTTAATTATTTATTCAAAACGAAGACGCAAGCACTTTTGTATCAAAAAAGGACAAATTGCAAAATAAGCAGAGCTAGCATATTAAAATTGAAATTTGACTACTCAAAAGGACCACAATCGCAATAAATCTAGTTTGCACGACAGAGCATGTAATTTTTCCCTAAAATAGCATGAAGAGGACTCCAAAAGAGGGATCCAAGTTACTCGATTGGCAAAATCATAATTCAACACGCTGAAGCCCATGCAACAGCCTTGCATTCACTAGAGGAAGAAGAGCAAAAGACAGTAAACAAATCAATGAGCTTCGTATCATGATACCTGAAGCTGTAGGCCCTGATCAACGGAATGATTGAAAAGCGGCCCGAAACTAAGGATGTTTATTTCAATCCAGAATGAAACTAATCAGAATCATAATGAGGTTCCATCACAACAGAATATCTTGTGTGATAACACCTACAGAGTACCACCAAAATTATGGTTCCACTAATGTAGAGTTGTTCTACTGAAGCTCTGGACGAATCAAACAACCGGACCCATTTTCACATCCGGAGAAACCTTGATCACGATCTTGTTAGGGTATGAGTCTCACTTCATGTTGTCGTAAACAGATATGGGCTCAAATCACTTCAATCATATATATATAATAATAACTCAATACTTGACGGATCAACACTTCTCATAAAGCTAAAGGTTGGTATGCAATTAGAAATGGTATCGCAAAGCTAATTCACAGAACAATTAACCAAACTGAGAAACTACGTTTCCACATGAAGTTACCAAACTTACTCGGTTTCTGAAGGAAGCAGTAGTAAAATTGTCCAGAATCTCGACATGCTCTTTCCGCTTATCTTCCCAACTCGAGTTGTCACATGACGTAATTGAATTGAAGAGGACACTATTCAATTTATATGATGTAATTACAGAGGAATAGATACTGTTATTGAAAGAGTTGTTTCAGCACAAGCTATTTTTACAACAAACCTGTAAGAACAAGCTCAAAACCGATCAAGGGGAAAAGGGCTCAAGAGTGATTCTTCGAGCTCCTTAAAACCCCGGTAAACAGCCTCTGTTTGATTCTGTGGAAGGGCCAACCTTCGCACCTCAGTCATATACCTGTTATTTAACAATAGAAGAGTTACGCAACGAATAAGAGGATAAAAAGTCACTACATGTGCATTTTGAAATTCTCAATGACATTGGGGGAAAAGAAAGAAGAAAGATCAGAAAGAAGAATGGAAAGGTGAGTACAGCTTGGAAGAAAAACAAACCTATTTGCCGCACTGCTGATCTTATCGTGAAGCCCTTGATTTCTTAATGTTGTTTGCCCCATTGAAAATGGTCCACCAAGAATCAAAGAAGCTCCAACAGCACTCGTGCCCATTTTCTGCGCGACAATGGACATCGCCCACTCACGAAGAAGAGCAAGCACAGACCTAAGAAGACGTAACCTTAAAATCGGAGATGGTAGAATAGCTCCATTGGATAAAACCTGATCATAAGTATTCAATACAGGCTCTATTGCACTCTTGCAAGCAGCGAGAAGAGCCCTGGCTATATCTTCATCTCCAACAAGTTCAACCCCTGAAACCACTCGCTCCTACAGAAATTAAGAAAAAACGTTAGCATATTAGATATTGAAATTTGTCACAGCCGTGAGCATATAATAATTGTCTTAAAAATCCTAGAAACACAAGTGAAAATTCAAGCAAACATAATACACAGAATGAACAGCCAACAATAACTTTTTTACCTGTGCGGCTTTCTCAAGGTGAAGGCATAGTGTATCTAATGGTAAGATAGCTCCATCGCCAGGGAAAACATGGGAACCAACCCTCTTCAACACAGCACAAGCTTCAGCAATGCCACCTCTTGAAAGAGCTTGATCAATGAGCCTAGCCCAGGTTTCTCTGACAATGCCGGTATCAGCATCACCAGAATAGCTTGCAAAATATAGCATTTCAAGACAAATCTGGAATCAAAGGAAAATGAGATTGTGCCGGGTTCTTAATATGAGAGGTATCGAATAGAGGCATTAATTGATGCAAGATAGAATTTATATCTAGCGGAGAGAGAATTAGAAAACTGATAAAGTGTCTCATATAAAGCAAACAAGTATACAAACTAAATATGGCATTTGTAAACAAGTGTGAGTTTTAGCAGAGAAAGAATCAATTTCGAAATAATAGTGAGACGTCCCACTTCTCCAAGTTTCTTCTGGAACTCAAATCAACAAAGAAACTCACGTTCGACCATCGGCAATCTCATATTTCAAAAACTGTGATAGCAATACTGCCAGTTCCTTCACCTAATTTAAACTTTGCATTTTATGAGACCTAAATTTAGGGAAACCAATTAAAACAAATTAACAGCAAAAACAGCTAAATGCGTATGAACGTAAGCTGATGAGCAGCTGCCATTGTTATCAAGGGAGGCTGCGCTGTGGATCCTAAAGGTGGTATACCGTATTGTACCGAAAAACAACAGTATAATAAAGTATATATCGATAGTCGATACTGTACCGAAGTTTTCGTTATGCCGGTGCGGTATAATGAGATTTCAATACGGTATCGGTATATATCATTCTACACCAAAAAAAAAACATATATATTTTTAAATTTATAGCTTTATTATTTAAAAATATTATATATTTTAAATTATATATATTGTTTCGGTATTTCGATATATACCGAAATTTCATACCGTTGTCGCACCTAAAAGTTCGGTATCGTTATACCAAAAATTTCGACAAATTCGGTATTTTTCAGTATGGTCACCTCATCATACAGAAATTTCGGTATTTTTTCCCACCCCTAGTGGAACCTAGGACATGATCACAACCCCCCAGCCATTCTATAAGTCAAAAACAAAAACGATCACAAATAACCACACTAAAGGAGGACAATACCGAGGACATGCTGCATGCTTTTCCAGCTAGAACGCAAATAACATGAAAATTTAGCTAAGAAATAGATTTAGTTTATGTAACTCGTACAGAAACAGTCAACCTCCGCCTATATTGTAACATAATGAGAGTCCTACGTCGTATTTTCACAACGGAGCCTCATTTGTTTATGCAGTTTTACAATGATTCTCAAGATATCAAGGATGGTTGAGACAACAGTAATTCCTTAAGAGGTAAAAGTGAATTACAAACCTCCCAGAATTCAAATGGCACAGCAAACTCATTATATAATTGAGTAATGGTCTTTAATTCCACTGATAATTCGTTTGCCTTTTCACGTAGAGAAAGCACAAAAGCAGCATCACCGAGGCAATTATTATCAGGCAATGAACCGTTCATGATGGATTCAGATGTGCTAGGAGAAGCCTCCAACTTTGAAGTCAGCGCCTCCATTTCATCTTTAATCTTAATCTGAAATTGAAGAACAGCAAGTTTTGCTTCAAGTAAGTCAAGAAGCCCATTGTCAATAGCACCCCGGACAGAGATGTTGTCCATCTCATAGGCACTCTTAGCTTGCAGAACAGCGTTACTCAGGTATTGACATCTGACATCAAAACAACAAGATGACCAACTGTTAGAAGGAATCAAATGAATTATCAATTGAGCCAAGAGGAGGTCCAATCTGCAGCAAATACTAACCATATGCATGTTAAAGATGTCGCATGGGAAGATGTGAAGTTCTTGTCTATAAAATGGGACATCAACCATTGAGAACAAGTAATATAGAGAACAAAACATGGAGAGTGGCAACCTATAAAGACGTAATCGATATAATAAATAAACATAACTGGATAGTTACTTTATCAAAAATCAATACCTTTTGTTTTGTACTAACTTAATAGTTATAAACTTATACTTCAAAATGAACACAATCTCCTTTTTCGTGTCACTGGATTATTTATAACCACACAAAGATAACTTGATGACCGTGAGCTGGTAGTCGATACGTTCAGCACCACAACATTCAAAAATGACTGACAGTGTAATTTTTATCGATATAAAGTGGCCCAAGCAACTGAACCTTTTAGTAGTTCATGCTGTACGTGGGTAGTAAATGGTCGGGGTATTTCAATCACAACCATCACATGCAGCAAAATATTGGTTGCTTGGGGATCCAGCTCCATATTTGCACTTGATAGTAACCTCTAATCATACAAATTCTTACTTACACCAAGTAATCTTTAAGCAATTTGCAACTGGTACCCTATTCTAGTCAATTTTCCACGCAACAAATGAATTAAGCAAGTAAAAGTGAGAACCTTTGATCAAGAGTTGGTGTATCACCCGCTTCACTGGATCGCCTTTCCGCCAGGCTCACTAATATTTTAGCAGCAAGCATGTGCTGCCGCTTTGACACATAATAACGTGCAAGAAGCTCGAAGTATTTTATCTGGTTAGATTGTAAAGGAACTCTTGAATGGCCCGTTTGAGGAATCAACGATAAAATTGAGGAGACAGTCCGAACCTTCACGAAAATTACGAGGCAAGTTAATGGAACAGAAGATTATACTCACTGAAACAGATGACAAACTCCTAAGTGAGAAAAACAATGGACATCCAAAACAAGTGTTTGATAATAATTCCAAGACAGATTGAAGCATAGTTATTTAGGGCGCAAGGCACACAAAAGCGCTAGGGTGCCTTGGAGCCTGAGGCGCAAAGCACAAGGCGAAGCACACGCTTTATCAAAGTAAAATACATTTGACATAAATTTTAAAATTAAGGATTATAAAGTGATTTATACAATAGTATTACATAAATTAATTATACAACGTTATTAAACAATATAAATAAAAAAATTCCAATGATATATATAATATAATGTAGCATAAATCATAACTAAAGAAGTTGAAATTTTTTTCACCAAAACAAGCTCTAGAGGAGATAAGGGCTGAAGAGAATGGAAGTGGGATGATGGGATTTGAAAAATGCGATTATGAGCAATAGTAAAAATGAAAAAGAAAAGGCGACTGTTATTTTGAAAAAACTGCAAGAAAAAACTAAGAAAAGTTGTTGTCTTCTACCTGATTTAAATTGCTTCTACTGAACGTGATTGTTAGAAACTTAGTTTGGAAATTATAATTGAAAGATTGAGGGAGATGAAAAGTCCAGGTCCTTTATTGTTAAATAGCTATGGGCTTTGGCTATGTAGCACGGATACTTCTGTTTTTTTTGTTTGGAAGTATCGGATACGGATACGATACGCAAATACGCGTATCGGACAAGGCAAAAAACGTGTCATTGACTTTTTTGAAGTTTGACCAGTCGGATACGGCGAGGATACGGCACGGACACGGCGAGGATAAGGCATGGACACGGATGGTATACGTTTGGGCTCAAATTGCAAAGAATTTAAAATTTCTAGGGTTAAATTGAAAAGCAATAAAACTTCTTAGAACTATTTAATAAATATACTAAAATTAATTGGGCCTAAAAAGCCCTAATCAGTATTCTTCCTTCTCCGATTATTTTTCTGCCCATCCATCGTCAATCATCCGACTCATCCCAAATTCCCAACACCGGTCGCCAGACGCTATCCCGCCACCACTCGCCGCCGCTCGCCGCTGCTGCACTCCACTCTCCCCTTCTGGTACGTTTTTTTTCTCCCTTTCTGGTAGGTTTTTTTTTCTTTTTTCTTCTGAAATCAGTGGCCACTGCCTAGACTAATTTTTCTCCCGCAGCCCGTCGCTCGCCGCCGCTCCCCTCTGCTCGCCATCCCCTGCTGCTGTATCGTGTCTTATATTTTCATACTAAATTTATATATATTTAATATTTTTATATTATTTAATATTCGTTGTATCCTAGCCGTATCGTGTCTTATATTTTCAAAAATTTTCGTATCGCCGTATCCGTGTCGTGTCCGATACGATACTCGTACCCGTATCCGTGCAACATAGGGCTTTGGTAATTGAGCTTCAAAATTGGTTGGGCTAGGGTTAATTTTTAATTATAGAAATATATTGAGTGCTAGATTAATGAGGCGCTCGCCTCTGCACCTCTCTCATGTCGTGCGCCTTTACAAAGGCGAGCGCTTTAGGTGCGCCTGTTTCAAGGCATGCACCTGGTTAATCACCAGGCGCAATGGGTGCGCCTGGCGCCTAGGCGCAGCCAGGCATACGCTTTTAACAACTATGGATTGAAGTTCAATAATCACAGCTTAATGCCAGACCTTGAACAAAATTAAAGTAAACAAACGGCATAGGGGGTAGGGTCTAACCTCATTAGTAGGGTCACGCCCCGCATTTTGCAAAAACTGCACCAAGTCTGGACCACCATATTCCAATAACTCATCTTCAAGGCCTATGTCAATCAATATTTTGTACAAGTACTCATGGAAAATTTTATCGGAGGATTGAACGCCAAGTTGAATGATTTGGCTTATGTAACTTTTGCGAGAGGCCAGATCAAGAACGGATTGAGAATAAGTGCCGGTTGGCGATCCAAATTCCTTTCTTGAAGCTTCGCCTTTAAGAGACTGCAAAGCAGCAGCGACAATCTCATAGCACTGCAAACGTTGAGCTAGGGCATGCTCTCGGATCCCTGAATCTACTTGATCGTTGAAAGCATCACCGGCCGGATCAAGAGTCAGGGCTTTTTGCAATGGTAACCGAACAACAGCTTCATAGAATCTGCAATTGCATTACTGTGTTATCCTTGAATCTTGATAATCTAATAAAACATGGGCATAAATAAGAAATAAAAATAAGGGGAAAAAAAGGTCCAACATAACAAACCTCAAATCTTCAAACCGTTTGCATACATTATACAAATCCGCAGACTCTGGGACTTTACTTAAATTTTTGAAGGCCTCCCTCGCAAGATTTTCCCGTTCTTCGGTGTCAGGGGTCGCAGCAGCTCTCTCGAGGCATTCAACAGCTAAGTAGAACTTGTAGTCAGTTTCTTTGTAGTAGCTTGGACAACCATCCCTCAGTCTATTACTAACATCATCTACCGTTCCCTTGCCGGTAGGACCAGTGTAGTGCTGGAGAAATTGAGGAGACTTTGATATGAGAGATGCATATATAAGCTTTATATGTTGAATAAAAGAAAGATGGATGCTATCTTAAAGGAAGATTAAATAATGGAAAGGGCGTTGGTGATCAAAGTTTATTCAGAGAATAACAAATTACTTCACAACAAATATCTAAGTACCTCCATTAGACAAGAAATAAGCCTCGTTGCCAATCGATCTCCATCCTCTGAACAAACTAAATGGTAGAATGTCAACTGAACTAAAGCTTGCTTAGCATTTTGATCAAAACTCTGAACCAGGCGTGCTACAATGTGCTGTGAAAGTAATTGAAGAAGAAATAAGGCTTCAGCGCATCTGAGAAACAACTGCCTTACGCACTCCATCGCTCTCACCTACAAAACAACCAAACAAATTATCAACAATAATAATTTATGCTAACACAGTCAGTTGACAGGATTAATATCGGGCGAAAATCTTGTATTTACCTCCATGGCCGCGAGTTCCCCAGAACTATAAGGAAGCCGCTGCCTTTTATTTGATGATCCACTCCCACTGGAGCCAACATTCTGAGAATATGAACCAAATAAGTTCCGCACCATGCTTCTGTCACCAGCACCCAGATCTGATCCAGTACCAATTAAAATTGAACCAGTTATATCTCCTACACCAGCAACACAGCCATAGAGCCCCCGCCTTTGATTCTTTCTGGACCTTAAGAACTTCTCTAAGGAGCGAATTTTGTCTTCAAGGACATGCATTGCCCCAACTGACAGTCTGCAAGCTACAATCGCATCTTCGGCCATTGAATCTGAAGATCCTGAGCCACCTTTGATGATGAAAACAGGAAGCTCCCATAATGGTAAGAGTAACCTTGATGAGCACAAGCATAGGCCTTCATGAGCACCTGAAAATAAAGGCTCAGCCTCTTGAACAACCTGCCCCATGCTGAAACCACTAGCTGCAGTTCTAGTGTTGGACAATGCACCACTTCCTCCGAGTTGAGGCATTCCAACAAGTCTAGGGTCCTCGAATGCTTCAGCTGCTTTCTCAGAGGCAACATTGCTAATGAGGGTATCAGTGTAGGCAATCCTTGCAGCGAGCATCAAACACATTGCAGCTGACTCTCCAGCACCAAAACGATTGAAGAAATCTTCTAGTAATGATCTCGGTGAGCTAGATTCCAGCAATCTCCTCAGGATATCAATTGGTCTGTTAAAAACTACTTCCATCATCCCCATGGTACTGAAAATGACAATTTTTCTTCTTGGTAAAATATGCTGGCTAGACAGATCTCCTCTTGCCCATAGATTAACTGACGTCTTTTCAAAAGATTCCCATGAGTTATGAAATCTACACAGTTCTAATCCTGAATATAGTGACTGTACAATTGACGCCGCCTCTGGCAGGGGAAAAACATCTGCCACAAAAAGCATTCGGCCTTCTAAAGGTAGAGATGATACTGATTCTCTAAGCGCACGAGAACCCCTTGCCCCTGCTCCCAAGGAACCAGATGAAGCAGAGTGCATGCAGGGATCCCGGTTAACAATTAGAAGTGATGAAGCTGCAGATGGAGATGGATCAGAAAGGACAAGAGTTCCAGAAGAATAAAATGCTGATTCAATCTTCAGTGATAGATCATCACTCTGAGATCTTCCAGCAAGAGATAGCGCCCCAAGGGAAAGGCTGCCTCCCACACCAATGGGAGGAGAAGGCCGGGTGGTCACAACTTTTAAGCAGCTTGGTCTTTGGTGATTGGTTCCAATCCCACTCAAACCTCCAACAGCACTATTAGTTCCACCAGATGAAGTGGAAAGGTACATCCTCCGACCATCTGATAGAATAGCTACCAGATGCAACCACTTAGATTCCAAAGTAGATAAGGGTGAAATGCAAACTATAGTTGATTTGGTTGATCGAGATGGAACTCTTGTCCCTGCTTGTTGTCTGCCACTGTAATGAGAGTCTCTCTGAGTGATCAAATTTCTTTCTTCAGCCACCTTCTTGAACGGACCATCTCCATTTGGCCCAATAGAGAATACTTGTATTTTCATATCTTCTGTACGTGCATATAAAGCATGCCTCTCAGAATCAACTACCATTTCAACAATTGGGTCAGCCGCTCCAAATTTAAACACATTAGGGACAACCCACCTGAAAAAATAAAATGAAGTTACAGACTAAGAAATGCTAGATAAGCAAGAGATTAAACTTCAGGTACAGAACTACAGATTAAAACACTCAGGATCATAATGAGGCGAAAATCGCATGGCATCGTCTGAAAGATTAAATCATTTTCACCATAGCAAATTTTATTGTCTAAGAAAAATCCTAGTTAGAAAACTACTGAAGGAAACAAGATTTTACTGATCATGATCAAAAAAGAAAAATTACCTCGAGATGACACTTCCAATACCAGAAGTTAAGCAAATTTTACGACAGCGTTTGTGCCAACCTGAACCAGTTGTATATTGCATTTCATAAATGTGACCATCACGCCCAGCCAGAAATATATGACCCTTTTCGGTGCAAGTTATGCATGTCATTGTCACACCATCTGATGGAATCGTATATTCTGGCAATGGTTGAAGCGAAATCTCTGCATAAGGATCAGTACCATCACCTTTCGCAGAACAACATACCCCCACAAGGATCAGCTGATTGACAGAAGAAGCATCAGTTAAAAAATAAAATAAAAAAAAGGCAAAAGAAACCTTTTATTATTGAAAGCAAGGGAATGAGAAAATAACAGGTAAAAAGGCATCATATCTATGTTCAATGAAAAGGGACACGCCGCAATAAAGCAGCTAGTCAGGAATAATAACATGCATTGTATGATGAAAACGTTGTCTATCTTCGATTAGCCTTAAATTGTTTTTAGCTATTTTTTAATTGCCAATTATTATTTAAATGAACAAAAATTTTTAAATTGCAAAAAGCTTTCCGTATTTAACATATATATTTATTAGAAGCATAACGCAAACATGAATATCACAGAACCTAGGCACAAGGTGCAATACAAGGCAAGTACATTAACCAAGTGAGGAGCCATGAAACATTATATACCAAAATCTTAGCACGCGAGGGCCCCAAATTTCGTTGGGGTGCCCAGGAAATTCAATATGGGCGATACCGAACATGTCTGCAGTCAGGACATAAGTCATCAAAAATGTGTGATTTCTGAAATGCTAATTGTTTAATAGTCAGGATAAGCAATTGGGAGTTCAGCTATCAGTAAACTCTGGAGATCGGGCTAGGATCACGCAGAAAACTTTACACCTTAAAAAGTGAAGAAGCCAACAAACACGATGTGGGTTGTCTAACAATGCCAAGGCAGTTACAGTCAGTCAATCAAACTGCAAGAAGGAAAAGAAGACAGTTTGAACTGCAAAACCCGATAAGCGGTGGAGACAAATACAAAGATGTAAAACTGCGAGCTTTGGCAATAATTTACGTCACAAAGCATGTGCACCAAGTTTATAAAATCAGTATCCTTAAGTTGTGAAAGCTGTGTTAGAATTATATGAGATTTTGCAGAAGAATAAAATAAGAGACCTCTTGATATGCCCGCTTTATTTTCTAAAATTTCAGGAATAAATATTAAATATGGATCTCAAGTAGAACTTAAGACCATAAATTCAGTCTTAAAATTTCAAATTAGTATAATGGTCTGTAGATAGAGAAGTAGCATTGTGCTAAGGTGGGCTAAGGCGTAGAATTGTACGGAGAAGTTCAGTTTAGCCCAGAATCTAAAATTAAGTCTAAGCATTTTGACTCTATTCTAAAGATCTTTTGGCAAATAATTTAGACTTGACAGTAAAAATACTTTCTAAATTCATGTTCTTCTGTGATAACAGCCATGAAGCTCTTTTCTGAGAGAAATACTTATGAAAATTTTTTAAGCCCCATTTAAGTATGAAGCAATGTTTTAACCATATTTCTGTGTTGGGTATAGACGTATAGTGGTTGTGGTCCCTGGTATGAATATCAAGTATGCGATGATTAAGAATATTCCAAGCCCTAGAATAATAAATTCATATCTGTTGACAAGAACAATTACCCACATGACATTACAATTCAAAAGAGGTTGAAAAGTTTAGGCTTTACTTGCTCTTCCTTGCACCTTTTCTTGTTTCAAAATTCTTGAAAATTCAACTTTGCATTGGTAAGGCGCAAAGTTCAAAACAAATCAGGCAATAAATGTGGGGCCGCGATAGAAATATCAATGCAATGAAAATAAATGAACAAAACAGAAGAGGAAGAAAATCCCCTTGCATCTGACAAAATTCAAGAATTTAGATTCAGGGTTCAATGGCATAATCACGAGAAAGCTTTGAAAGCTCTGTTACCAAAAAAAATAGCATTCGAGGTAAGAAGAAAGTGTGGTCGGGCATTGGCCATCACATCATTGATAGAATTTCCAAAATAAAAATGGTAGAGAAAATTAACTACCTCAACAGGAGTTGCCAAAACTAGTAAATGTTGAATGGATTCAACAAAAATGCCCGACTTGGTTTTGGCCAGACCAACAGCACAGATAGCTTGTTCATCCCCACTATATTCTGGACATTGGCCGTCCCTGTATGCAAAACAAGTACGGAGATGAAAGTGTGGAAAAATTATTGTTATGGAATAGAAGTAGTCAAACAGGAATGTGAGACAAATACTTGTTGAGGAACATTCAGCATCTTTGGACCGGGTCCATGACATTTAAATGTCCCCTTTTCATTAAATGATATGGATCTGTGAACTGTGATGTCAATTAATCTACGGAACCTAATTTCTTATGCAATTAGAATCAGATGAAATCTGGATTATCTCATTTAGTAATAGGCTCCAACCCTGGAAACCTAAACCCAGTGGTCCCAGCCCAACTTGGATGAGTTGATAGCGCTAGGATGGCTCCACCATCGCTTCATTTTTTTTGTCCTGCTAAGAAATATAAAAATTTGACTTTGTCCCCTAAACCCTTTATTTCCACTAAAAATCATCATTCTGCTCCTGGATAATTTCCCTCTAGCAAAAATATTGGCTCCACATAGGATCCTCGTCAATAACATTATTTAATGTCATACATCAAACCTAGAAATAGTCTAAAGGGAATGAAAATGATTTCATACCAGTTCTAACTAAAAATAAATCACCCACTTCAGTTTGACTAGCCTTTAATTCTTACACTCATCTTCCATTCCAAAAAAACATGCAATTACCCTCGCAATAGCCTCTCTACTCAATAACATATTCTGAGACTACAAAATCTTTCTTAGTTTGATGACAGCATGTCAACTTGTAATGCACAAATTTTGCAGACGAAATTCCTTTTACATAAATCCGACGAAGATAAAATCGTGAAACATTTAAATTTAATACAGTTTCTTTCTGGTTGACAAACATTTATTCACCACAATTAGTGGTTGTGAACAAGTCTAGATGTCTATCTGTCATAAGATCCAACCACTGCACAATACTCACCACTTATCAAAACGCCAAAGAAATATAGAATTATCCACTGATGCCCATGCACGTCTAATCTCTGGAAATATTCCACATAAAGCTGTTCCCTCTCCACCGGCTGCATTGTATCTCTCAATCAGCACTGGAGGCAGCTCCCAAGTGTCCACGACTTCAACCAAAGGAGGCCACTGAAATCAAAGCATGAAAGTTTAACAGCCAATAATTTCCAAAATAAACAAAACATGTTTGGCAGAACATTGTTAAGATTGCTCAATTCGAACGACAACATGCAAATAAGAAAAAAATTCAGATAAGATTAACATTTTACATGATAATGAACATGAAATTTCAATGATGGAAATGAAAATAGTAACTACAAAAGTTATCAGATAGCCTAGGCAGTAAGCACGCACAAGGAGAGGCAAGTGAAGCACCCTAAAATAATATACTCAAATATTAACATCTAGAGAAAATTTCATCACATACAATTGGACAAGTATTTTATAAATTATTACAGGATAATAAAACAATGTAGTATATATGAGAAAATGCATTTTTTTGTGTTGCAATTCATCATGAATCTACAGTCTCTGCGTAGAAGATATGCTTAAATTTGGCTTTGAGCTCTTAACACACACCAAGACGTGGGCTTTATGGTTAAAACTTGCTCCATTCAAGGACCGCGCCTTACCTTGTGTCGAGGAGCAAGCACGCCTTGTAGGCTTTTAAATTTTAATAACCATGGTAATTACCGTTTGTCTTACAATATTCATCAAGGCAGATCTTTCTTAACCATTCACAACATAGTAAATTAATTAATAGCACTAATGTCATCAAAACAAAACTTAAGAAGTAAACCCAACTCATTGTTACTTTTTGTTCAGTTTTGGTTCTATCAAGGACTTCTAACACAAAAAGAAGCCCATTCCGCGGTTCCCCCTAATGTTAAGACTTAAGCCACCACTTTATCCATTAACGACATCCTTGTTCACATGTGGCCTGCCTTCAATTTTCCACCACAGGTCTCCGCCACATACCAAAATCACTGTTAGATACACAGCATTCTTTATGCCAATGTTAAACCACCGCTTCATCCATTAATGATATCGTTATTCACAGTTGCATATCTCAAGTCTCCAACACACACCTAAATCACTGATAAATAGACAGAAAAACAAATATAACATCTGCTTTGCTTTTTTTCCCCTTTTTCAACACAATTCCTCCAACCAAACTCAAAATAAAATCAAAGTGACAAACTTTAACCACACACTGCTTTGAACACAAGCTAAACCTTTTCTTTGTCTCAGTAGTTTAGCCATAACTGCGCATTCTTTCTAATGAAACCAAACACCATTTTTCAGCATTCTCAGCAATTGATTCTCCAGTAAATTCATATTCCAAAAACACTCGAACTAAATTAACTCCAAAAAAATATTTCAAAAATGCAACTATACAACCACAATCTCACAAATGTCTAGCAATCCCCGCATACTTGAACTCAAACCAAGCATAAACCTTTCACAACAGTATTCTAACGAGTAGTTTCTTTAACAATCTTACAGTACACATACCTCGCGTGGGTGAGTGGAATAAGGATGACTAATGTATCTAGAAGCTTCCAGGGCTTCTTCCAGATCCAGCTGCCCAGCCACCTCCCTGCCAATCCGATCGCTGACCACTAGGCCGGCATTTGTGACGTCGCGCATCACAATTTCGTTTCCCCATGCTGCCATGTTGAGTAGGATACAATTGAACTTCGTTTATCCAAAGGCCTCGAGAATTTCCCCCGTGTTCGAGGGATTTAACAGTAGGTCTTGAAATTGAAATTCAATAAGAAAAAATTACAAGCCTATAGTTGATAATACATTGAAGTTTAGGCACGCGAGAATTTGGGGGTTTTGGCCAGAAAAGGGTTTTGGAGGGGAAGCCATTCTAGGGTTTTAATCAATAGGAACTCCGGCGGGTAAATTCAACCCAAATTTTCAAATACTTGTTTTTGTTTTGTAAAAAACAACCTATAATAATTTGAGGCATTTTTTAGACAAGTCTATGCTGAACTATCTTAATCAATTTTGATCTTACATTTTTCTATTTTATATCAAATTAATTCTTTTAATTATATTTGAGTTTCAAATATACCCATAAATTTATTTCTCACACCAATTTCTTATTAGATTTTCTCGCAACCTCATAGAATTTTTCTCTTCCACACTCTTTTTATATTTTTCAGTTGTCCAACATTTTCTCATTTATCTTTTTCTTCAGAAATTTTCTTCTTTTATTTTAACTAGAATTTCACTCGTGCGAGGCATGAAATAGCATTTTAATAATTATCTAAAAATATCGACATAATTTAATAAATATATTTAATATTTTAAATATTATTATAAAAAATTATTATAGCAAAAATGTTTGTGTCATTAGGGAAAACGCTTAAATGGGAGTAACAATTTTATTCCGTTAAATTGAATTCTTTACCTTGGGTGAGTTGGACTCTTACTAATAGAAAGAATAGAAAAAGATATCTAAAAAATATGATAAGGAAAAATTTTATCTTGGTGATGATATAAAACTCGAACAAGTTTAAGCATACCAAATGATACGCTTAATAATACCAAGAACACATTCAATATTTATTAAATCGAACTTATAAACATTTGATCTAAACAAGAATAAAATGATATCTTTTATCAGATTAGTAATTTTATTGGATCAAGATTTCGGCAAAAAAGAACTAGTATGGTCCTTCCAGATCGATCTTCACTGTCAGACCAGTTCAGATAGCTAGACCAGTTCAAGACAATCCAGACAAGTTCAAATATGTCTTTCGAACAACACTCAGTGTAAATTCAAGATTGATATAGGTTGTCGCAGAAAAATACAAAGAGAATAAAGATGTTATTCCCATATCTAGCTACATTCCAATTGTCTCATACTATCTTTACTATATTGGGAAAAAAGACAAAGACGCATGGCGCATTCTGATGAATTCTCGGCTATTTGTTGAACAAATTCTCACCGGACAGATTTTTAAACGTTGGACATTATCTCCTATAAATACTCGAAGATATACGTAGTTGCAGCTCTCCTGAATTTTTTAATCATCAAATAGTACAAGAGTTCTCAGAGCTTTTGCAATCCTCATTCAAGCAAAGAATCAGACTGAATACTTCGAGATGCTATCACGCGCTTATTGTTATATCAGATCAATATCAGTGATCAACTTGTGATACTAAGCCAAGCTTCGAAGAGCATATTGTATTCTTATTATAGTGTTGTAACTCTATCAGAAAATTATCCGATTTGATATTGTGTTACTGGGAGTTCCAGTCAAGGGTTGATTGGATTGGATTTGTGCAAAGTGTTGTATAAATCAAATTTTTCCAGTGGAAATCTTTTTGAAAACATAAGAAGGAGAGACATATAAGTTTTATCTTCAAACTTACATAAAAAATCTCTTGTACCTTTTACTTTCATTTACTTTCAGTCTGCCTAAGCCTCCAACTCAATTTAGTGCGTGAGAGAATTTCAGTCTGACCAGATCATTTCTCACAAACAAATTTTGTTAAGCAAATTATTTTGACAATCGAGTTGGTAACTCAACTCAGTTGTAAGACAAATTTTGAAAATATTTTAAAGTGTATCCACCCCCCTCTCTCTACACATATTTCGATCCTAACAAGTTGTATCAGACCAGGGTTTTTGCTTAACTTGAACTGCTCTTGATAGCTGTGGCACCCTTTAACAAGATTCCTATGTTTTCAAAGGAAGAATATGATGATTGGAAATTTTATATGTAGGCGCACCTATCTGCGTATGACAATTATATGTGGTACATCATCACTGATGGACCAATGAAGATATTAAAAAACAATACTGCAGTGGCCATAACAGACGAAGCACTCCAGATGATAGAAAAGCCCAGATTAGCGTGGATTACCGAGGAAAAAAACAAGGCCAATCTAGTTAATGTGGTAAAGGGCATATTGTACAAAATTCTGGACAAAAATATGTTTAACAAGATCAAGACATGTACTACTGCCAAGAAAATTTGAGAAAAACTCACATAATTTTGTGAAGAAAATGATCAAACCAAAGAGAACAAACTGAACTGATTCAAACTTAGAATAAATCTTCAGACACCTCGAGTGCAATACATGAACTATAGATCAGACCAGATAATGAGAAGACTGGTCTAGGATTTAAAGAAGATAAAAGCAGTTCTAAGGTTGATACTCGGCCAAAACTGAATATGTGCAAAGGAAATATATTCACTTTGTCAAATCTAGTCTGATTCATAAACAAAGTAACCCTATTCCGCAAAATGACAAACCTACTGAAACTAAGAACAATGGCAAGAAGTTTGGAATAGGTTGTGTGCCAGAAAGTTCTTGTGTAAGACAAGATTGGAATTCCAGTCAAACCAAGCACATCTCAATGGTTGGAAAACGCAACTATAGACCTTATGAATGGACAGTTCAAAGAAGATATAGACAAACTTATAATAAGAGATGGGTGAAAAAACACACTACATCACATACATATCAAGAACATTCACAATCACATCAATCATAGTTCAATGCATATTATCACGCACACAAACTGCACAAGTCATCAATCTTATGGGACACTCAATGATTGACTAGTTAGGTTAATCAAGGTTTGGGTTTCTAAAGGACAAATCGATTCAAGACCCACAAAGACTTGGGTACCATAGTCCAATTTGTAAGGGGAAACTGGAGTAAGGGGGAACATCCATTTTGCAGATTAATACAAAAAATTGTTGGTTGACATATTGAAGACAGTGAGTGAATGACACACCACAAACTATAACCAAGCTTTCTCATCACTATCTTTTACTTTAATATCGATAATGAGTTTCTTAAGTTTGTTTCTTATTTGTTGATATGCTATTAAGTTTTAAGTTCTATCAGTTGAAATAATAATGATTCGCATGAACTAAAATGAACAAACAAAATATAATATAAATAAACTTTATTTATAGATTATTTTTTACAATGTCAATCTCTCACTCAACTTCCATCCTCCAGAAGGACATCCAGGTTCTCAGCACACCTGAATATGTATCTAGAAAATTTGGAGAAGAGGAGTTTTGTCCAGTCTGTCTTTTATGAGCATCAGGAGGAAACACCTTGGGAAGTGAAGATGACCATATACTTGGATGTGCCAAGCCACATTTTGAATTTTCTTTATTCTAGCCAATTTTTCGGCTTCTGCTAGCGGAAGAGGTATAGCTCTGTGTGACTGCAACCTTTCCACTTTAGACTTTGTAGACATTTTCTTAAAATGAACAATATTCGTGTACTCCTTATTTATCTCTTCCATAATATCCTCTCTTGCAGATCTCTTCAAATCGTTACTCTATGAAGAAGATGAAGAAACTGTTTATGTGTTCAAATCTATGCAGATCATATCTTTTTTATAGACATATTTAGGGAATACAAAGAGTCATATATGTTCACTCTTTCCCATAACACTTCAGGATACAAAGAGACGCAATAAATGTTTCTGAAAAAATTTGAACTAAAGTCATCAGAAGGGGAATGTCATAAAAGGAAAGTTGTTGAAGAAAACAAAGTGTAAGTGAATACCAGTTTCAGGAGAATTACTCAAAAGAGAAGCAGATCAGGCGAATCAACCGAGATTTGAAAACTTTATCAAAAATAAATTTAATCCAAACTCGATGGAGAATCTGATACTCGACCCGAATGGAAGAGGGTATGGAGGTATTTTTGGACCCGATTAAAGAAATGGGTAATTGGGTATGGGGATTTCGGATTTTGTGATTGAGGAGGATGTAGAACATCCTACTCATCCCCGACCCGAATACCTGATTTAATATATATATATATATATATATATATATATATATATACACATCAGTGTTGTAAATGGCGGGAGGCGGCGGCGGTGCGGTCCGTGACCGCCTACCGCCTCGGCCGCCTAGGCGGTTGAATTTTTTTTAAGCATTTTTATGGGTAATCATATATAGTCATGCATAAAAAAAATCTTCATAAATAAAATACCATCTATACAAGGTGCAAATAAATATATAAACTCAAACTAACAAGATAATCAATAAAGATACATCATCATATTAATACAAAGTAATATAATTACTTTGACAAAAACACTAAGTTTAAAATTCAAAGTTTCAATCCACTAGGACATTATGTCAATAAGTACTAGACTAAACACAACTAATCTTCTAAATCATCCACATATGCACCATCAACAACATTCATAATCCTCTCGTCATCGGACTCAAAATCAACATCTTCTTCCTTCTCCTCCTCCGATGTATCTAAATCTTTATCAAGTTCTCTAATGGGGTGTTCCTTGCACTCCTTCTTGGTTGTAGCACTTCATCCGCTCCGGAGGCCTCCGCTACCATTCTCCAAGTAAGTCCGGAACCCGACTCGACCTTATCTTCATCACCACCATCAACAAGCCAACCTTGAGCTACACTAGCTTGTGAGGATAGAAGCGAATCTCCTCCCATTTCTCTTTTACTTTTCTTCTTCATAAGATTGGCATTTAATTTGACATATACAAGATCATTCAATCTTGATGTCTCGAGCCTATTCCTCTTTTTAGTATGTATCTCAACATTTAAAGTTTTAAACCATTGTCATTAATAAAATAAATGGTCTATAACATAATTTACGAATTACTACTTAACATTTACCCCTTCAAATTGACTCCAATTTCTTTCACATCTCGATGAACTACTTGTCAAAAAGAGAAATCTCATTGCCATTTTTTCTAAGTTTGGAGTGTCACCACCATAATTGGACCACCATCCAACTTCAAAAATTAAAGAGGCAAAAAAAGTAATTAAAATTTAAACCAAAGATAGGTAAAAAAAAAACTACATGTATGTTAGTGAATAGAAATAAAGGAAAGAGATTTACCCGGATCAAAGTCATGGTACACATCTACCTTCTCATATGCCGTGATTGCCATTTTTCTTCCAAAGTTATCGAATTTATTCTTATACTTCAACAATTTATCATTAGCAATGGTAGATTGCATGTTCTCATCGGTGGGAAAAAATGATCTCGACACAATTCAAGAACTCATTCATAATCTTGGTGTCATTTGACAAGCTTGAATCTTTGAAGTAAAAGACCGGATTCAACAAGTAAGCGGCATAGTGCAAAGGACTATCAAGTTGTTAGAGTGGGTGCCCATAAGACCAACTGTTGGCAGGACATTATTGACTCTATGTAAAAACAATCTTTATTTAATACAATTTATATTCTATATATATGGCAATCTTTATCTCTATACCCATGAAAGCTGCATTGATAAAGACCTTGAATATACTATAGTGCATGAAAGATGAGACATCATTGGATGGTAGTAATGAAACACATCTTTATTCCACTGTATATTCTAAACATAGTTCATAGTCGATTAAGCCGTCCAAAAGAAGGATAAGGGTCGCTTAAGATTGAGACTATCATCTGTGATGTGGAGTACCACGTTTCATTGGTAATGAACATAGGATGTTTGAAGCATACAGATGGTGACACATAGGATGTGTTCATAGAACTACCCTTGTAGGACTTTCCAAGTGGTTATCAGTTTTTCGAGTGGATGAAGTCCTGATTATGGTTGTACACCATTAGTCCTTATGACCCGGGACAACACTAGGCTCTATGTACTAATACTACACTTTGATCATCTTACTAGCTCTAGGAGAGCACCACAGTGGTATGGTTGGGTGTAGCTATGACATACATGAGAGTCAGTGGTTGTCGTCGGAGATTCACCACACATTTGAGAAATGTGGATCCTATATGATTTGAGGAAATGAATGTGTATTCAGTCTCTGGCCAGAGCATGATATATGCTTTAGGGAAATGGTTTCTCTAGTTGCATATACAATACCACTATGCATTATCCAAGATGATATAATATAGTTATTGAATCATAAGCAACTCTCGATATACCAATGGTTGCTGATTCGATCGGGATATATGAGATTAAGGGACTGTAATGTACGCTAACCATAATCCACTAGTTCTTGCAGGAACTATCGGTGATACCTAGGGAATCATGGGGCGATGTTGCTAGGCGCTCATACCATGATTCGATGGGTCTAATCAAAATTGTTATGACGTTCAATAATCTATAGTTGACTATTGAATGGGGCAATAAGGGTAAGTCCGCATAATGAATAAATGTTATTCCGAATCACAAAGGTTGTGAACCCATGGCTAGTTGTATCCCTGAACCATTGAGGGTCACACAATTACTAGATTTGAGAATCCCGTTGAGATAGTTAAATTTAATGGTTGAATTTAACGACCAACGTTTAATTGGATTAAACATTCATTATTTTCAATCGTTGAAAATTCGAGAGAAACTTATAAAATAAATCGAAGTGTTCCATTTATTTTAGAAACTTTAAAATCATTGAACTTGAATTGTTCAAGCCCAAGTGAGAGTTAATGGACTTGAATTTTTCAAGCTCATTATGCATTGGACCTTGTATGACAAGTCCATTAGATTGTGATCCATATGAAATGCAAAGTCCAACAAGAGAATAGCCCCAAAATGTTGTAGTATGCAGATTTTTGTGGTCTTCCAACTTGCCACATGTTTTGCATTAATGTTTGGGAAACAAACTCGCATGCATTCTCTATTATTGATGGACAACTCTTTCAATGACATTAAAAGAGTGTTTCCCACATTGGTTGAGGTTTATGACACTTCTGATTGTTCAAGATAATAAAAACAACCAAAAACACTCCAAGTAGAGAGCATCTCTTGAAAGAAGAACAAGTGCAGAAAACTGTTTTGAGTTCTTGTGCTTCTTACTCCATTCTCTTCGAAAATTTCTTTGGTTTTTCTAGTGCAAAACCATAGAGGAACCTCTTATCTAGTAGTGGACTTGATTTGAAGTATATCCAAGGTGAATCAAGCCAAGAACGAAGCCAAACAACTCAACATAGCTGCTGGAAATTCTAGTGCAGAAAATTTCAGATTGTGTTGCTGTTTTGCTTGAGGATTAGGAGACACTTCAAGAGCTTATTCTTTTGAGAATAAGTTGGTTTCCATCAAAAGTGATTGTCACTTGTAGGTATAAGCTTAATCTCTCCTCTTTTAACTTTATAAGTTGCACAAGCCATACACATGTTCAAGTAAGCTTCAACTATGAAAACCAGAAAACGTTTCTGAAAGTTTTTGTTTCTTCCGCTGCCTTTGCTTGATCTTGAGCATACAAGGGCTTGTTGGGAGTGTCCTAACATGTATATCCTTCAGTGGTATCAGAGCTTTAAGGATCCCTTGGTGTATGGTTTGAGGAATCAAGCTAAACATCACTCACTTGCACAAGCATACATTCTTAAATTTCTGCTGTCAAATGAACCTACTGTCATGTTGTTTTTATTTTGAATTCGGTTTTATGGTGTTGGACACCTAAGGACCACTTTTATGAAATTAAATACAACCTAACATGCTGTTAAGACGTTAATAAGCAAGTATAGGTGATGGAGGAGTCATGAAAACAACCTAAACTTCCAAACAAAAATCTGTTTTTGTTGTGCAGAAAAATCTGTGCACTTCCTTGCGCTTGATTTCGGTTTTAAGGTTATGAGGGTGTGTTGGATTGACTCTCCACATGCTAAAACACCATTGAACATGTATATAGAACACTTAAGTGTTCAACCAACAGATCCATTTGCATTGAAAGTCAATGAAACAAAATGATATGCCATAGAAACACATGAATGTCATTTGCTAAATATTTGAGTTGTTATGGAAGGAATGAGGTTGTGAACTTCATCATTCATGGACAAATTTAATATATGGTAGATCTACTGTCAAAGTGATGTTTACACTCTAATGGGTTGGTTGATAGATATGCAAAAAGAAAATAATGTAATACAACAAGCCAAAACACAACAACAAGCAAATTATAGTTGCTGAATTGTTTTTTCAAACTTTTTAAAAATGTTGTTGCCTTGTTTATGCTTGGTTAATATATTATTGTTCTTGTGATGGTGTATTTGGTAGGGGTGTTCAAACTTCGGATAAAACCGAAAAAACCGGAAATCCAAACCAGAAAAACCAAACACCGAACCGAACCGAAAACCGAAATTTGAAATTCGGATATAAATGTTAAAACCGAAATTTATTTGGTTCGGTTTCGGATTATATATCTCAAAACCGAACCGACCGAAAAAACCGAAATTTAATTAAATTAATAATTTTATTTATATAATTTTTTATATTATATATTTTTTGAGATGATACCTAGTGAATAAATAATCATTTTAAATAATTTTTAGTTGATTGTTGTTTATTTAAGTCATTTAAACTTTGAATTTAAATATTTTACAAAAAAATCAGTTAAAAGATAACATATTATATTTTAAAATAGATTTATAATATTAATTAAAATAATTATATCAAAACCGAAATAACCGACCGAAATAACCGAACCGATTTAGTAAAAAACCAAACCGAACCGAAGGAAAACGGTTCAGATATCGGATTATATATTTCTAAAACCGAAAACCGGAAAAACCGAAATAAAAAACCGAAAACCGGACCGAACCGACCGATGAACACCCCTAGTATTTGGAAATAATTATTGTTGAATGGTTCAACAAGTCATTGAAGCAGTGGATAGAACGATACGATCGTATGACATCCGGTTTGGGTTAAAACGTTTATGCCCGTAGAACTTGACATCAAGTGTTTTTTGAAAAATATGATTTTTCAAAATTAATCACATATAAATCAATTTAAAATTAATTAAATTGTTTAATTAATTTTTGATTTGATGTGTGATGTTTAATCAAATTAGATTTGATTAACAATAATATTTTTGTGCAAATTTTTGTGAAATGGTTTCACACGAGTGATATTATACTTGATACTAATAATTAAATTGGATTTAATTATTCGGTTATAATATATGATATTATTATTATTATTATACCATGGATGATCGAGAATCATGACCAATGTGCTAGGTGAATGCTAGGATTTTTTTTTCATTCGGTTATGTAATAATGAATTATCATTACATAATGAGCTTGTTCTATGGCTCAATCCCCACCCCTTGTGATGTATCTCTTTATGTGCCATGGAATTTTTAATGTACGACATTAGAAATAGTGGGAGCTCGAAGGCGATGGAAATGATGATCAAGATTGAAGACCGAAGATATGTAAAATAAATTAAACAATGTAATAGGATTGCATTGCATACCTACATTACCTAGGGTACGACCTAGATCCTTGTCTCGGTAAAACAAGGATCGACATAGCTCTCGGTGATCGATCATCCTAAATATTTATGATATATATGCAATATATATAGTAAATTAGTATGTATGTTATACGATAACAAAATTTAATGAATCCGGCAACATACTACAAACATGGCACGATTTTGAAATGTTCAAAAGATGAGATAAATTTCAAAAATAAAATCCCTTATTTTGAATACGATTCAAAATTTATATCAAGACCATTAAAGGGAAAATTAAATTGCTTAATAATTCCTGCCTTCCATCAACAGTGGTTGCATGATGAACGCTACCCATGGTCAAGTCTGGCTCATATTATTGGGGAGACTTGAACATCGGAAAGTTATGACCTCCACTGACATACATGATGTGAGTTAAGTGGGACTCCCATGACTTCGGCTCATATTATTGGGGGATCTTATGGGACCATCGGCAGTAACTCAAATTGATGGGTATGTCTGACATGAAATTTATATGAGGCGTCATATTATTGGGCTCATATATAATCATGAGGCGAATAACATGAAGGTTACATTGGATGTAATTGGAAACTACCTTTGGGAATTGAGATCGGCTGATATTATTCAGGGATCAAAATTAGTCAAGTGGACTTCATGCTCTCACTGAGGAAATATGATTTCTCATTTTCATTAAAGGGTGGTGAAAATGTCAAAAACAGTGGGAGGGTAATTCATAAAATAAAAGACCATATTTTATGTCTTATTAAATTGATTAAATAATCAGTAACATTTTATCTGTTTCCATTTTCAGTTAAAATTTCGAATATGTCTAATCGCAATCCATTATCTGCTATCCTCGATACAAACAAACTTACTGGACCAAATTACTCTGATTGGCTAAGAAACCTAAAAATCGTACTGGCGTCGGAGAAGTTAACATATGTACTAACAAAAGCACCTCCAAAAGAGGCAGCTAAGGACATCAGCCCTGATGAGCTGAAGAAGCTTGAGACTTGGTGGGACCATGATCTTAAAGCAAAGTGCTATATGTTGGCTTCGATGTCAAATGAATTACAAAGGCAATTTGAGGAAACGGTGAATGCTGCTAGCATTCACCTACACCTACAAGAGTTGTATGGTGCACAAACAAGAGCTGAAAGGTTCACAACTGTAAAAGCACTCATGACTGCACGTATGCGAGAAGGGACTTCGGTTCATGAGCATTGTGTTCGCATGATTGGGTATATTGAGCGATTGGTAAGCCTTGACATGGTACATCCCCATGAGCTTTTAGTTTACGTCCTGCTATTGTCTTTACCAAATTCATTTGATGGGTTTGTGGTAAACTTCAACATGAATAAGATTGAGGCCACCCTTGAAGAGTTGGTCAACATGATTACTTCATTTGAAGCAACCATGAAAAAGGAGAAACCAGTTCTCCTTGTTGGCTCTTCGTCTCGTGCGAAGAAATGGACTAAAGGAAAGGGCAAGAAGCGTTCTGCTCCAACCCGAAAAAACAAACCCAATAAAAAGCATTTGTTGAATGCTCCCAAAACCGACAAGAAAGACGATGTTTGTTTTCACTGCAAACAACCTGGGCATTGGATGCGCAATTGCAGGGATTACCTTTCTCAAAAACGTTCTGAAAAGGGTATGTTCTACATAGAAATAAATGTCTTGATTAATACTTCTTCTTGGGTATTGGATACCGGCTGTGGTTCTCATCTATGCAATGATTTGCAGGTGATGACAAGAAGCAAGCGACTCAGGAAAAGTGAGACTTTCTTGAGGATGGGCAATGGAGCAAGAGTTGCCGCAAAAGCTAAAGGAGGTGTTTATTTAGTGTTGAATAATAACTTTAAGTTGTATCTTAAAGATGTTTTGTATGTTCCTGATCTTGTGAAAAACATTATATCCATTCCTATGTTAGATAGAGATGGATTTGTTTGTACATTTGCAAAAGGGTTTTGCAATATTTACAAAAATGAATGTTTGATTGCAAATGGGGAATTAGAAAATGATCTTTACAACTTGAAAATCAAAGAGATCCCGATAAAAAATATGCAATTACATGAATCAACAACATCAAAACGAAAGGTTAATAGTTTCAACCCAGCACACTTATGACATGCTAGACTAGGTCATATTTCCCCAACAAGGATGTCAAAGCTAGTGGGAGTTGGCATGTATGACATGTCAAATATAAACTCCTTGCAAACTTGTGAATCATGTCTGAAAGGAAAAATGACTAAGTTGTCATTTAATGGTAAAGTCAAACGTGCACATGATCTGTTGTGTGTGGTCCACTTAGTATTGGTACTAAGTATGGACAGACTTACTTCAAATATAGAACATTGATGGACATGGTCCGATCAATGATGAGTTTCACTGAGTTGCCTTCTTTATTTTGGGGCTATGCGCTTGAAGCAGCTGTAATGTTATTGAACAATGTACATACTAAAACAGTGAATAAGACACCATATGAAATATGGAAAGGAAAGGTTCCTAAATATTCATACCTGAAGGTATGGGGGTGTCCTGCTTATGTAAAGAAGGAAGTGGGGAATAAATTGGATAGTCGATCCATTTTATGCTACTTCATAGGGTATCCAAAGAATTCTATTGTATATTATTTCTATATCCTAAAGAAACAAATGTGTTTGTTTCTAGGAATGCCACCTTCCTCGAGAAGAAATTTCTATTGGATAGAAAGGGAAATATAGTAGAGCTTGAAGAGGTTCAAGCACAACCCACTGAAGATCTTACACCCCAACAACCAATACCTGAGATACACGTACGTAGAAGATCCGAAAGGACTTCAAGACCACCTATAAGATATGGTCTTCTTCTTGAAGGTGATCAGGTTGGACCTGAAGTTGGATGTGATCCAAGAACTTTTAAGGAAGCTATTTTTGATGTCGATTCATCCCAATGGCTTGAAGCTATGCAATCAGAGTTTGACTCGATGCATTCCAACCAAGTTTGGACTTTAGTAGATCCTCCTGATGGAATCGTTCCTATAGGTTGCAAATGGATTTACAAAAGGAAACTTGGAGAGGATGGGAAGGTACAAACCTTCAAAGCTCGCTTGGTGGCAAAAGGTTTTACTCAAAGGCCATGCATTGACTATGAGGAAACTTTTTCACCGGTAGCGATGTTCAAGTCTATTAGGATACTACTTGCCATAGCAGCATGGTATGACTATGAAATATGGCAGATGGATGTGAAGGCAGCATTTCTTAATGGCAACATTAAGGAAGAGATTTACATGTCTCAACTTGAAGGATTCACAACCATAGGAAGTGAGCATAAGGTATGCAAATTTCAGAGATCTATTTATGGTCTCAAACAGGCATCAAGAAGTTGGAACTTAAGATTTGATGGCACAATCAAAGAGTTTGGTTTTGTTAAAAATCTTGAAGAACCGTGTGTGTATAAAAAGGTTAACAGTAATGTAGTGACATTTTTAGTACTTTATGTTGATGACATTCTTCTCATTGGGAATGATGTAGGAATGTTGCAATCAACTAAAGTGTGGTTATCCAGTAAATTCTTGATGAAAGATATGGGTGAAGCATCCTATATTTTGGGCATAAAGATCTATAGAGATAGATCAAAGATGATGTTGGGTTTGACCCAATCCACCTATATAGATACCATACTGAGAAGGTTCTCTATGGAAGAATCCAAGAGAGGACATCTACCAATGTGTCATGGAATTTCTCTATCTAAGTCAATGTGCCCTAAAAGTGATGAGGAGATAGAGATGATGACACGCATACCGTACGCATCAGCCATTAGTAGTGTCATGTATAATATGATTTCAACAAGGCCTGATATTGCATTTGGTCTGAGTGTCACAAGCAGATATCAGGCAAACCCCGGTCCAATGCATTGGAAAGCTGTGAAAGATATTCTGAAATACTTGCGAAGGACTAAGAATATGTTCATGGTATACGGGGGAGGAGAATTAAAATTGGAAGGCTATACTGACTCTAGCTTCCAAACAGATGTGGATGATTCGAAATCAACCTTTGGTTTTGTATTTATTCTTAATGGTGGCGCTGTCTCTTGGAAGAGTTCCAAGCAAGACACCGTGGCGGATTCCACTACTGAGGCAGAATACATTGCAGCATCGGATGCATCAAAGGAGGCAGTTTGGTTGAGAAATTTTGTTCAAGAATTGGGCATCATTCCTTATGCTGTTGATCCAGTACCGGTTTACTGCGACAACACTGGTGCCGTTGCCAAAGCAAAGGAACCCAGATCTCATCACAGATCCAAACATATACTAAGGAAGTTCCACATCATATGGGAGATTGTGGGAAGAGGAGACATCATTATCGAGAGGGTAGCCTCTGCAGATAACCTTGCTGATCCACTTACCAAGCCCCTGCCAGGACCATTGTTCGAAAAAAATCGCGAATCAATGGGTTTAAAACTAATGAGTAGTTGGCATTAGGGCAAGTGGGAGATTGTTAGAGTGGGTGCCCATAAGACCAACTGTTGGAAGGACATTATTGACTGTATGTAAAAACAATCTTTATTTAATACAATTTATATTCTATATATATGGCAATCTTTATCTCTATACCCATGCAAGCTGCATTGATAAAGACCTTGAATATACTATAGTGCATGATAAATGAGACATCATTGGATGGTAGTAATGAAACACATCTTTATTCCACTGTATATTCTAAACATAGTTCATAGTCGATTAAGCCGTCCAAAAGAAGGATAAGGGTCGCTTAAGATTGAGACTATCATCTGTGATGTGGAGTACCACATTTTATTGGTAATGGACATAGGATGTTTGAAGCATACAGATGGTGACACATAGGATGTGTTCATAGAACTACCCTTGTAGGACTTTCCAAGTGGTTATCAGTTTTTCGAGTGGATGAAGTCCTGATTATGGTTGTACACCATTATTCCTTATGACACGGGACAACACTAGGCTCTATGTACTAATACTAAACTTTGATCATCTTACTGGCTCCAGGAGAGCACCACAGTGGTATGGTTGGGTGTAGCTATGACATACATGAGAGTCAGTGGTTGTCGTCGGAGATTCACCACACATTTGAGAAATGTGGATCCTATATGATTTGAGGAAATGAATGTGTATTCAGTC
The DNA here is from genome assembly GCF_033568475.1 of Henckelia pumila. Lineage (NCBI taxonomy): Eukaryota > Viridiplantae > Streptophyta > Magnoliopsida > Lamiales > Gesneriaceae > Henckelia > Henckelia pumila. The sequence goes on along the minus strand of NC_133121.1, from coordinate 189,934,905 downwards.
TCTGGCCAGAGCATGATATATGCTTTAGGGAAATGGTTTCTCTAGTTGCATATACAATACCACTATGCATTATCCAAGATGATATAATATAGTTATTGAATCATAAGCAACTCTCGATATACCAATGGTTGCTGATTCGATCGGGATTTATGAGATGAAGGGACTGTAATGTACGCTAACCATAATCCACTGGTTCTTGCAGGCACTATTAGTGATACCTAGGGAATCATGGGGCGATGCTGCTAGGCGCTCATACCATGATTTGATGGGTCTAATCAAAATTTTTATGACATTCAATAATCAATAGTTGACTATTGAATGGGGCAATAAGGGTAAGTCCGTATAATGAATAAATGTTATTCCGAATCACAAAGGTTGTGAACCCATGGCTAGTTGTATCCTTGAACCATTGAGGGTCACACAATTACTAGATTTGAGAATCCTGTTGAGATAGTTAAATTTAATGGTTGAATTTAACGACCAACGTTTAATTGGATTAAACGTTCATTATTTTCAATCGTTGAAAATTCGAGAGAAACTTACCATTTATTTTAGAAACTTTAAAATCATTGAACTTGAATTGTTCAAGCCCAAGTGAGAGTTAATGGACTTGAATTTTTTCAAGCTCATTATGCATTGGACCTTGTATGACAATTCCATTAGATTGTGATCCATATGAAATGCAAAGTCCAACAAGAGAATAGCCCCAAAATGTTGTAGTATGCAGATTTTTGTGGTCTTCCAACTTGCCACATGTTTTGCATTAATGTTTGGGAAACAAACTCACATGCATTCTCTATTATTGATGGACAACTCTTTCAATGACATTAAAAAAGTGTTTCCCACGTTGGTTGAGGTGTATGACACTTCTGATTGTTCAAGATAATAAAAACAACCAAAAACACTCCAAGTAGAGAGCATCTCTTGAAAGAAGAACAAGTGCAGAAAACTGTTTTGAGTTCTTGTGCTTCTTACTCCATTCTCTTCAAAAATTTCTTTGGTTTTTCTAGTGAAAAACCATAGAGGAACCTCTTATCTAGTAGTGGACTTGATTTGAAGTATATCCAAGGTGAATCAAGCCAAGAACGAATCCAAACAACTCAACATAGCTGCTGGAAATTCTAGTGCAGAAAATTTCAGATTGTGTTGCTGTTTTGCTTAAGGATTAGGAGACACTTCAAGAGCTTATTCTTTTCAGAATAATTTGGTGTCCATCACAAGTGATTGTCACTTGTAGGTATAAGCTTAATCTCTCCTCTTTTAACTTTATAAGTTGCACAAGCCATACACATGTTCAAGTAAGCTTCAACTATGAAAACCAGAAAACGTTTCTGAAAGTTTTTGTTTCTTCCACTGCCTTTGCTTGATTTTGAGCATACAAGGGCTTGTTGGGAGTGTCCTAACATGTATATCCTTTGCAAGTTTACCCTTAGAATTCTCATCAATAATCTTCAAAATAGGGGTGGCATTTTCCTCTTTTTTGAAAGACTTTGTAATGTCTTCTTTGGCTTGTTTAAGTGCACCCAATAAAAATGCCATTGAGGGCTTCTTGTCACCATCAACAAGACGTAAAACTTTCACCAAAGGGGTGAAAACACTCAAAGCCAAAGAAACACCATTCAAAAAAGATATACTTGTTACCGTCGCCTCCGCCGCTTTCCCCTTCACACTACTTCGTAATTTTGTTTTTCTCCACTCTTCGGATGTGAACATAAGTCTCAATTGATCTTTCTTGTCTTTGAGACTTTCCAAAGTAAAAAATTAAGTAGCAAATCTAGTCACCCCGGGCTTCACAATGTCCCTCTTCTTGGTATATTTCCTCATAATAGCCAAAGTTCTATGATGTGCATAGATGAATATGGTTAAGGCCTTTGCTTTCTCAAGCATTCCACTAAACTTTGGTAGTTTTCCAATTGCTTCAAGCATGAGGTTGATTGTATGGGTAGCACAAGAGGTCCAAAAAATTTGAGGTTGTGTAACCTTCAATAAATCCGCCGCCGCCATATCGTTTGTGGCATTGTCCGTCACTACTTGAACAACATGTTGCGGGCCAATATCAATGATATATTTTTCAACAAACTAAAAGATGTAAAGACCGGTGTGTGCCTCCATGGATTCTTCAATCGAACCAAGAAATGAAGTGCCTAGCTTGCAATTAACACATATATTCATAATGTTTCTCCTCTTGCGATCGGTCCATGCATCGGTCATTATTGAACATCCATTTTTCATCCACTCTTCTTCATGATTTTTTAAAGATAATTTAGTCCTCTCGACTTCTTGCTTCAAAAGTGGCTCTCTTAAAAGATATTGACTTGGAGGTTCGTAGCCCGGACCGAATTGTCCAATTGGCTCTACAAGTTGTCTAAAGCTTTGATTATCAATTGCATGAAAAGGAATTCCCTCTTCATAAATCCATCTAGCAACATACTCATGTACATCATTTGTAAACTTTAACTTCAAGGCATCATTTATGTTTTGTTGTCTTGCCTTTGTTGGATCAATTGCGGACGTCCACTTATCAATAGGCCCGAGGTGCTTTGACTTTTTTTTTTGAAGAATCTCCTATCACTTGACAATCACCGTCCTCTTCAACAACACATATGTTTACCTCCGCTCTCTCTTCATTTAGTTCTTCCATTATTTCTCGCTTCTTATTCTTGTTATTTTCAAGATAAGATTTCACTCTTTTTTTGTCCTCATCGGAATCTTTAGGACAAGCTTCAACTTGTCCTACAATACCCGCAATATGAATTTTCATCCTATAAACTCCTCCTTTAATAAGCCTCTTACACAACTTACATGTTATCCAATCTCTTTTTTCTTTATTATACAATATCCCATAATCCCAAACAATATCTTTTGACTTTGGCTTAAATTCCAACTCCGGTTGGTTATCATTTTCTGCCATTAATCTTCAACAAATAAAAGAAAAAAAATAGTAAATTTCAATTTTGAAATAAGAAATCTGAAATTACATGTAAAAGTTGGTGAAATATGCAAAACTAACCTAAAATGCTTGCTGATGGCGGTTGGCAGCTGGCGGCTGGCGGCTGGCGGCTGAGGTGTGTGGTGGAAGGTGGGAGAGCAAAAATGAAAAAAAGTGGTTAGTGTTTTTGAAATGAGTCAAGATCTAGGGTTTTAAAATAGATAAACTTTGACTAAAATTTTAAAATTTATTGACTTTTGACTAGAATTTAAAATTAGTTGACTATGGACCTTGACTGAATTTAAAAAGCCTCGGCTGCCTCAACGGCTTCAACCGCCCGAGCACCCGCCTCGCCCGCCTCGACCGCCTCGACGCCCGCCTCGCAGCTTGGGCCGCCTGAAACGACCGCCTCATGCCGAGGCGTGGCGGTCGAGGGCCGCCTACCGCCTAGGCACCGCCATTTAGAATACTGATACACATATATTATATATAAATATTATATTTATTTATGTATTTATTATATTAAATAAATGTTAATTAAATTTTTTTTTGAATTTGGTAGTTGGATGGAACATAGAAAATTATTAGTGTAATACTATTTTGTATAATAATGGTGTTGGGATAAATTATATATAATATATTTTTATTTCTTATATTATGTTTACTTTGCTAATTTTTTTATCTTTCATATTTTTCTTATTGTTCTTATAAAAATTTGGTGAATAAGCAATTTTTATCTAAATAATAAATTTTGAAAAATTCAATTGTATGTAGTAATAGGATATTTGGGTAGGAAATGGGTATCCATCCTTCGATGGGTATGGGGATGGGGATTAAAGTTAAATACCCAACGGAGATGAAGATGGGTATGAGATAGATATAATAAATGGGGATGGATACGGATGTATGAAATCCTACCCGAACCCGACCCATTATCATCCCTACCTTTGTACACATATAACTTGTATTGATTGTCTTTTCATTTGACCATTCAGGAGTAAAATGAAATTTTGTGGTAGTGTTCATATATCAAAACCGTATAAATATATATGCTATGCATATTTTATGACTCAGATGTAACTTGTAAGTAGCTCACGAGGTATATCTTGTCAAATGTAACCAAGGCAATCCCGGTGAGGTATGCAATCACTCTTTTTGCCTCTACCCAGATTTCTATCTTCTCGTGTATCATATGGAAACCCTTAAACTACTGACAAATGATTATTGAAATTGACAGGGAATGAAGAAAACGAGAGCATCGGTAAAGTTGGTTGAGTGTGAAGAAACCATAATCAAGCTGGGAAAGCAGCTTAACACACTTGGTTCAGCCAAAGAAATGACGGTAGGAAAGTGTTCTATCCATCACAGACATAAGTAGTAACAAGTTTAAGCTGCATCCATCTTTACATGATGAAGCACCTAGAGTCCCCTAAGATGAAAGAAATCATAAGCATGACCAAATCAAACATCCAATCTATCTTCTAGATGAAGCACATTTGGGGTCGAAGCACGAAACTAGAAGTTATATCATATGAAAGTAAGAACAGTACATTTCAGCTACAAGCATTTCTAACTGATAGCTCTTTATTTGATAGCTTGTAATCTCTTTGCCAAAGTGGATCTATCTTCCATATTGGAATCAAGACAACTGAGTACCAAGTTAATAATCTCTCTGGCATCCAATTCTTGGCAATCGGATGATAAAATACTGGGACGCAGAAACTGATCCACTGGTTCAGTCCGTGACACCACTTGTTTTGCCGGTGATTGGGTGTTCAAGCAACATATATGGTTGTCTAAAATGCAACTATCAGTTTACATAATTAAAAATGTACCTTTTTTGGTATGCAGATCTACGAGTCTCTTCTACATCTGAAAATAAAATTAGAAAGAAAATCAAAGTAAATATCTGAGATTTGTATATAGGTAAAAAAAATTCAATCCACATAAAATACCTACCATCTTTGTATGGTTTCGTTTTGATGATGAATGGACTACCCTCCAAGCACATGGCATCCAAATCACATATTATTACATCGTCTCCCTGAGAAAAATTTATTGTCAATCTGTTAGAAGGAATTGATCATTAATATAATTTATATTCAATGTAAACCTTACATCGAGAATAAAATTTTCTGGCTCAATGTCTTGATATAAAACTTTATCTGGTAAATTTTTTTGTGTGAATTACGTTAATTATATTCGTGATCCTTGTCAAGATGTTGAGTGCTTCCGACCCTTTTATTTTACTTTTTGAAATTAAGCCAATATGCAAACTAGTATATATTTATATTTAAGGTTGTACTAACTAAAAAACAAAATTAATTAAAACTACAATCGAATTTAATGTTAACAGTGCATCCAATCCGAGTCCAGTAGTAAAATTTAAATGAATTTAAGTGCCTAAAAATAAATATATAATTACCATGTATATTTTTTTTTTACAGTAAATCACCATCAGGGTAAATTTTAATCATCAAACAATTTATGTCGCTATTTTTTGTGTATGCCTTAAGACGTGGTGCAATTTTTTATTGTTGGAATCGCTCCAAATAAAATTTTATGTTCGGTTATAAGAAAAACAAGCATAACTAATAATGACTATCTTTATGAGTTAAAATTTTGATATAATATGGAATAAAAAGTGAAAATATAATATATAAACATAAATATTTCAATTTAAATGATAATTTAACATATACAATGAGTTCTCTCAAGAAGAGGAACTGGTGGGAGGTAAGTGAGGTCGGGTTACCTAGTGAAATGGGAAATTAACATGTGTAGTTTGCTAGGGGTGAGAAGGGTCGGCGTACAACATAAGTTTTAACAATCCAAGTTCAATCCGGCAACCCGTAGTCATTGTTGCTTGAAAAAAAACAGATATAGACCGAATGCTCACCAATATTTTGACATTCATAATTTAAAAAATATCTGAATAATCCCTTGACAAATTCACCTATCACTGTTCCAGATAAATCTATTATCTCTAAACAAACAATGAAAAATACAACAACAAGGGACACCACAAAACTTAATCAAAATGAAGCCACCGTAATAACTCAGAAAATCATAAAGTGAAAGATTAAAAAGAAAACTTACTTTCATCTGCATCCATGGAAAATTTACAAAATAAATAAAATAGTTAGATTTAAAATAGGCAAAACCCTCAAGGAATGGGAAGGTAAGAACTTCAAATAAATGACTTACTCTTGTTCTTGTTCTTGCTCTTGCTCTGTTTCTTCTATTGGACCTACAATGTTGAAAATATATAAAAATCAGGAAAATGGTTAGATTTAAATAGGGAAAAACCCCATAGGGAATGAGGAGGTAAGAATTTCAAATAAATGGCTTACTCTTGTTATTTTTCTTGTTCTTGCTCTGTTTCTCTCTTGTTATATTTTTGAATCGCCTTGTTCTTGCTCTGTTTGATCTCTTGTTGTATCTTCTAATCGCCAGGGAGGGTTTTTGTTTTTGTGAATCTGCTAAATGAGGGGGTATACAATGTTACCGTTGTAAATAAAATGCAGCAAAGACATAACAGTCTGGTCGTCGAATGTAGAGGAAAGGGACGCCGAGCACCAATAGTACTCATCAGAGAATAAAATATAATAAGAAAGAAAATAACAATCACCAGTTTTTATGGAGATATATCCTATATATCCTAAAAAAAACTCAGATTTTCGCTCAGTCAATGTGTAAGAGAAAATAAGTTGGAGCTCCCAAATAAATCTCTATCCTTCCTTCCAACTCCCCACATCAGCCCAATTTAAGAAAATGTCTCTAATTTCATTTAAAACTCAGCACTACTCTTTACTCATATTTCAAAAACAAAAACAGAAAGCTGAAAATGGTCATCGTGTACTTTCTCTTGTTCTTATTGATTCCCCAACCTTCTCCCTCAACCCTAAACAAGTAATCCATTGGCAACAATGTTGTAGATCTGTGTCAACTTGGGAAATGTTGTAGATTTACATTGACTTGGGGTGAAGAAAATTGTCAATATTTGTCCTCACAGTCAATGTATCATTGATTTGAAGGTTTGATTTTCGATTTGAAATATTTTAAATCTTGGGCGAAAAAATGATTGTCACAACTTGATGTAGTGTGTTCGAGTTTAAAAATGTTCAATTGAGCTATTGTTTGAGATTTGTTATGATTATAGTAGTTGTGTTGAATTTTCGTACATTGTTTGAATTTTACAGATTTCCTTACCAATATCAATTTTTCCGTCCGTTAATGGGAATGAAGTTCATTTGATTGAATTTTGTGATAGATTAATTGATATTTTTTATTGTTCTTGATTATAATGATTTAATTTTAAAAATAATGGTTTTAGTGTTGTACTATTCCTTATATATATATATATATATATATATATATATATGTGGTCCTTGCAATATTTCGTTTTTAGATTGCTGAAAATACTAGAAGCAGCTTTTTGTCATTTCAATCTTCAGTGTTGTAGCTTCATGGATATTTTTGCGAGCCTCGACAAAATATTTGAAGAAATATCTCTGGAATCCATGATTCTTCAATACGTAGCTTCACTACATAAGATGCTTTTGTCTTTGACTGATGACGATGATGTCCTTAATATGATTTATCTTCATATGTGTGTAAATCTTACAACGATTGAATTGAGCACAGAGAAAAGAAATGAACAACTCAGCAACTTGAATGATGGGAGGTAAAACACATTTACTTATTATTGGACACACATTTTCATACTCCTGTTTTGATAATGTTATAGTGCCAAGTTTAATAAATAAAAAATGAAAGGGGAAATATTGTAGATTGTTTTGAATAAATGACCAATTAGTAATTTCTAATTATTTTAAAATTTCGGAAATTTTATATTAATTTTGTCGTTGTTGTTCCATTTTATATTATTAATTTTATATTAAACTTATAAGGATTGATGAGGAAGACACACAGTCGAGGAGTGATAACGAGATTGAACAGGCCCCTTCCTCCATTCGGGCCGGTATCAGATTCTCCATCGGGTTCGGAGGAAATTATTGTAAGGGAATAGGGGTTGCACATAAACAGTTTGAGGTATTGTCACAAGGTGCTGACAACACCTTCAATAACACCTTGAGTAATACGCGACGGAAAATAATTAAATCATGAACAAAATATACTAGCAACCAAATAAACATACTCAAGAATAATTATGCAAGAGTATAAAATATTCTTACAGTGCCTCAGGGCAAAACTTTCACTAGAAAAATAATCAAAGAGTTTTACAAACCCTAAAACTAGTGATTATTGTAAAAATCAATTTTCTCAAAACATGTGAGAAAATAAATCATTAAAAACAATTCCTAAAAATTCTATGCAAGATAAAATAAATAAACGAAGCAAGGAGTTGGCCCTAGATGCCAAAATACGATGAGAGCAACAACACTTTCGATCACCAATCTTCAAGTGCTCTCCAAATCTTCAAGGCATATAGGTAGAATACGACCTTAAGCAAGCTTCATAAATTCTTCAGAATTCTCTCAATATTTACGTGTATGAAGCTCTCTGAAAAACTCTCTTTCGGTCGATATCTTGATCTCCCTTTTCTTTTTGCACGCCCAACTCAATATATAGGCAAAAATGCGTGAGATACCTCAAGATTTGATCATATAAAATCTACATAAATAAGAAAAGATAAGTTAGATATTAGATAAGCGAATATTATAAATAAGCATAACAATATCTCAAATATACTTAACTAAGGAAATAAATAACTCATGTAAAATTTACTTCACGTCCAAGAAAGACAAAAGATATTTAATAAAATCTTTTTAGGTTTGAGGATTTTTAGGAATAAAATATTCCTTTCAATCTCCTCCTTTTTGCCTTTCTGGACAAAACACCTTAAAGCAATTCAGCTCAACTCCCCCTTAATCAAACTCCCCCTAAACAGATTCTCTCCCTAAGTATAAGCCGAGGTGTTGTCATAAGATGTTGGCAACATCTTAGCTACAACAATCCAGACCAACAACAGGTACAAAGGGAAAACAATTAAGACCTCCAACACAAATAATAGAATTTTTTTTTGATTAGGAGTAGAGCAAAAACAAATAAACAAACTAATCAGCAAAAATCAAACTTATAAAAACTAAACCAGCTAAAACAAACTAAAATTAATTGCTCTCAGATGAGCCATCAACATCAGCAGCATCTTTGTCAGTGGCAGCTGCATCACTTTCTTCTCCCCCTTTTTGTCCACTTAGCAGATTCTCATAGTGAGCCTTCAACCCTTCATAATAGGCTAGATCAGCCTTAGCCTTTGTGATCTTCTGCTCAGCATGCAACAATTGTGCTTGAATAAATGCAGTATCAACGTTCTGAGCAGCAGAGGGGGGTACAAAAATTGCAGTGGCAGAGGAGGTGTTAGCAACATCTGCCACAACACCTGCAGCAACATCTGATTTAGACCAAGGTAGGTATATCTTTCTGTTGCCCCGCAACAGTGCAGATGTAATCTTTAACAGCTCTCCAGGTTCAGTAAGAACCTCATCATCATCCTTTTCAATCTCCTGAGATAGCAACATGAAATAGATTAGGGATGGATAAGGCAGCTTCAAAGTAGGTTGAGCCCAGTCTTCAAAGGCCAAGACTGTGTCAAATACCAGTCGGCCATAATTAAAATTGACTCATGTTCCAACGGCGTACAAGACTGAAGCCTGATTCTTTGTGACAACAGTGGAATTTCCAGATGGAGTCCAGGTCTTGACAACAGTATTATGTAGAACATAGTACAAATAAGTGAGATTTGCTGCAGACAAATTCTTGGGATGAGCTGGAAAAGTTGTTACACGACCACCAGTGATGACAAAGGTCATCTCATCCATGGTAGGCAGTGCTGCATCAACAAAATGGGTACGGAGAAAACCATTGATGATAGTAGGACTAAAAGACAAAATATGTCATCGCACATAAAATTTTCCATACTTGACATATATGGGATCCTTCACAACTTCAATAAGATTGCAATAAAACTCCAGCACTAGTTCCCTACATTACGGACCGGCAGTAGTGAAAGTGGCAAGCAAATTTCTCACCTCAAAAAATCTGGCCATATTCTGAGCTCCATAGCTCTACACATCAATATTGTGTTCCTCGAGGAACTCACGGTCAGCATACTTATCCCAACAATCTACAACATCCTTTGTATAAAAAAAAGAGGAGTAAGACTCATTTACCCGATAGTCTTCACACAAGTGTTGTCTAGGGTGTTGACAACACCTTCCTCAGCATCTTCTTGAAACGAACCTAACCTCTACTTAATTAAATAATAAAGAAAAATACGGATTTTTAAAAATTTTGCCATGACCCATTTGAAAATACTTAAAACCAACCTGCATCACTCAGCAATTCAAAAATAGAATAGACGCTAAAAAGGAAGGCAAACACGATAATCATAATCTTCCGAAAATACAACATCCAAAAGTTTAACATTCTCACTTTAAATGCCTACAAACAATTCTGTAAATCCTTAAGCTTACATTTATCCAATCAACAAAAATGAAAGACTTTAAAGCATTAAAGTAAACTTTTTGCGGAAGTCTAGCATATGTCGGAGGGATGTGCCGTGCCCTTATCGCAGTCCACTCGATGGTCATGCCCCCTCGATCTCAACGATAATCTAACCTGCACCAAGCAAACATAGTGAGTCTAATGACTCAACAAGTATAAACTTTGTAACAACAAGGGTTAAAAATACCTGCGGCAATACTTATAGTACTGTACATATAATACTTTGAAACTTGCATTGAAAAGATGAATGATAAAAGAGAATGAGACTAACTGCATGCAAATGACTCACATGAAACTCATACTTTTAAACTTGAAACTTTCTTAGACTTTACTTGTAACTGTCATAAACTTTTAACTGAACCTCATGCATGACTGAAACTGAGTTAAACTAAGTCGAGTCAAATCGATACTGAGCTGAACTGAAACTGTGAACTTAGATCCTTGAATTGTGACCCTCTGTTTTTGATCGATCAATGACTGCAGTATACTATGCCGGAAAGACGCCGATATCTCTCCCGACGCGACATTGCCCTTTATATCTAATTTGGTAGGGATTCTGAGATTTCTCCCGGCCGCACACTACCCGTCATTTTGGTAGGGATTCTGAGATATCTCCCGGCCGCACACTACCCATCATTTGGCAAGTGAGTCGAGGCATCCCCCAACCGACATTGCCCGTCTTGTCACAATCATCTCACTTTGTTCAAAAATATTTTTCTTTTCCTTCTTTGACTCGACTCAAAATTTAGCATGCATTTATGGAAATAACTTTCTTGTAAACATTTACTCGATACCCATATAAAAGGTTCAAAATGATTGACGAGGATGAAAAGCATGATTTAAAATAAAGAAGGCATGATGGTCAGCGGCTGCCCCTAAGATGGTTCCCAACTTATACTCTATTTCTCCACAAACATGTCATACCCCGAGCAATCAAACCAAAAAGGCCTTAACTCAACTTTACCTTAACCAAATTTGATCTCGCTTGAACCGAAACTCTCTAAACACTCTAAGATAACCCAAGGACTAGGTCATGACCTTCAAAGACCAACCGAGCAACCCGATCAAAACGGATTTCCCGGCAGCCCTCAAACTTGTCAAAATGCTGCACTAGACACCCCGACTTGAGAAATTCTTAACTTGACCAAAACTAACTCGATTCGCTCCCAAATTGAATCGACACGACCAAGACATCCTAAAATTAGGACCAGCCGTTACCCATCCATAGTTGGTCAAAACGTTCAGTTTAATCAACTATCCAACAGCTCACACAATGCACTTAAGAATTCTGTTTTAACCTTCTAATTTCAATGACCCTTATCCTATCCGAAACTTACTTGAATCAAGCCCAATTTGAACCGACACGACCACAACATCTTAAAATCGACCTACAACTAATCCACGCCCCGACCAGACTTCACGAGCCTACTGCCCTGCACCTAAAACCAGCAGCCCTTGCACACCATTTGACCATTCGATTTCACCTACACTTCCAATTCCAACTCCATATCCCTTTTGCCTTAACTCTAACCCCTTCCAACCTATAACAACATTCTTATAACATCCTTTAGGACTTATATCAAGCATTTGACAGCCCTCAACCACACCACCATCCAAAAATTTCGAAAATGGCAAATGACATACCAAAATGCATCCAATACTTAAGCAAACAAAGAGACCAGTGACTTGCAATAAAATCCTCATAACCCAACTTCAAACTCCATCAAAATGCAATGAAATTTCGAATTTAAGCAATATACACTTCTGAAAAATCTGAAATTCATGATATGCATCAAAACTCTTCATGCCTCATGTCACATTTCATCATACAACCCCTAAATCTTCAAAACAATTGCATAAATCGAAATTAAACTTAAACCTTGCTGGAAATTTGTCAAAACCGAAACTAAATTGCAAAATAACATGGACATTTTGAAATTTAACAAGAACAATAGAACAAAAGCTTAGATAGCTAGCTTGGGGCCAAAGGAAAACCATACTTGCCTTTACTTGGCAAAAACCTAAAGAGAAAGGATGGAACAAGGCTGAAAATGTCCAGAAACTAAGAGTGAACCTCCAAGGTGACTTCCCGGCGATGGCGGCGGTGGAGGAGGGCGGCGGCGGCGGCGGGAATGCTAGGAGAAGTGGACGGCCATAGCTTTTGAGAAAATGGGGAAGAAATGGAATTGAAGGAGGCGGCTACTTTGTTGTGTTGTGTGCTAGGGTTTAAGTTTATTTTGTGTCAAAATTTAAGTGTTATGTGTACATGTGTGTGTATGTATAGGTGTAAGTATGCAAAAGTAAGTGGGTGTGTTGTGTGCTTTAAAAGTACTACTCAAAATACTACAACTTTTCCTACAATAACTTGCACCTATAAAAACCTAAGTTTAAAAATCCAAAATTAAAGTATTAAATTGGGTTTTACTAGTCCGGGTCAAAGAAAATTCTAACTTTTGAAAAGTTAAAGAATAAGCTCAAGAATGCGATAAAACTGATTTTTTACACCCGAAAAATTCTAAAAATCAAATTCTCATCTAATTTCCTCATTTATCCCAACTTATAATTCTTGAAATAAAATCTTGGAATTTATCGCCAAAATCCACCATCGCCGTATGCCGGAACTTGAAGTCACTGAACTCAAGAATCTCCAAAATAATTAACTTAATAATTAAAGAAATAACATCTGGAGGAAATTTAAGCACTAACTTAGGAATTAAAATCAGCACTTTAAATATTTTAATGTCGCAACGATAAATAAGATTTTAAATAATAAACAGAGATATTAAAATAATTTAAACAAACTAGACGAACGTTTAAAAGTAATTTAAATAAATACACAAACGGAATAAAAACCTTTAAAATTACTTGGACAGTTAAAAGCATTTAAATAAATAATCTAGGCATTTAAAATAATTTAAAATAACTAATCTATAAACTTAAATTATTTTAAATAAATAAATTGGACAATTCAAATCATTTAAATAGGCAAATCTTAAACATTTAAAATCATTTAAATAAATAAATCTTAAACCTTTATAATCTTTAAAACAATTAAGGTAGTGTTTGAAACCTCTAAAAATAAGTGATTATGGAGATTCTCTTAACAAATTTGTGAAGAGAATCTCCATAATCACTTATTTATAGAGGTTGCAAACACTACCTAAGTAGTATAATAAAATATTTTAAATGAATATATTTTAAGCAATTAATATTTTATTAACACATAAATCAAATAAAGAATTTAAATCAATTAAATTTAAAAATAATAATCCTAATATTTATTAAATTTAATGCATGCGATTTAGTAAATTATATTTTAGGTACTACACTTATGCTTCTTCCTCAGAGTCATCAGAATCTGACTCTTCTCCCAAGTTTTCTCAGCATCTGAGTCTTCACTTGAGTCAGTGCTGGAACCATCAGAGGAATTTGGGCGATTATCAGCAAATTCCTGTAACATTTCTTCTTCTGGTTCATTATCAGATTCATGAATAGGAGCAGTAGCAGCAGAAGAAGGTTTTTTTGATTTTGGAAGTCTTCATTCCAGCCATAAATTTGGCAATAGAGGCTTCCTCATCATCAGAAAAAACAAGAGGAGCAGTGGATGAAGGTTCCTCAACAATAGGGACAGATTCAGATGCATCTTTCACTTCAGCAACAACCGATGGAGTCTCTGACTCTGTGGAATCCTCATAAGAGGAGGAATCTTCCTTTGATTGCTCTTCAGACACAAACAGAACTGGAATGGTTGTCACAGAAGGTTCCATTGTAGTGGCTTTTCCCATTTTACGATGTACGAGCTTGAAATCTTCATCGAAGATTGCATCACCAGAGGAAAATTCAATATCCACCAAAGACGGTCTCGATGATTGACCTTTCCCACGGAATCTTTTCGAGGCGGTGTAGTTTGGATTATATCTGGCTTGTCTTTTGGATCAGCGATTCAAGGGTTTCGCGGGAAACACCTTGTTTAGTACAGACAAGTCAGACGAATTCTCCACATCTAGATTGTTTCCAGGCTCTCCAGGTGCGATTTTATTTAGAGGAACAGGTTGTTCAGCAACTGGAACGATAGCTTGCTCGATCATGAGGTGTGGTGAGGGAGGTGTTGTAACACCTTGAGCAGCATCCCCAGAAAATTCCATCTCAGAACGAATGTCTTGAGGATCAAAACCCTTTCCTGCCATTAAACTTTTCGAGAGTGAAAAACAGAGAGAAAATTAGGGCAAGAAAAAAAACAGGGGTGATGAGAATGAGGAGATACGAGAGTTAAAGCAAGGAAAAAATATTTTCTAGAATAGATAAATACTCAAATATATATCACTCTCTCTCCTATTATCCTCAGAATTACAGCCCCTCTAACGGTAACAAAAAATTCCCAAACGGTAATAAGCTCAAACGGTAACAAATCCGATTCAAATTAGGCAACAAATCTTTTAAATTTTTGCAATAATCTCGGCCCAAATATTTCACCAAATATTTCCAAATTAAACTCCTCATCGGAATATAACACCACTGAAACAAAATTCAATCACATTCAAATTCAAAATCAGTGAGTAGGGAAAAAAATCAAAATTTTGTTCGATCAGAAACTCTAACCTTTCAGCCAAAAATATTCACAAATAAAAATATGCATGTCCTAATTATGTCTAAAACAGAGTGTGACCTAAAATAAAATGCGATCACATGCAAAATTATATGTTGACAAATGAGGTGTTTTCAACGATTTTGGCAACATATTCCAGCAACACTTCAGGATTCAGAAAGAATTTTGATATCCAATTCATTATTGCAGAAGTGGTAGCCTACACACTAAAGGAACGATCTTCAACGGACCCCTTTAGGTATATTTTTCCATTTGCTTCTGATTCTTCAATCAAATTTGATGATTGAATTGATTACATTTTACCAAATTGTTAATTTGATTTTCTGATTTAGCGAAATCACTTTTCACTTGGAACAAGATCATGGAATACACGAACATCCCTCCACTACTTTGTGATTTAGTCAGAACTCATCTTCAATTAAAGCTCATTAAATTGTAAAACTTTTTGCAAAGAATCCTGAGTGAAAACTAGTCAATAGTTACACAGTATCAAACACGTCACAAAACAAGGTGAATGCATGTATGCAATATGCCTAATATCCTAAAAATGCACATGCATGAAAAGGTGTTGTCACTGGGTTTTGGCAACACTCCTGACAACATCTCGAATCTGTCTATAATGCACACATACTGAGAGACTTCCTTAGACTGGAGAATCTCTCGAAATCCAAAGCTTTTGTGAACATATCAGCTAACTGGTTATTTGTTCCAACAAAATCAATCAAGATTATGATTTTCTCGACCAAATCTTGAATGAAATGATGTCTAATGACAATGTGTTTGGTTCGAGAGTGTTCTACTGAATTTTTGGATATATCAATGTCACTAGAATTATCACAGTACATAATAAGAGTATCACTCTTAATTCCATAATCATTCAGTATTTGATTCATCCATAGGAGTTGTGAGAAGCAACTCCCTACGACAACATATTCAGACTCGGCAGTAGACAGTGAGACACAATTTTGTGTCTTAATATACCGTGACACTAGGTTATTCCCCAAGTAGAAACATCCTCCCAAAGTGCTCTTTCTCTCATCTAAATACCCAGCCCAATCAGCATCACTAAACCCTACCAAATTCGAATTGGTTTCTTTAGTGTACCACAAACCCAAATTCAAAGTTCCTGCCACATATTTCAGTATACGTTTCACGGCCTTTAAATAAGTAACTTTTGGGTTAGACTGGTACCTAGCACACAGACAAACACTATACATGATATCAGGTCTAGTAGCACTCAAATACAAAAAAACTACTAATCATGCTTATGTAGAGGGTGTTGTCAACACCTTCAGCAACATCCTCCCTATACAGTTTTTCATTAGACCCCATAGGTGTACGCATGTGTTTAGTGTTGTCATTCAAAAACTTTTTCACCAAATTTTTAGCATACTTTCTTTGACACAAAAATATACCATCATGCATTTGTTTTACTTGCAATCCCAAGAAATAAGTTAACTCACCAACCATGATCATCTCAAATGTAGAGGACATGCACTTCACAAAATCATCAACAAGTTTATCATTTGAAGCACAAAAAATTATATCATATACATAGACTTGGCAGATTAAAATATTACCTTAAAACTTTTGCACAAATAAAGTCTTATCAACTTCACCTCTTTTGAAGCCAATATTGAGCAAGTACTCGGTTAGTCTTCCATACCATGCACGTGGTGCTTGCTTCAATCCATACAATGTCTTTTTTAACTTATACACATAATCAAGATGATTTGGATCCTCAAACCCTTTAGGTTGTTTCACATAAACTTCTTCATTTAGGATCCCATTCAAAAAGACACTTTTTACATCCATTTGAAAAAGTTTCATTCCCATATTAAATGAAATAGCAAGCAAAAGTTGGACTGACTCAATGCAGGCTACAGGAGCAAAGATTTCATCAAAATCCACCCCCTCAACCTGTGTATACCCTTGAGCTACCAATCTAGCTTTATTTCTAATGATGTTTCCAGACTTATCGGTTTTATTTTTGAAAATCCATTTAGTTCCTATAACATTACCATGAGCTGGACACGGTACTAAGTACCAAACATCATTCCTAAGAAAATTTTCTAGTTTTTCATGCATAGCATTGACCCAAAATTCATCTTTTAGAGATTCTTCAACCTTTTTGGGTTCAATGTTTGACACAAAGCAAGAAAATCTTACCAAAGAATACATAGAACTCATGCATATCAAACCAGCCATCTTTTGATAATTCACTTTCTCTTTTCTTTGAGTCTGCAGGTTTCCATGTACATCTCCAATGACCTGTGAGGTTGGATGATTCTTCTGAATTTTTCTTGGAATATTCTTTTCAACTTCATTCACCTCAATTTCTTCGTCATTAATCTCATCAATAAGCTGTTCATATTTTGTTTCTGGAATTTCTACAGAAGGTGTTGTCGAAGGTGTTGTAACACCTTGAACAACATCTAAATTTCCAGAATTATCAAGCAGATCATCAATCTCATCCTCAGCTGTTTTCTTCTTTAGATCTGCAAAATCATCAAATACAACATTAATAGACTCAAAAATAGTTCTAGTTCTCAAGTTATACATCCTATAGGCTCGGCTATTTGATGAATATCCCAAAAACATACACTTAGCACTCTTTGCATCAAACTTAGCACGATGATCTCTATCATTCAAAACGTGACATACACATCCAAAAATATGAAAATATTTAAGGTTTGGTCTCTTTCCCATGATAATTTCATAGGATGTCATAGTAGTACCATTTCTCAAATAAACTCGATTTGAAATATGACATGCAGTATTCAAGGCTTCAGCCCAAAAATGTTTTGAAATATTTTTTGAACTTAACATCACTCTTGCCATTTCTTGCAAAGTCCTATTTTTTCTTTTAGCAATTCCATTTTGTTGTGGAGTTTTAGGCGCAAAAAATTCATGAGAAATACCTTTCTTATCACACAAACTTGCAAAAGAATAGTTTTCAAACTCCTTACCATGATCAGTACGAATCTGGATTACCTTCAGATTGTGGAGATTCGAAATCTTAGTGAGCAGTTTCTTGAAGACATCAAATGTGTCTGATTTTTCTCCCAAAAAGTTTACCCAAGTGTATCGTGAAAAATCATCTACACAAACAAAAGAATATTTCTTACCACTAAAGCTTTCAACATCCATTAGACCCATCAAGTCCATATGTATAAGCTCAAGACAGCGTGTTGTCACAGATGTTGGCAACACCTCGTGTGACACCCTAGTCTGCTTACCTTTTTGACATGCTTCACACACAAATGGAACACCAGATTTCAAGTTAGGCATACCTCTAACAACATCTAAATTACTCAAGTTCTTTAGTATCTTGAAATTAATTCGCATGACCCAATTTTTGATGTCATAGGTAAAATTCAGTCACTTTTGTGTGTCTACAGGCCATATCTTTTCCAAGTTGATAGCAGTTGTCGGATGACCTAGTACCTGTCATGACACACAAATTTGAACTATCAAATACTTTTCACACTTTCTTATCAAATTGCACATGCAAATTATCATCACAAAGTTGACTGATACTTATTAAGTTTGCAGTAAGCTCTTCAACATGAAGCACATTGCGAAGCTTAGGAAAACCAGCAACATTCAGTGTTCCTTTTCCAACAATGTTTCCATTTGAATCTCCTCCATAGGTTACTTTACTGCTTTTCTGTTCAACATAATCAGTGAGAAACTTCTTGGAAACCAAAATTTTCTTCCAGTGGATCTCTTCTTTGGTATGTTGTGGGAAGATGTTGGCAACACCTTAGGCAACACCTTAGATGCAGAATTCTGCCAATAATCTTCCTGAAATTTAAAACAGTATGGTTTGATATGACCATGTCTATGACAGTAGTGACAAATATACTTACCTTTCCTTCTAGGCTTTGAAGGAATAGTAGGCTGTGGCTTTGGTTTTGGAGGATCAGTTGGTGTGGCCTTTTTGGTTGATCTTTCTGTATAGCTACTTTCCTTGACAAACACAGGGCCTTTTGAACTCTCACCAACCTCAAATTTGTTGTTTTCAAAACCTAAACCAGCCGTACCATCTCTTTCCATCATGAGTAGAGAATCAAGCTTGGTAGTGCTTGAATTAAACTTAGCCAATATAGATTTTGCTTTTCCATGTTCTTCATTTACCTTACTTAATTCCATGTCTTTCTTACTCAGCATAATTTCAAGCCTTGACACATCAGCCTTTAAATCAGAATTTTCTTTGAAAGAATAGTATTCATCTTATTTCTTTCAATCCAGTCAGCATGTAGTTCTTCAAACATCATTCGAGCTTCTTCCATGGATATTATGTCATCACCTGAATCATTATTACACACATTATCAGTAATGAAAGAATTTAAACAGACTGACCTTTGAGAGGTGTTACGTCCAGGTGTGGCAACACCTGCGGCAACACCTAAGGGATTGACTTGAAACTTCTTTTTGCTTTCCAGCAGTGCAGATAGGGCAGTGAGGCTTTCTTCATCTTTATGTTCTTCTTCATCAAACTCTTCATCACTTAAAGATGTATTGTTCCTTTCCTAAGCGTGTTAGCATACTCATTTGCATAATGTCCAAAGCCTTGACAAGCATTACACTGTACCGTGTCTAACTTATTTGAAACTAACTTCTTCTTCCCTTCCAACATCAGTCGAGGTTTAGGAGTGTCAGTAGGTTTCCTTGGTGACTGTTCTGGTCCAGTAATTCTCAAAGTCTTGTTAGGAAACATTGGAGCCTTGAGTTTTTGATCCGTCTTTCTGGTCTCTTTCATCTTCTTTAGATATTCATTGAATTTCTTAGTCATTAGTGAGATCGAATAATCCTCTAAATCATACTGATGAACTTCTTGGTGGAATTGAACATACTCCTCGTATGAGGGCTTTGAAGATTGAAGTGCTATTGATTTCCCTTTATCGTTCTCTTGTGTTGTAGAGTTCATCTCAAATACTTGAAGGATACTAATCAGTTCAGTCATCTTCATCTTTGAGGTGTCTTTTACCTCCTCAAACGCCCAAATTTTCCCATTGAATCTCTTTGGCAAAGACCGAAGAACCTTGTTTACCATATTCTCACTAGCAATAGGTCCTCCAAGAGCATGCGCCTCTGTAGCTATCTCCCTAAGTCTCTTATCATAATCAACAATAGTCTCATTCTCATCCATCCTGATATTATCAAATTTTGCATTTAGAAATCTCAGTCTTGTTCTCCTCACACTATCAGATCCTTCACAGTGTTCTTGAAGAGCTTACCAAGCATCCTTAGCAACTGTGCAGTCAGCTATGATTCCAAACATTCTCATATCCACAGATGAAAAAATAGCATTGATTGCTTTAGCATTGTAGCTTGAACTTTGTGTTTCCTCGGCGGTCCAAGTTGCTAACGGCTTAAGAATGTATTCTCCTTCTTGATCTAGAGTCTTTGGAGCAGTCCAACAATTCAGAATTCTTTACCAAGCACGAACATCCATTGCTTTGATAGTATATCGCATCCTTGTCTTCCACAATGCATAATTCGTGCCATCAAGAACCGGAGGTTTCAAAAATGAGTTCGCAACAGAAGATGAATCCATGTTATTCCATGTAATAAAATAAAAAAACCAGGATCAGTTCTTAGTGTATCAAGAATATGGATCTGATACCACTTGTAAGGGAATAGGGGTTGCACATAAACAGTTTGAGGTGTTGTCACAAGGTGCTGACAACACCTTCAATAACACCTTGAGTAATAAGCAGCGGAAAATAGTTAAAGCATGAACAAAATATACTAGCAACCAAATAAACAGACTCAAAAATAATTATGCAAGAGTATAAAATACTCTTGCAGTACCTCAGGGCAAAACTTTCACTAGAAAAATAATCAAAGAGTTTTACAAACCCTAAAACTAGTGATTATTGTAAAAATCAATTTTCTCAAAACATGTGAGAAAATAAATCATTAAAAACAACTCCTAAATTTTATATGCAAGATAGAATAAATAAACAAAGCAAGGAGTTGGCCCTAGATGCCAAAATACGATGAGAGCAACAACACTTTCAATCACCAATCTTCAAGTGCTCTCCAAATCTTCAAGGCACATAGGTAGAATACGACCTTAAGCAAGCTTAATAAATTCTTCAGAATTCTCTCAATATTTAGGTGTATGAAGCTCTCTGAAAAACTATCTTTTGGTCGATATCTTGATCTCCCTTTTCTTTTTGCACACCCAACTCAATATATAGGCAAGAATCCTTCTTGTCTTAGTTTCCTTGTAGGCGTGAGATACCTCAAGATTTGATCATATCAAATCTACATAAATAAGAAAAAATAAGTTAGATATGAGACAAGAGAATATTTAAAATAAGCCTAACAATATCTCAAATCTACTTAACTAAGGAAATAAATAACTCATGTAAAATTTACTTCACGTCCAAGAAAGGCAAAAGATATTTAATAAAATATTTTTAGGTTTGAGGATTTTTAGGAATAAAATATTTCTTTCAATTATCATTCCCACTTGAAATTCAACTACAAACTAAAATGTACCTTTAGTTTTGTTTATTATAAGATTTTGAAGAAATCATTAAAAACATTCACACCAAACTTTGACAAATAACAATACCACCAATCACGAATAAGTGGACAAAGAGAATTCAGAAGAGCTTCTCTAAACAGTAAACTTTCATCCTTTATATAGAGATGACAATTTCTCTGAACCCGATGTAGAATCTGATACCCTACCTGAATAGAGGAGGGTATGGAGGTACTTTTTGGACACGATTAAATAAATGAGTAATTGGGTATGGAGATTTCGGATTTGGGGATAGAGGAGACCTAGAACATACTACCCAGCCCCGACCCGAATAATCGATTAAATATATACATATATACATATATTATATATAAATATATATTTATATTTATGTATTTATTATATTAAATAAATGTTAATTAAATTTTTTTTTGTTGTATGATGGTAGTTGGATGAAACATAGAAAAGTATTAGCATAACAATATTTTTTATAATAATGGTGTTGGGATAAAGTATATATAATATTTTATTATTTCTTATATTATGTTTAGTTTGCTAATTTTTTTTTATTTTTCTTATTGTTCTTATAAAAATGTGGTGAATAAGCATATTTTTATATAAATAATAAAATTTTGAAAAAAAATCAATTGTATGTGGTAATATGATATTTGGATAGGGTATGGTTATCCATCCTTCGATGAGTATGAGGATGAAGATGAAAGTTGAATATCCGACGAATATGGAGATGTGTATGAGGATATATATAATAAATGGGGATGCAGACGGAGGCATGAAATCCTACCCGAACCAGACCCATTGTCATCCCTACCTTTGTAAACGTATAAATTGTATTGATTGCCTTTTCATTTGACCATTCAGGAGTAAAATGAAATTTTGTCGTGGTATTCATATATCAAAACTATATAAATATATATGCTACGCATATGTTATGACTCGGACGTAAGTAGCTTGATCGCTTAATTCGGTATTAAAAATAATTATTGGCAAGCGTACCAGGTCAAATTATATTAAGTGGACAATGAGTCTAAGTATCGATCCGACAAAGACTGTTGTCAATTCTCAAAATTTAATTATTTAGCTTAATCTAGACAGAATAATAAATAGGAGTACTAAGAATTAAATAAAAATTCAATTATTAAAAATAATAAGAATTTAAAATAGAATAAGAATAAATTCAATTAAATTGAGACAACCAAGACACACGCAGGTACCGAACAAATTATGCAAACACGTGGAAAAATATAAGATCCAGATTTAATCTTAAATCACGGCGAATTCTCCTAATTTATTTAACAGTCTATTTCTAGAAAGTTAAACCTATTCAAATATTGACGGATTAATCTTTCTTAATTCAAATCAAATTCAAATTCATTGACAATCGTGAAAATTCAGTTTTTGTCTAAAACCGCATACTGAAACCGAATACTATTTCTAGTCGGTTTAACCATATGTTAATTATTGGAGCGATCGAAATCAATTCATAATCTGTCGACTCAGAATCAATTAACATGCAAGTAAATAATTGATCAGATAATTCACAAGAAAAAATATAAATCCAACAATCAATAATCTTAATAAAATATCTAAAAATCCCAAATCAACATCCACATGTTCGACATAAAATTGTTCGGCCCAATCTCTCCGTCTTGGTTGAAAGGAACTATTCAATAATTAAAAATATAATTCAAAAATAAAAAAAAAGCAGAAGAAAGAAAGAAGAACTAGAATGGAGCCTTCAATCCCGAGCCCTAGCCGCCACCTCTCCTATGATAGAACCATATGGAACCATTCATCTGATGATAAAAAGCCTATTTATACACCTCAAATCTTCAAAAGAGCGAATAAGAGTTTCCAAAAATAAGGAGTTTGCACGCCGTCTCGCTCGAGTGCCTAGACATGCGCTCGAGCGAGTGATCTTCTGTTTTATTTTTTTCACCATGTTCCAGGCTCGCTCGAGCGCCAAAACATGCGCTTGAGGGAGAAAGTTTCTGCCCCAAAATAGTTTTTTTCGCGACATGTCCGGACCCCGTGCCTCCTCCGTGCATGGGTCCGTGCATACATCCTACCAGCGCACAGTTTTCTTGAAAAAATCATATCTCGAGTTCTAGCCGTCTGATCGAGCCGAAATTTGGACAACAACTTCAAAAATCTTGAAATTCAATTTGAACAGTGGAGATCGGATTTGGATCTTTTTAGCATTAAAAATGAATTTTTGACCATTGCTGCTTCGTAATTCTTGCTTGCGGCTTTTCTCTTGCTCCAAAAATCATGATTTCTTCACAAATTTCTACAAAAATCAACCCGGAGAGTGAAATACACATGCATGAAATAAATTATAAATAAAACATATAAAAACACACATGAACCATATGAATGCATGTCAAATAAACCTAAAAATAACACAAAATAATGCACACAAAATGCACTTATCATCACCCCCATACTTAAACCTTGCTCTCTCTCGGGCAAGACATATGACAAACAACCACAAAACACAAACAAAAGTAGGAACGATTCATGGTAAGTGTCAGCCTCAGAGAAGTTATATTGTCAACTAAAAAACACGAATTCTCTCAACCATTCATAATAAACCTTCGGTTTAGCGTGAACGTATGTGTGTGTGTGTGTGTGTGTGTGATGTCGTTTCAGTTACATGCAACCTAAACAGAATCTGTTTCAAGACTGCTTAGTGACCTATGACATATCAGTGCAAGTTTCACTCTCAAGTGTACATTTTTTCCAATTACCTCTAACAAACACACATTCCTTGAAATTATTGCACCGCCGGATTTTACACCCGACTTTGTTAAGCCCCAATAATTACCCGCAAACTTAGCTATAACTATGATAGCATTAGAATTTCAATCCCCTCGTCTATAGCCTGGATGTAGCTACAATCCCATTGAACTCGCAAACTTAGCCATGGATCAGTGATTAGAATTTCAATCTCTTTCCAGGCCCGGATGGAATTGTTATTGCTTTTATTTCAAAAATTTAAATTTTTAAATTTTTATTACCCCATTTAATCCGCATAATTAGCCAAGGACAAGGTAATTAGGATTTCAATTACTCGTCAATGACCCGGATGGAGATGAATTTTTCAAAAAAAAAAAAAAAATTGGTATCAATTTTATCATTGTATAAAATATTTGGTGCACCCAAGATCATAAGTGCAAAGTTAGAACTCATCAAAATTCACAGAACACAGTTAAGCACCACAAAACACCTATTGCCGTGAAATGATCAAACAGACAGAAACTTCATTAAATCTTTTGCTACAATTCAGTGGCCTAACATTAGTGCTTAAAAATATTCACGGGTCAACCTACAGTTTCTCATGTCAATTCAAGAGCAAAAACAAATGTTTTTTTTAAAAAAAATTTTAAAATCCTAACTTCATATCATTATCGGCTCTCATTCATTATCCTACATAACACACATGCAAACAAACACTAAAACGAACATGAACTATATGCAAAAAAACTAAAACATGACAAATGCAACACAAACACAACACAAATAAAAACATTAAAACTAGACCACCCCCCATACTTATCCAAAGCATTACCCTCAATGCTTTAGAAACAATGAACAAAATGCAGAAACGAACAAACACATGCAAGACAAACAAAACTGTTGTGAAAATTACTCCCAAGCGTACGAGTTCCAAGTTTTAATATAGTGAAAAATCAAGTATCGTTTTCACAGAGAGTAAAATAAAAATATTCAGTTCTTGTAATTAAAATAGTCTAAACTTTATCTAGAAATCAATAGTTGAGAATTTTGCAGAATAAAATAATTAATGAGTTTTTAATAGCACACAAACAACTTTCAGAAATAATCAATCAGAGAAAAATGGTCTAGAGGTTTAGATTTCACCTGGTTTCAACAAAAATCAATCATAATTAATTAATCTTCTTGAATTTCAATCAACACTACAAGAAAATCTTCAATCCACAACGCGTAATAGACAACATTTTAAAGGTAAAACTGTTGTCTTATACCTTTTGACAACAGTTTTATTAAAAAATGTTGTTGTTGAGCGTTTTTTTCTCAAAGACAACAGTTTTTTAAAAATTGTTGTCTTTTATGTTGTCTTTAGGAGTTTTTCTTGTAGTGCAATTAATTGCGAAGAACACTTAAGTGTATTATTCCCTCTCCCGAGTGCCGAATAAAATATATCAACTACAATTCAATTCTAATATCCCTATTAAGAATCTAATTGCAATGATCAATTCAAAACAATGTTCTTTTTTAAAAGATCTGTTAAAATTATACGCTCTCCCGAGCTATATAAATAATTAACAGTGTATTTTCTAATGGTCCTATTTAAAATCTCCTCTCATGAGTGCCAGATTTCAAATAAATATTACAAATCAATTATTGATCAAGTAATTGAAAAGACAATCAATTCTAGAAAAAAACAATTAAACTATAAGAAACTCAATTCAATAAAATCAACAATTCATGAAAGCGTCTACACCAGGTTCCATCCAACCTCTAGACTCTAAAAAATTAGTTCATAATAAAATTCTGAATAAAACAAATCATGTTCAAAAATCCAAACATATTCAGAAATAAATAAAAAGTAGAAAACAAATCTGTCATCGACGCCGTGTCCGGACTCTCGATCTCCGTCTTCGTTCTTCAATTAAAGCTCCAGATTCTTCCAGAAAATCACGATCAAATCTCTGTCTCTGATATGTGTAAGTGTTGTGGCGGCTCTCCCTTTAATCTGACGCTCAAGAATCCGTTTTATACATGGCAATTAAAAGCCCAAGTAAAAGCCCAAGAAAATATAAAAGTTTCCTTCCCAATAATTTTAAAACGCTGAAATCTCCACCGGGCGCGGGCGCTCCAAAACTCCTAGGTGGGCGCGCATGAGCTTCTGTCTTCAATCTTCAAATCTTCACCAAAGTAGCGCGTTCCTTTCTCTCCTTTAGCGCTTAAAGAAGCGCTAACAATAGGCCCAATAAGAAAGCCCAATATCTCTTCTCCTGTTCTTTTCTCTTCTTCTTTTTTTTTTTTCCTTTTTATTCTTTTCTCCATTTTCTCTCCTTTAGCCTCATTTTTCAACAACAATTCAATAATTTCCTACAACCACAAAAACAACAAAACTCCGTATAAATCTGCTCGAAACAAACAATTAACAATTAAAATCATATATAAATTAAGTGTATAAAATACACTTATCAAATACCCCCAAACTTAGACTTTTGCTAGTCCCGAGCAAAACTATCAAAACGACTCACAAATTCTAAAAACTCAAATCACCAAAATAAATAGTCAAGAAATATTATGGAGCAATGACCTCAGAAATAATTTTAAAAATTCAAATCCAATCTCATCCAACCTACTAACACTTGAACATTTTAATCATAACCAAATAACCTCATAAACTCACAATCTCCGCAACTCACATTCAAAACACCCTTATCCAAATTCAATTCACATATTCATAGATCATGAGGACTTTTCAGAGTATCAAGGGATCAAATATAAGGATATTAATAAAAAAAACACTCACAATTAGGTAAATGCAAAGAATAATAGTGTGTGCGTGTTTCGATCAAAATTCATAATCATTAAAAGTATCAATCAACAGTCTATAGGCTAAATTCTCGCAACTCTTCTCCACTAGTATATTGGGCAACTGTGACTCGGTCAATAAGACTTAATCAGCTTATAACGTAAGGCCTGGCTCATGGCTACAAATGAAAGATTAAGAATTCAAAATAAGGAGTAATTTATATTTATGCTCAACTATAACTTCAACTCCTTTTCATTCATACTTTCACTTTTATTTTTCACTTCATTGATTTTTCAACTTTTCTCTTCACAAATTTTTCATCCACATATTTTTTTTCTTCTTCAATCCTCTTTTCATCTTTTTTTTTTCTACTACCTCTTTCTTAATTTTTTTTTTCAAATCTTCCACCACACCATTCCATATTCACAAATAAAAACTAGGAGCATATAACATTATTTTAGCGTTCAAATTACTTCCTCAAAGGTAGGAATTAGTGTTTAGGCTATTCAGGTAGTAAAAGTAGGACCTTGAAATAATGACGAATGAGGGTTTATCACACGTTTACACGCATGCCATTCGATTTTCAATAAATCTCAAACAAGGCACTAGAGATAAAATTAAATCAGTGGGTAGCTTGAAAGGCTCAAACGAATAACAGAAAATTGCCTAAATCATCCCTAATCATAGTTTTGCCCATATTTCGCCTCGAGGAGTGTCCGAACTAGTTCTAGACAAGTCTCAGTCCACAATTAAATCATACAAATTTCAATCAGTGCAGATATAAATAATCATCAACAGTAAACAATGATTGTTTCAACAATTTACAGATGTTTGTACCTCATGTACTCATTTAATTCTGTGAAAGCTCAAATGGGCAACCAAGGATAAAATTATTTCAATGAAAATTAGGCCCAAAAAATCCAAACAATGCCTCAATCATATCTATGTTTGTATGTTTCAAAAATCAGATTCAAGTATTAATCACAGAGTATATAAGAAATTGTTCGTCTAATTGGTTCCATTTTCATCAAAATATTTGTCAGATAGGTAGACAATCATGAATTTCAGTTATAGCACAACAAAAATTTTCATCAGCCATGCATTCCATTATTTCTTGATTTCTTTTAAACTCTACTCACTTAAACAACAACTAAACAAAAATTTTATCTATGAAGCACACAATAACACTCAACTTATCAACTATCAATAATTCAAATCATCAACCAAGCAAGCAACTAAATCATTGACAAAATGATTCATCCCCCCAAACTTAGTACGCTCATTGTACTAATGATTAAAAACAATAAAAAGAACAAGGGACGCGTACCTTCGAAACCGAGCATCAGTACTCGATATCCATATCATGATTGTCAGAATCCTCATTAGCTCCATAGAAGGAACTCGCTTCAGAACTTCAACACGTGGCCATGGTGCTTTATAGAAACGTGATTTTTCATGCATGTTGCTCGGTTCATGGCTGTGTAATGCAAGGAAGTTGCGCTGTTGCTGAAGCTCATGGTTTACGCAAGATGTAGTGCGCGATTGCACATAGGAAGCGCATATGGTGTTCTCGTTTGCGCTAGGTGAAGGGGCTGGGTTGCACGTTTGCTCAAGAGGAGGCGCAGATGGGGAGTGGTTGGCGCAATGAATTGCGCAGAAGAGGAGCGCGTTTGCTCAAGAGTTTTGCACTGTTGGTGAACTTCATTAGCGCATCGTCTTGCGCTGATAAGCTGCGCGTTTGCACCTTTTGTCTGCGCAGATGGGAGCTGGTTTGCGCATGGAGTTGCGCTAATAGGGATCTCGTTAGCGCATGAGTAGCGCAGATGAAGAGCGCAATTGCGCGTGTAGCTGCACGGTTGGGCGGGAATCGATGCATAGAGGAGAGGCGGGCGCGGGATAGTCATGAGCGAGCGCGTACAAGCTTCTACCAGAAGCTCTAAAATCCTGAAAAATTCAAAAAAATTTATAATATTAGGCCTCCAAAACTCCCAATAATGCATTCAAAAAATCATAAATTAACTAATTAACAAAAATAAACAAAAAATAGAGCATAAATTAGATAAAAAAATGAAATAAAAATAAAATAACACAAAAATTTTGGGTTGCCTCCCAAAAAGTGCTTGGTTTAGAGTCGTCAGCCCGACTTTCACCGGTATTAAGTCTTCCCTTTTTCTTTCACTCGCCAAATCAATTCCACAAACCGCATTTTAAATTTTGCTTTCTTTTTCTTTGTGTCCTTCTTTGTTGAATTTAGCGCTCTCTCCTTTGATGAATCAACCGCAAAATCAGCTCTTTGGTAGCTCTCCAACTTCACAACCGGTTCAATTAAGCATAATTTTTCGATGGGTGGATTAGGTGTCTTCCTGAATAAGTTAAAAATCACTCGTTCGCACTCCACACCCATCGACAATTCACCCTTCTTCATCTCAATTTTAGCATCCGCCGTAGCCAAAAATGGTCTCCCAAATATCAGTGGAGCACCATGATCTGCTTCTATGTCCAAGATCACAAAATCCGCTGGAAAGATGAATTTATCCACCTTGACTAGAACATATTCAACAATTCCTAGTGGGTATGTAATGCTCCTATCCGCCAACTGCAATGAAATCATGGTCGATTTCATCTCTCCCAACTCCAAAGCCCTATAAATAGACAATGGCATTAGATTAATACTGGCCCCTAAATCGCAAAGTGCATTATTAAAATAAGAAGAACCAATAGTGCAAGGAATAGTAAAAACTCCTTGGATCCTTAAGCTTTTGTGGCATCTTCTTTTGTAGCACCGCACTGCACTCTTCTGTTAGATTTACCACCTCATTCTCTAGCAGCCTCCTTTTCTTGGACATCACCTCCTTGATGAACTTTGCATAATTCGGCATTTGTTCCAAAGCATCAGTAAAGGGAATGTTGATATGGATTTTCTTGAAAATCTCCAAGAATTTGGAAAACTACTCATCAAGAGTCCTCTTCTTGAACCTTTGAGGATATGGAAGTGGAGGCTTGTACATCGGTTTCTCTTCAGGTTTGGGTTCCTTCTCCTCGACTTTCTTCTCTTCAACTAATAATTTATTAGTCCTTTCAGATGGCTGGCTTTCTTCTCTATCTACTTGCTTCCCAATCCTCAACATGATAGCATTGCACTGCTCCTTCAGATTTATCTCTGTGTTTCTAGGGAACTGGCCGCAGTTGTTGTCTTTCAGTGCGTTTTCCAACTGTCCTATGCTAGTCTCCATGGATTGAAGTACAGCACCCATGTTGGCCATGTGCATCTCCAAGCTATCTAGATGAGTCTCAGTCATCGCCATCCTCTTACCAGATTCCTGCACAAAATTACTAACAACGTCCTCCAAAGATGGCTTACCTCACCCTTAATTGTGTTGTATCCCGGAGGAGGATTCAACACATTTTTATTGTTAGCATAAGAAAAATTTTCATGATTACGCATACTAGGGTGATAAGAATTAGGGACAGGGTTACCTCGATAGCTTCCATAACCTCTTTGATTGATGTACTGGGCTTGTTCATGAGGATGGTGAGATTCGTCCATAGCACCCGACACACCTGCTGCTTCTGCAACACTCACTTTATTCAACGCAGCCACTTGTGTAGTCAGTGCAGATAATTGGGTGGTGATCGATGTGAGAGGATCCACTACATACACTCCAACTTACTTCTTGACTCCCAGACGCTCAGATGGCCATTGAAAACTATTGATTGTCATCTGTTCCAGCATATCATAGGCCTGTACATGGTCCTTAGAAAAAATGGTACCTCCAGCAGCAAAGTCCACCGACAATCGAGTAGGCGCATTCAGCCCATTATAGAACAGCTCAATTTGCTCCCAATCTGCAAATTTATGGTTAGGAAAACGTCTTATTAACTCTTTATACCTTTCCCATGCCTCATAAAGCTGTTCAGAGTCCATCTTCCTAAATGTGCTGATTTCAATCTTCAGTTGGGTGGATTTGGCAGGAGGAAAATATTTTGTAAGAAAATTTTCTGCCATCTCCTCCCATGTAGTGATACTCCCCAACGGCAGTGATTGCAACCAACTCCTCGCCTGATCCCTGAGAGAAAAAATAAAACAAGCATAAACGAATAATATCCTCAGGAACACCATTAATTTTTACCGTATCTGTTATTTCCAAGAAAGTCCGCATGTGTAGATGAGGATCGGCAGTTGCACTCCCATTAAACTGGTTCTATTGAACCATGTTGATCAAAGCCGGCTTCAGTTTAAAATTGTTGGCGTTAATGGTCCCTCGAGCGATTCCAGAATAGTGAACCTGGATCGTCGGCCTGAAGTGATCTCTGATAGGCACCAGGGGAGCTTGATTCACATTCTCTTCAGCCATGTTATTGATTTCTTCTCTTCTCGCTCTTCTCAAAGCACGTGCAGTGAGCTCGATCTCCGGATCAAATAGTAAAGAATTCACACTTTGAGATTGTCGCATAAACTGCAATTAAAAATAAGAAGAAATCAATTAGTAAATTAAAATAAAATAAAAACTCTAAATTAAAACTTAGACTAATTGGTAACAAGACTAAACAAAATCAAAATTTACTCCCCGGAAACGGCGCCAAAAACTTATTGTAAAAAATACTCGCAAGCGTACGAGTGTCAAGTTTTAATATAGTGAAAAATCAAGTATCGTTCCCACAGAGAGTAAAATCAAAATATTCAGTGCTTGTAATTAAAATAGTCTAAACTTTATCTAGAAATCAATAGTTGAGAATTTTGCAGAATAAAATAATTAATTAGTTTTTAATAGCACGCACACAACTTTCAGAAATAATCAATCAGAGAAAAATGGTCTAGAGGTTTAGATTTCACCTGGTTTCAACAACAATCAATCCTAATTAATTAATCTTCTTGAATTTCAATCAATTAATAGCCAAGAACACTTAAGTGTATTATTCCCTCTCCCGAGTGCCGAATAAAATATATCAACTACAATTAAATTCTAATATCCATATTAAGAATCTAATTGCAATGATCAATTCAAAACAATGTTCTTTTTTAAAACTCTGTTAAAATTATACTCTCTCCCGAGCTATATAAATAATTAACAGTTTATTTTCTAATGGTCCTATTCAAAATCTCCTCTACTGAGTGCCAGATTTCAAATAAATATTACAAATCAATTATTGATCAAGTAATTGAAAAGACAATCAATTCTAGAAAAAAAATTAATCTAGAAGAAACTCAATTCAAAAAAATCAACAATTTATGAAAGCGTCTACACCAGGTTCCATCCGACCTCTAGACTCTAAAAAATTAGTTCATAATAAAATTTTGAATAAAACAAATCATGTTCAAAAAACCAGACTTATTCAGAAATAAATAAAAAGTAGAAAACAAATCCGTCGTCGACGCCGTGTCCGGACTCTCGATCTCCGTTTTCGTTCTTCAATTAAAGCTCCAGATTCTTCCATAAAATCACGATCAAATCTCTGTCTCTGATATGTGTAAGTGTTGTGGCGGCTCTCCCTTCAATCTGATGCTCAAGAATCCCTTTTATACATGGCAATTAAAAGCCCAAGTAAAAGCCCAAGAAAATATAAAAGTTTTCTTCCCGATAATTTTAAAACGCTGAAATCTCCACCGGGCGCGGGCGCTCCAAAAATCCTAGGCGGGCGCGCATGAGCTTCTGTCTTCAATCTTCAAATCTTCACCAAAGTAGCGTGTTTGCTCTTTCCCTTTCTCTCCTTTAGTGCTTAAAGAAGCGCTAACAATAGGCCCAATAAGAAAGCCCAATATCTCTTCTCCTGTTCTTTTCTCTTCTTATTTTTTTTTATTTTTCCTTTTTATTCTTTTCTCCATTTTCTCTCCTTTAGTCTCATTTTTGAACAACACTTCAATAATTTTCTACAACCACAAAAACAACAAAACTCCGCATTAATCTGTTGGAAACAAACAATTAACAATTAAAATCATATATAAATTAAGTGTATAAAATACACTTATCAAAAACACAAAAAACAAAATAAAAATAAAACTCTTCTGGTCTATGATTCGTCCTCTTCCTCCATCTGCAAAATTCCAAAGCAACTTCTCTTATCGGGGCAACCTATTTAACATGGAAAGCGACGGGTAAGGCAGTGGATTAGCAAAAGATAATAAAAGGAAAAATAACAACAACAACAATAATATTAATAATAATAATATTAATAATAATAATAATAATAATAATAATAATAATAATAATAATAATAATAATAATAATAATAATAATAATAATAATAATAATAATAATAATAATAATAATGAAAAGAGAACACTGTATGGCCTCTTAGTCAGCGCTAAATTTATAGTCTATAGCTCGACTATACAGTAGCAACCATCAAAGAGAGGCTGCCACCCATAGTAAGAATCATACGACTCTATGTGTGGGTCTTGATTTTTTACGCCCTCAAGCTTGGCGTGATATTGACTTTGTAGGCTCGTCGGTCCATCAATACTCGGTATGAACTTTTTCTTTTGGAAGGAGACTCCGAATCTAGGCTGAAACTCATAGATTATGAAATACTGCGGAGTTGACGTCAATGACAAGAAAGGATCTTCTAATGGTGTACATGTAAATACCATTGACGAGGTCAAATCTGTAGCCTTGTATATTTCTTCCTCCTCCAAGTTCACTTTTGGCTCCTCTTAAATTAAAAATTCTTCAAAAATTATTTCTTCATGATCTAGAACAATTACTTCATTCTCTTGGAAGATCTCAGAAAATGGTTCTATAAAACGCTCAATCTGTTCATCCAAGAAACTCAAAGAGTTGGTGCGGTTTTCTAAGAACTTATTTATCTCTGTTTGTTGTCGCACGAAGTTCTCCAAATGAGCCATATGATCCTCAAAATGCCCTATACACTCTTCTTGATGCTCAGGTGGTTGGTTCGCAAAATTTGTGGATTTGATATCTGAAGGATATTTGTGACTCCAACCCTGCAGTGAAGGATCACAATGTCAATAGTAGTCGAAATCTGCCATATCATTTAACAAGTTCATAGCACTGTTATAGTCTCTTCTGAACAAGTGAATGCCAGTGGCCAAAGCTCCATAATCCACCCAACATCTTGTTGTCTCATCCAATCCACCATAAAAAATCTGAACTAGAGTGTAGTTTGAAAAATCATGATATCGAAATTTGTTCGCCAAATCATTGAATCTCCCCCAAGCAGGATAGAATGGCTCCAAGTATTGCTGGCCAAATCTTGTGAACACTGGTCGATGATCTATCTCCAAGTACCTCATAAGTAAGAAAAACTAAAATTAAAATTAAAAATTAAACAAATGCAAGAAAAAAAAATGTCTAGTCTCAAGCAAATAATATATCCTAATATTAACTAAACAATCCCCGGCAACGGCACCAAAAACTTGACCGCTTAATTTGGTATTAAAAATAATTACTGGAAAGCGTACCAGGTCAAGTTATAGTAAGTGAACAAGGAGTCCAAGTATCGATCCCACAGAGACTGTAGTCAATTCTTAAGATTTAATTATATATCTTAATCTAGACAAAATAATAAATAGGAGTGCTAATAATTAAATAAAAAATCAATTATTAAAAATAATAAGAATTTAAAATAGAAGAAGAATAAAATCAATTAAATTGAGACAACCAATACAAACGCAGGTACCGAACAAATTATGCAAACACGTGGAAAAATCTAAGATCCAGATTTAATCTTAAATCACGGTGAATTCTCCTAATTTATTTAATAGTCTATTTCTAGAATAGTTAAACCTATTCAAATATTGACGGATTAATCTTTTATAATTAAAATCAAATTCAAATGCATTGTGAGAATTCAGTTTTCACCTAAAACCGCATACTGAAACCGAATATTATTTCTATTCGGTTTAACCATATGTCAATTATTGGAGCGATCGAAATCAATTCATAATCTGTCGACTCAGAATCAATTAACATGCAAGTAAATAATTGATCAGGTTATTCGCAAGACAAAATATAAATCCAACAATCAATAATTTTAATAAAAATCTAAAAATCCCAAATCAACATCCACATGTTCGACATAAAATTGTTCGGCCCAATCTCGCCATCTTGGTTGAAAGGAACTACTCAATAATTGAAAATATAATTCAAAAATAAAATAAAGAAGAAGAAAGAAAGAAAGAAGAACTAGAATGGAGCCTTTAATCCC
This sequence comes from Henckelia pumila, assembly GCF_033568475.1. Lineage (NCBI taxonomy): Eukaryota > Viridiplantae > Streptophyta > Magnoliopsida > Lamiales > Gesneriaceae > Henckelia > Henckelia pumila. The sequence continues at coordinate 189,899,621 of NC_133121.1, read as the reverse complement.
GAGCCCTAGCCGCCGCCTCTCCTATGATAGAACGCGTCTGGAACCCTTCATCTGATGATAAAAAACCTATTTATACACCCAAAATCTTCAAAAGATTGTATCCTTCGCGAATAAGAGTTTCCAAAAATAAGGAGCCTGCACGCCGTCTCGCTCGAGCGCCTAAACACGCGTTTGATTGAGAGATCTTCTGTTTTAGTTTTTTCACCATGTTCCAGGCTCGCTCGAGCACCTAAACATGCGCTCGAGCAAGCAACTTTCTGCACCAAAATATTTTTTTTCGCGACATGTCCGGACTCGGTGCCTACTCCGTGCATGGGTCCATGCATACATCCCTACCAACACGCAGTTTTCTTGATAAAATCATATCTCAAGTTCTAGCCGTCAGATCGATCCGAAATTTGGACACCAGCTTCAAAAATTTTATTTAAATGGTGAAGATCGGATTGGGATATCTGTGGCATAAAAAATGAATTTTTGACCATTGCTGCTTCGTAATTCATGCTTGCTACTTTTCTCTTGCTCCAAAAATCATGATTTCTTCACAAATTCCTACAAAAATCAACCCGGAGAGTGAAATATACACACATGAAATAAATTATAAATAAAACATATAAAAATACACATGAGCCATATGAATTCATGTCAAATAAACATAAAAATAACACAAAATAATGCACACAAAATTCACTTATCAACACCCACATACTTAAACCTTGCTCGCCCTCGAGCAAGACATATGACAAACAACCACAAAACACAAACAAAAGTAGGAACGATTCATGGTAAGTGTCGGCCTCAGAGAAGTTCTATTGTAAACTAAAAAACACGAATACTCTCAACCATTCATAATAAAGTGAAGCCATCGTAATAACTCATAAATTCATAAAGTGCAAGATTAAAAAGAAAACTTACTTTCATCTCCATCCATGGAAAATCTACAAAAATAAATAAAATACTTAGATTTAAAATGGTCAAATCACACAAGGAATGGGGACGTAAGAACTGCAAATAGTACTCATCAGGGAATAAAATATAATAAGAAAGAAAATAGTAATCGTCAATTTTTTTATGGAGAAATTGCCTATAAATCTCCAAATGAAAATTCAAATTTTCGCTCAGTCCTTGTGTAAGAGAAAATAATTTGAGCTCTTTGATAAATCTCTATCATTTTTTCCAACTTTCTATTTCAGCCCAATTTACGAAAATGTCCCTAATTTAATTTAAAACCCAACACTACCTTTTACTCATATTTCAAAAACAAAAACAGAAAGTTGAAAATGGTCATCGGGTACTTTCTCTCATTCTTCTTGATTCTCCCCAACCTTCTCCCTCAACCCTAAACGAGTAATCCATCGGCCGTAATGTTTTACATTTATGTTGAGTTGGAAAATGTTGTGGATCTTTGTTTGCCTGGGGGGGGGGGGGGGGGGAGAAAATTGTCAATATTTGTGTTCACGGTAATTTTTTCATATACATGAATGTTTGATTTTTCAGCTACAAACATTTCTAACTGATAGCTCCTTGTTCGATAGCTTGTAATCTCTTTGCCACAATGGGTCTATCTTCCATACTGGAATCAAGAAAACAGAGTACCAAGTTAATAATCTCTCTGGCATCCGTTTCCCTTTGTGTTCACGGTCATTTTTTCATATACATGAATGTTTGATTTTTCAGCTACAAACATTTCTAACTGATAGCTCCTTGTTCGATAGCTTGTAATCTCTTTGCCACAGTGGGTCTATCTTCCATACTGGAATCAAGAAAACAGAGTACCAAGTTAATAATCTCTCTGGCATCTGTTTCCCTTTGTGTTCATGGTCATTTTTTCATATACATGAATGTTTGATTTTTCAGCTACAAACATTTCTAACTGATAGCTCCTTGTTCGATAGCTTGTAATCTCTTTGCCACAGTGGGTCTATCTTCCATACTGGAATCAAGAAAACAGAGTACCAAGTTAATAATCTCTCTGGCATCCGTTTCCCGACAACCGGATGATAAAATATGCGAACGCAGAAAGTTATCCACAGGTTCAGTCTGTTACACAACTTGTTTCACCGGTGATTGGGTGTTCAAAAATATGGTTGTAAAAAATACAACTATCAGTTTACCTAATTAAAAATGTCCCCTTTTTGGTATGCAGATCTACGTGCCTCTTCAACCTCTGAAAATAAAATTAGAAAGAAAATCAAATCAAATATCTTAGATTAATTTTGTATGAAAAAAAATTCAATCCACATAAAATACCAACCATATTTGTATGGTTTCGTTTCGATGACGAATGGAATACCCTCCAAGCACATGGCTGCCAAATCACATATTATTACACCGTGTCCCTGAGAAAAATTTAGTGTAAATATATTACAAAGAATTGATCATTAATACAATTTATATTCAATGAAAACCTTACGTCAATAATAAAATTTTCTGGCTCAATGTATTGGTAAACAAATTTATCTGGATAAAATTTTATGGCTCAATGCCTTAAGACGTGATGCAATATTTTGACATTCGGAATTTAAACATTATTTGAATCTTTTGAAAAATTCACCTATCACTGTTTCACATAAATCTAGTATCTCTAAAAATACAAAGAAAAATACAACAATAGGGACACCACAAAACTTAATCAAAGTAAAGCCGCCATAATAACTCAGAAATTATAAAGTGCAAGATTAAAAAGAAAACTTACTTTCATCTGCATCCATGTAAAATCTACAAAAATAAATAAAATACTTAAATTTAAAATGGGCAAATCGCACATGGAATGAGGAGTTAGGAATCAAATAATAATCATCAGGGAATAAAATATAATAAAAATAAAATAGTAATCATCATTTTTAAGGGGAAATTGCATATAAATCCCCAAATGAAAACTCAAATTTTCGCTCAATCCATGTGTAAGAGAATAAGTTTGAGCTCTTTGATAAATCTTTATCCTTTTTTTCAACTTCCCATTTCAGCCGAATTTACGAAATTGCCCCTAAATTAATTTAAAACCCAACACTACCCTTCACTCATATTTCAAAAACAAAAACAAAAAGTTGAAAATGGTCATCGGGTACTTTCTCTGGTTCTTCTTATCCTCCCCAACCTCTCCCTCAACCCTAAACGAGTAATCCATCGGTCGTAATGTTGTAGATCTGGGTTGAGTTGGGAAATTTGTAGATCTTCGTTGATCTGGGGGGAAGAAAATTGTCAATATTTGTGCTCACGGTCATTGTTTCATAGATTTGAAGGTTTGATTTTTCAGCTACACACATTTCTAACTGATAGCTCCTTGTTTGATAGCTTGTAAACTCTTTGCCATAGTGGGTCTATATTCTATATTGGAATCAACAAAACTGAGTACCAAATTAATAATCTCTCTGGCATCCGTTTCCCAACAATCGGATAATAAATTACGGGGACGCAAAAACTTATCCACTGGTTCAGTCCGTTACAATACTTGTTTTACCGGTGATTGGGTGTTCAAGAAATATGGTTTTAAAAAATGCAGATCTACGAGCCTCTTCAACCTCTGAAAATAAAATTAGAAATCAAATCAAAGTAATATCTAAGATTTTTTTGTAGGAAAAAAAAGTCAATCCACATAAAATACCTATCATATTTGTATGGTTTTGTTTTGATGATGAATGAACTACCTTCTTAGCACATGGCTGTCAAATCACATATTATTACATCGTCTTCCTGAGAAAAATTTAGTGTCAATGTGTTACAAGGAATTGATCATTAATATAATTTATATTCAATCTAAACCTCACGTTAAGAATAAAATTTTATGGCTCAATGTCTTGATACACAACTTTATCTGGTAAATATTTTGTGTGAATTACGTTAATTATATTGGTGATCTTTGTCATGATGTTGAGTTACTCCGACAATTTTATGTTTGTATCTACAATTAAGCCATTATGCGAACTAGTATATATTTATATTAAATGTTGCACTAACTAAAAAAAAGGTAATTAAACTACGATCTAATTTAATGTTAACAGTGCATCCAATCTGAGTCCAATAGTAAAATTTAAATGAATTGAATTGCGTAAAAATAAAAATATAATTAATTTGCAATTTTTTTATACAGTAAATCACCATCAAGCTATTATTTAATCATCAAACAATTTATGTCGCTGTTTTTGCGTATGCCTTAAGACGTGATGCAATTTTTCATTGTTGGAATCACTCCAAATAAATTTTTCATTCTGTTATAAGAAAAATAATCATAACTAATAATAATGGATATGTTTATGAGTTAAACATCCAATATAATTTGGAAAAAAAACTTAAAATATAATATATATGAACATAAATATTTTCAATTTAAATGAAAATTTACCTAATACAATGGGTTCTCTCGAGAAGTGGAACCGGTGGGAGGTGAGTGAGGTTGGGTTACCAAGCGAATTGGGAAGTTAACAAGCGTGGGTTTTTCAGGGGTGATATGGGTCGACGTATGGCATAAGTTTTAACTATCCAAGTTTCATCTGGGAACTCATAGTCATTGTTGGGTGAAAAACAACAAATATATACCAAATTCTCACCAATATTTTTTACATTCAGAATTTAAAAATTATTTGAATCCCATGAAAAATTCACCTATCAGCGTTTCATATAAATTTAGTATTTCTAAAAAGACAATGAAAAATACAACAGGAGGGACACCCCAAAACTTAATCAAAGTGAAGCCACCGTAATAACTCAGAAAATCATAAAGTGCAAGATTAAAAAAAAAATTACTTTCATTAGCATCCATGGAAAATCAAAAAAATAAATAAAATGCTTAGATTTAAAATGGGAAAATCGCACAAGGAATGGGGAGGTAAGAACTTCAAATAATAATAATCAGAAAATAAAATATAATAAGAAAGAAAATAGTAATAATAATTTTTTTATTGGTAAATTGCCTATAAATCCCCAAATGAAGAACCAAATTTTCGCTCAGCCCAAGTGTAAGAGAAAATAAGTTTGAGCTCTTTGATAAATCTCATTCCTTTTTTCCAACTTCATATTTCAGCCTAATTTACGAAAATTTCCCTAATTTAATTTAAAACCCTACACTACCCTTTACTCATAAATCAAAAACAAAAAGAGAAAGTTGAAAATGGTCATTGAGTACTTTCTCTCGTTCTTCTGGATTTTCCCCAACCTTCTCCCTCAACCCCAAACGAGTAATCCATCGGCCGTAATGTTTTAGATCTTTGTCGAGTTTGGAAATGTTTTATATCTTCGTTGACTTTGGGGGAAGAAAATTGTCAATATTTGTGCTCACGATCATTGTTTCATAGATTTGAAGGTTTGATTTTTCAGCGACTCAATTTTCTAACTGATAGCTCCTTGTTTGATAGCTTGTAATCTCTTTGCCACAGTGGGTCTATCTTCTATATTGGAATCAAGAAAACTGAGTATCAAATTAATAATCTCTCTGGCATCCGTTTCCGACAACCGGATGATAAAAGACGTGGACGCAGAAACTTATCCACTGGTTCAGTCCGTTACACATGCAACTTGTTTCACCGATGATTGGGTGTTCAAGCAATATGGTTTTAAAAAATGCAACTATCAGTTACCTAATTAAAAATGTCCCCTTTTGGAATACAGATCTACGAGCCTATTCAACCTCTGAAAATAAAATTAGAAAGAAAATCAAAGTAATATCTAAGATTTTTTTTAGGAAAAAAAATCCGATCCACATAAAATACCTACCATCTTTGTATGGTTTCGTTTTGATGATGAATCGACTACCTTCTTAGCACATGGCTGTCAAATCACATATTATTACATCGTCTTTTTGAGAAAAATTTAGTGTCAATGTGTTACAAGGAATTTATCATTAATATAATTTATATTCAATGTAAACCTCACGTCGAGAATAAAATTTTATGGCTCAATGTCTTGATACACAACTTTATCTGGTAAATATTTTGTGTGAATTACGTTAATTATATTGGTGATCCTTGTCATGATGTTGAGTTCCTCCGACCATTTTATGTTTGTATCTGCAATTAAGCCATTATGCGAACTAGTATATATTTATATTAAATGTTGCACTAACTAAAAAAAAAAGGTAATTAAACTACTATCGAATTTAATGTTAACAGTGCATCCAATCCGAGTCCAATAGTAAAATTTAAATGAATTGAATTGCGTAAAAATAAAAATATAATTAATTTGTAATTTTGTTTTACAGTAAATCACCATCAGGGTAATATTTAATCATCAAAAAATTGATGTCGCTGTTTTTTGCGTATGCCTTAGGACGTGATGTAATTTTTCATTGTTGGAATCACTCCAAATAAATTTTTCATTATGTTATAAGAAAAATAATCATAACTAATAATAATGGCTATGTTTATGAGTTAAACTTCCAATATAATTTGGAATAAAACTGAAAATATAATATATGAACTTAAATATTTCAATTTAAATGAAAATTTACCTCATACAATGGGTTCTCTCGAGAATAGGAACATGTGGGAGGTAAGGGAGGTCGGGTTACCAAGCGAAATGGGAAGCTAACAAGCTTGGGTTTTCCACGGGGTGAGATGGGTCGGCGTAGTGCATAATTTTTAACCATCCAAATTCCATCTAGCAACCCATAGTCATTGTTGGGTGAAAAACAATAGATAAAGATCGAATGCTCACCAGTATTTTGACATTCAGAATTTAAAAAATATTTGAATCCCTTGAAAAATTCACCTATCAGCGTTTCACATGAATCTAGTATCTATAAAAAAAAATGAAAAATACAACAGCAGAGACACCACAAAACTTAATCAAAGTGAAACCATCGTAATAACTCAGAAAATAATAAAGTGCAAGATTAAAAATAAAACTTACTTTCATCTGCATCCATGGAAAATCTACAAAAATAAATAAATACTTAGATTTAAAATTGGCAAATCGCACAAGGAATGGGGAGTTAGGAACTTCAAATAATACTCATCAGGGAATAAAATATAAAAAGAAAAAAAATAATAATCATCATTTTTTATGGGGAAATTCCTATAAATCCCCAAATTTAAACTCAAATTTTCGCTCAGTCCATGTGTAAGAGAAAATAAGTTTGAGCTCTTTGATAAATCTTTATCCTTTTTTCCAATTCATATTTCAGCTCAATTTACGAAAATGTGCCAAATTTCATTTCAAACCCAACACCACCCTTTACTCATATTTCAAAAACAAAAACAGAAAGTTGCTAATGGTGATCTGGTACTTTCTCTCGTTCTTCTTGATTTTTCCCAACCTTCTCCCTCAACCCCAAACGAGTAATCAATCGGCCGTAATGTTGTAGATCTGTGTTGAGTTGGGAAATGTTATAGATCTTCGTTGACTTGGGGGAAGAAAATCGCAATATATGTGCTCACGATCATTGTTTCATAGATTTGAAAGGTTTGATTTTTCAGTTACAAACATTTCTAATTGACATCTCCTTGTTTGATAGCTTGTAATATTTTTATCACAGTGGGTCTATCTTCCATATTGGAATCAAGAAAACTGAGTATCAAGTTAATAATTTTTCTGGCATTCGTTTCCCGACAACCGGATGATAAAATATGGGGACGCAAAAACTTATGCACTTGTTCAGTCCGTTACACTACTTGTTTCATCGGTGATTGAGTGTTCAAGCAATATGGTTGCCAAAAAATGCAACTATCAGTTTATCTAATTACAAATGTCCCCTTTTTGGTATATAGATCTACGATGCTCTTCTACCTCTGAAAATAAAATTAGAAAAAAATCAAAGTAAATATCTTAGAGTTTTTGGTAAATTGGGTATAAATGCCCAATCAAAAACTTAGTTTTGGATTCAGTACCTATGTCATAAATTTAAATAACCTAATACCACTAAAATCTTTCTTTTCACTCCCTTTTTCATGTTTTATCTTCTTTTCTCTTAAATTTTTATTTTATATCATTTTTTAATATTATTTTCTCTCACTTTTCAAGGCCTCTTTTTCTTCTTCCCTTCCCTCATTTTGCTTGCGGCTCTGTTAAATCCCTAGAACCTTTCTTAACCTTTTTCCATCCTCTTCTCTCCTCTCCCAATTTTTTCTCGACCAATATCCATCTCTTCTCCCAACATATAGCATCCACGCAAAACTCATGGACTTGCAACTAACGATTTGGAAGCTGCCACTGACGTGGGACAATGAGTAGATGCAAGCAAGAGAGAAAAGTGAGTTTCTTCGGATATATTTGATCTTCCGATGTGTTTGTTCGATTTTTCCAACTTTATTCAATTTCAGTTAGGTTGTTAAAATTCTCGAAGCAGTGGAAATCAATTTTTAAAATTGTTTGTATGAGAAATTTTGAAAATTTTATTTGTAGTTTTGACAGTTCAAATCTTACCTTTATTTTCCGTCATGAAACCGATTTTGTTTTCTTTTTTTCCCTTCTTCGAAATGTTATTATTGCTGAAATTTTTAATGGGTTCAATGGGTTCTTGTTATTTTGTTTGGAATTGACTATGATGGCCTGTGTTTTATGATTACTACTATATTGATAGTCGTGTTTCTTATTGGGGCGGAGATTTGCATTTTAGTTGATTGGTATTTGACGAATGTGACTATGATTTTTGAATCAAATTTGGGGTTTGCGCCATTGAAGATGAGCTCTTATATAATGAAGGGGATGAAAAAAGTTTGAATTTCCATGAAACAGTATATTATATATACTAGTATGAAATCTAAAATTTGCCCTGAAATTAGAATCAAAATCATTTAAATAAAATATTTTCCACATTTTTGTTTGTATTCACTACAATAACAAACTACACGATATATGGATTTCCTCTCCACTTGATAAGCACTACAATAACAAAATAACAAAATATTACATGTACTTGGTAAGCACTATAATAACAAATCACTTGAGGATCATCAATATGTGGACTTCCTCTCCAAGTGTACGAACAGTACCGTGGTGAAGCTACACGATCTAAAAAAGAAAGTAATGGAGATATGCAGATATGTTTTATTCCCTATTGGTGTGAGATCTCACTGGTTTTTGCTTGTGTGGAATAATGAAAAAAAAAAGGAATTTGTGATGAGGAACTCAATAAACATCTCATATGACAGGACAAGTGCGAGGCAGTTTGTAAGTAATGCATTATTTTACCTTCCTCATTATGTGATGCAACTAGTTTTACTATTACAATAATTCGATTTGTGTCCAAGATGAATTTTTATTAGGATACTTGAGGATTTTCAAGGATCTTGAGCTTGGAAATTTCAACGCGGGATTCCCAAAGTGTAGAGTCCAAGGGCCTAATCCAGATGGTGGTGTGTTTACTTGCCTAAGGGTGGAGTGCTATGCTCGTGATGACCCTTTTACATGGTGTGAAATGAGAATGAAGTGAACAATTTTGTTGGTGTATTTTGCACTGTACTTTGATCGGATGTATAACTATGTTGATGAAGTTGGTACTGTATTTTTGTATAATTGCTGTTTAATTTCTGTTATAATTATGTTGATGAATGTGGTAGTGTATTTTGGTGAAATGGATATTTAATTTTTATTTATAGTTATGTTGATGAAGTTGGATGTTTAATTTTGGTAGAATGAATGTATTAACCCATATTCCATTTTAAGATAATAATATGTTAAACATGATTAAGGATTGGTAATTAACCAATTTCAGGGTTCAATCGAACTTCAGAAATAAGAATTGGGCTTCCAAAGTTTTGTCCAGTTCGGACGGTTCGAAGAGGACTTCGGACGATCCGAACTCAACACCTGGAGGCTCCGAAGTAGGGCTTTTTGACTTTGGAGTTAAGGCACGTTTGGACGGTCCAAACCAGGATCGGACGGCCCGAACTTTCTCTTGCCAAGCAGGCAGGATTACTCAGCCATGGATTTTGACAAGTGTCAAGCATTGGACACTTCGGACCGCCCGAAGTGGCGATCAGACGGTCCGAACTCAACATGTTTTGCATGCAAGCGTTGAGCTGGATCGGAAGATCCGAACTCGAGTTCGGAGGGTCCGAACTTGACTGAAAATTTTCCTATAAATAGGGGTCTTCAGATTCATTTCTGATTACGAATTTCCGAGTTTCCTTCTTCAGTTATATAGTGTGAGATTTACACTTGAGGGCCCTATCGGTTATAATAGAAGTTCTGGAATAACCAAGGTGTGGTTATAGTTATCCGGGACTAGCGGCTCCAAAGGGCTTACTACGGACGAAGGTATGGTCCAGGAATCTATTTAAGTTTTGGGAGTACTTATTAGCTTAGTTAAGACTTATAGAACTTGTGTAGTGATACGGTGAACTTTTGAATATAGGCTTGGAACCTAGGATCCCACTAGACTTGAACTAGCCTAGAGTTACGTACACATTGACTGAGATTGCCAACGAGTATGCATGTTTATATGTTGCATTTATTTGGCATTATTATGTGGCATGATGTATGTTTACCATTTTCTATATTCATATATCATGTGCACATACACGTTGAGCCTATACCTTGATATACCTGATTATAGAGCCGCTCAGCTCTATACTTGATAGTCTGTCACTGAGAGTACCGCGACGGCGGGGACATGTATGTCTGACTAATCTGGTGTACTAGACGAGTGTGGTTGCACCCAGAGGTTGATCTGTACGGTGGCAGCACTCATGTGGCGCCGGTACTGAGCATGACTTTTCAGATGATCCTTTACCAGTCATCATGTTGCATGCATTATATACATATGTTTACTCATGTTTATGTACTGGGCGTTAGCGCTCACGTCCTAGTTGTTATCTTGGACACCCCATTCCACGGGGCTGGCCACAGGATGGACGGAGCTGGTAGTTCGAGGCAGGACTAGGGAGCTGGAGCCTTCAAGGGATATTTTATACATCATGATTCGAAATAGCTGTATAATGTTTACTTTAAGCTTTTCAATATGGTTGAATCACTTTAGTATTAAGCCTTGAACTATTGTACTAAGCTGATATGTAAATTATGGATTATGTTTCCGCACGTTTTACTCTGTTAAGCATTCATGCTTTATTAAGTTTAATGCATGCTATTAGTTGCCAGTTAGTAGGTGATTCAATGCAGGGTCACTACAATGGATGTTTAATTCTCATACCATAATTAGACGTTACTATACTTCATTTTCAAGCAAATGTACTATGTATCGTTATAAATGGTACTGCGTTTCTGACCAAACACCAACACCACAATGTAAAACATTTATGGAAGATGTCCAAATTTAACAAATTCGCATATCATAATTAGACATTATTATAATTTATTTTCAAGCAAAAGTACTACGTATCGTTACAAATGGTACTACGTTTTTTTTATCACGCACCAACACTACAATGTAAAACATGTATGGAAGATGTACCAAATTTAAAAAATTCTCATACCACAATTAGACGTTATTATACTTCATTTTCAAGCAAAAGTAATACGTATAATTACAAATGGTACTGCGTTTCTGATCACGCACCAACACCATAATGTAAACATGAATGTAAGATGTACCAAATTTAACAAATTCTCATACTACAATTAAACGTTATTATACTTCATTTTCAAGCAAAAGTACTACGTATAGTTACAAATGGTACTGCGTTTCTGATCACACCTCAACACCACAATGTAAAACATGTATGGAAGATGTACCAGTTCTCATAACACAATTACACGTTATTATACTTCATTTTCAAGCAAAAGTACTACGTATAGTTACAAATGATACTTCGTTTCTGATCACGCACCAACACCACAATGTAAAACATGTATGGAAGATGTACCAAATTTAACAAATTCTCATTCCAAAATTAGACGTTATTATACTTTATTTTCAAGCAAAAGTACTACGTATAGTTACAAATGGTACTGCATTTCTGATCACGCACCAACACCACAATGTAAAACATGTATGAAATATGTACTAAATTTAACAGATTCTCATACCACAATTAGATGTTATTATACTTCATTTTCAAGTAAACGTACTACGTATCAATATAAACGGTACTGCGTTTCTGAACCATGCACCAACACCACAATTCGAGGTTATAATACTTTATTTTCTAACTAAAGTACTACGTATAAATATAAATGGTACTGTGTTTCTGACCATGCACCAACACCACAATGAAAACATGTACCAAATATAAAAAATTATCATACTACATTCAGACGTTATTATACTTCGGTTTTAAGCAACGGTACTACGTATCAATACAAATGATACTATGTTTTTGACCACGGACCAACACCACAATGTAAAACAAGTATAGAACATGTACCAAATTTAACACATTCTCATACCACAGTTAGACGTTATTATACTTTATTTTCTAGCTAAAGTACTACATATATATATATATATATATAAATGGTATTGCGTTGTTGACTACTTCATTTTCAAGCTAAAGTATTTTGGTTTATACTACAAAATTAGACATTTGATGTGTAAACATGTGTTAATCACCATTGATGATACAAAGGCCCCGTTTGGTTTCAAAAGCTAGGCCAAAAAAGCACTTTTTTAAGTGCTTTTCATTTAATAAAGTGTTTGGTTGACCAAAAAAATGCTTAAATAAGCACTTTTTAAAGTCAAAATTAGAGCTTTTTCAAAAGCCAAAACTTATATCTTAAAAAAGTACTTTTTTAAAAAAATGTCTACCAAATCCAAACGGGGCCAAAATCAGAGCATTGTATGCATAGATAAAGTTGTTTTAACCATAGATGTTACAAACATATACAATGGATACATATACATATGTTTGTTAAGAACCATATATGCTACTAAATTAGACATTAGAGTGCATAAACACATGTTTATACATAAAATATCTAATTTTATAGCATCAATGATGATTGACACATGTTTATGCATGAAATGACTAATTTGGTTCCATATATGATGATTAACAAACACATGTATATGTATCCATTGTATATGTTTGTAACATCTATGGTTAAAATAACATTATGTATGTATCCAATGTCCTAATTTTGTAACATCAATGGTGATCAACACATGTTTATACATCAAATGTCTAATTTTGTAGCATCAATAATAATTATCACATGTTTATGCATTTTAATATCTAATTTGATAGCATGTATGATGATTAACAAACACATGTATATGTTTGTAACATCTATGGTTAAAACAACCTTATGTAAGCATCCAATGTCCTAATTTTTTTAACATCAATGGTGATTTTGGTGTGTGGTCAGACATAGTACCGGTTATATTGAACAGTAGTACAATAGATCGAAAATGAAGTATAATGGATACTATTTGCGGTATGATGGTTTGTTAAATTTGGTAAATCTTCCATACATGTTTACTATGGTGGTGTTGGTGCGCAGTCAGGAACGCAGTATCAATTTTAGAGCCCAGTAGTATAATATATGGAAAATGTGGTATAATAGAGGCTATTTGCAGTATTATGTGTTGTTAAATTTGGTACATCTTCCATACATATTTTACCATGGTGGTGTTGGTGCATGGTAAAAAACGCAGTACTGGTTATATTGTCCCGTAGTACAATATATGGAAAATGAGGTATAATAGAGGCTATTTGAGGTATTATGTGTTTTTAAATTTTTTACATCTTCCATACATATTTACCATTGTAGTGTTGGTTCATTGTAAGAAACGCAGTACTAGTTATATTGATCAGTAGTACATTATGGAAAAGGAAGTATAATAGAGGCTATTTGCGGTATGAGTTTATGTTAAATTTGGTACATCTTCTATACATGTTAACCATGGTGGTGTTGGTGCGCGGTCAAAAACGCAGTAGTGGCTATATTGTCCCGTAGTACAATATATGGAAACTGAGGTATAATGGAGGCTATTTGCGGTATTATATGTTGTTAAATTTGGTACATCTTCCAACATGTTTACCATGGTAGTGTTAGTTCGTGGTCAGAAACGCAGTACTAGTTATATTAATCAGTAGTACAATAGATGGAAAAGAAAGTATAATAGAGACTATTTGCGGTATGAGTTTATGTTAAATTTGGTATATCTTCCATACATGTTTATCATGGTGGTGTTGGTTCGTGGTCAGAAACGCAGTACTGATTATATTGACCAGTAGTACAATAGATGAAAAATAAAGTATGATAGAAACTTATTGTGGTATAATGTTATGTTAAATTTGGTACATCTTTCATACTTTTTACCATGGTGGTGTTGGTGTGTATTAAAAAAACATAGTACTAGCTGTATTAACTTGTAGTACAATATTAGACAAGTATAGTATAAAATTGGTTTACTTGGTATAATATTTTGGTGTTAGGTCAGAAAATTAGTACCAGTTATATTGACTCGTGGTACATTAACAGGTAAATGTAGTATAACATTGGTTATGTGAAGTATCATTTTTATGTCAAATTTTGTATAAAAGTGTGATGCAATCAATTATAAGTGTTAACAACAATAACCGACACATATTAGTGATTCAATAAATGGAAATTACACATCCATTCTGCCAAAATACAGTACAAACTTCATCAAGACAGTTATCCATCCGATCAAAATACAATACAAAATACACCAAAACTAATTGTCCACTCCATTCTCATTTTCCTGAATCCATTTTCATCAACCCATATTCGTGATTTAGTATGGTTGCAGCAACGTGTGCCCTTGTACCATCTATGTTGAAATCAGTATGACAATTCCATGTAAAAGGGTCATCACCAGCAAAGCACTCCGTCCATAAGCATGTAAACACACCACAATCCGGACTAGTCCCTTGGTTTCTATACTTTGGGAATCCCACGTTGTAATTGGCAAAGTCAACATCCTTGAAAATCCTCAAGCATCCTAACAAAAATTCAATCTGGAAACAAATAATATTATTGTAATAGTAAACTAATTGCATCTCATAATGACGAAGGTACAATAATGCAATACTTAAAAACTTCCTCGCACTTGTCCTGTCATATGGACTGTTTATTGAGTTTCTCAGCACAAATTTCCTTTTTCATTACTCCACACAAATAGAAACCAATGAGATCTCACACCAATAGGAAATAATACATATCTGCATATCTACATTACTTCATTATCCTACTCTTTTTCGAATTATTTCTAAATCAAAAAATAAAACAGCATGTCATAAATATGATAAACAACTTTCACGGTAACAAAGCAGAAAAAATACAATTAAACCAAAGAAAAGATTTTTTAGTTTGAACAGTCTATATCTTATTTTCCCCAAATCATTGATAAATCAAGTTTGAACTGTTAAAAAAACTTCACATCACTTAACAACCAACCTAGCAATTTTATTGAAAAATTGCAATATGCCAACGAAGATTTACAATTTTTTTTTAAAAAAAACCAACTGCCTAAGCATGTTGCGTAAGCATAGAATGCATATAGATATCACGTTATCTACCATTAAATAAAACCCAATTCGCAAGACACTGAAAAATCTCTACAATCAACCGAATAATCATTCCCCACTCATTACCACATCGCACACCATTCAAAAAAAAAAATTAGAACAGTGTGAGAGTATGTCCCTCGCCCTAAAATGATTAGTCTCAATAATCGATATCTCAAATACCAATATCATAACCCTATATCCCATTTTCTACACAAACTGGCAATCCAAAATTTTACTTTACAAATTAATAAGAACACAATCACATACCAACAAAAAAAATTCAGAAATAGAGCAAACCGAGTTGAAAGAGATTAATGGCGAGTGACTACGGCGGCGGTGGCGAGCTACGGTGGATATTAGAGATCGGAGAGAAGTGGAGGCAGGAGGAGAGACGGGGCGAAGCTATCCTGAGTTTGAAGTGATGCAAAGGCATTCAAATGGAGTCAACTTCGTTGGTCGTTTGCCAAGTCGGTCGGTGGATGATTTGGGGTAAGGATTTATGTCTTCAGCCGTGAAAGAGGAGGAGAAGAAGCGTGAAAAAAGAAGGGAGAGGAAAGAGAAACAAAGGGAAAGTAAAATAATATTTAAGGGAAATAGTATTATATTATCATTAATGGATATAAAATAAATTAAAATAGAGAAATTACTAAAAAAATGAAACAGGGAGTGAGAAAAAAGAGTTTAGATCTATTAGGGAGTGCAGAACAAATAATTCTTACTTAGGTACTAAACTTGAAATTGTGTTTATGTGTAGGAATTTTTCTCTAAGTTCCCCTATATTTTTTTGTAGGAAAAAAAAAATTAAATCCAAATACCTACCATCTTTGTATGGTTTCGTTTTTATGATGAATGGACAACCTTCTTAGCACATGGCTGCCAAATCACATATTATTACATCGTCACCCTGAGAAAAATTTATCGTTGATGTGTTACAAGGAATTTATCATTAATATAATTTATATTCAATGTAAACCTCAGGTCGAGAATAAATTTTTTTGGCTCAATGTCTTGATAAACAACTTTATCTCGTAAATATTTTGTGTGAATTACGTTAATTATATTCGTGATCCTTGTCAAGATGTTGATTTCCTCCGACCATTTTATGATTATATCTGCAATTAAGCCATTATGCGAACTGGTATATATTTATATTTAACTAAAAAATAATAATTAAACTATGATCGAATTTAATGTTAACAGTGAATCCAATCCGAGTCCAATAGTAAAATTTAAATGAACTGAATTGCCTAAAAATAAAAATATAATTACTTTGTAATTTATTTATTTATTTTAATTGTAAATCACCATCAAGGTAATATTTAATAATCAAATAATTGATGTCGTTGTTTTTTGCGTATGCCTTAAGACGTGATGCAATTTTTCATTGTTGGAATCACTCTAAATAAAAATTTTCATTATGTTATAAGAAAAATAATCATAACTAATAATAATGACTATGTTTATAAGTTAAAATTCCGATATAATTTGGAAGAAAACTGAAAATATAATATATGAACATAAATATTTCAATTTAAATAAAAATTTACCTCATACAAAGGTTCTCTCAAGAAGAGCAACTAGTGGGAAGTGAGGGAAGTCGGGTTACCAAGCGAAATGGGAAGTTAACAAGCGTGGGTTTTCCACGGGGTGAGATAGGTCGGCGAAGGGCATAAGTTTTAACTATTCAAGTTCCATCCGGCAACCCATATTCATTGTTGGGTGAAAAACAACAGATATATACCGAATGCTCACCAATATTTTGACATTTAGAATTTTAAAAAATATTTTAATCCCTTGAAAAATTCACCTATCAACGTTTTTACATAAGTCTAGTATTTCTAAAAGACAATGAAAAATATAACACCAGGAACACCACAAAACTTAATCAAAGTGAAGCCGCCGTAATAACTCAGAAAATCATAAAGTGCAAAATTAAACTGTCACAAAACTTAATCAAAGTGAAAAGCCGTCTTCTTTCTACAACCCTCAAAAATTCTCCTAAAAATGCCCAAAAATTTTCCTTTTAAACTGTCACAAAATTGTCCAAAAATTCTGAAACACGTCAGCACTGGGTTTCACTTTATCGGCGCTGGGGCGCTGATTGCCAAAATTTATTTTTCAAAGGCAAGCAACAAGCGCTGGGGCGCCTATGCTGCTCATTATTTTTTTTTTCTTGAATCTCAGTCTGCGCCCCTCTGCTTTCTTTGTTTTCTTTTTCACGCTTTTCTTTCCCTCTTTTTATCCATTTCTCACATTTTTAATCCAAATAAAATGATCATAACTCGATCTCCGACAACCGACACAAACAAAACAATAGACACATAATATATCTCTATAATTAACAAAATTCAAGTTAAATCATATAATATATTAATGCAAAAGTTGCACTTGTTATCTTCGCATTTAATTTGGGAGTTTTATATGGATAACTATGGATTACGTTTTGCGTACTTTTTAGATTTGATTTTCCTTTGAAAATCTATTTATGTAATAATTACACAAATTTTTTTGAGAAATTATTGCGGAATCTAATAGCACATAAAAAAAATTAATTTAAAACAAGATTTTCATTGATTACTGAAAATATCATAAGTAAATAGAACATTTTATTTTTAAAATACAAATGTGTTTCACATAAACTATATATAAAAACACTGTATTATGTTACACGTGTAACACATGTTCATCGACGACTGGTTTTTATAAAAACCTCCACATAATACCTCATTTAAACTATTTTTTAATTCTTGTTATATTATTACTATTTCTCTAAAGAAAAAAAAAAACCCCCCTCATATATGTTCATGAGATGCATATAATTGCTTGTAAAGAAAAAAACTGCATATAAATACAAGTATATCGGTGTATGACGTCTCTCAGTCTCAGCACACCCCTTGAAAAACAAATTCACACAAGGGTCTGAGTACTCGAAAGGCTCCAAACCGGTAGTGAAAAGAGAGAAGACTAAACGAATCAATTCATTGGGTACGTATAAAGTTCGATCTCGTTTGACATTTAATTAATTAATTATCATGTTCATTTGAATTTGGAAACAGGATTTAACCTTACAAACCCAACTCCACAGTGAAGTCTACAACACGTACACTGCAAAGAAATTTTTCTTGGCGACAACAATTCATACGAAATGAAAAGCATAACTTCGCAGACTTCACATTTACATTTACACAGATAACTCAATTCCAGAATAAAAACATAACTAAACAAGAAAACGCATTTCATGCCTCCCAGAATTAGCTTAAATCTACAACCAAAACGAATCTATGGCAATTATTTCGAAAAACACAAGTCCCAAACACTCCCTTGTTCAAGCATGACTCAAATATATATTCCTCATAAATGAAACGACTTTCCAAGCCATTTTCTCATCCTCCAACAACCAGGTGCAGCAAAAGTATAGTGTATCAAGTGCATCAGCAGTAACGGTAGTTCTATGCGAGCATTGCTCCTTTGAACAAAAGGAAATGATGAATGACTGGATTTTAATATGATGGTGGCAGTCCTGGATGCTCATCTCTGAAAATTCTCTTGAAAGTTTTTCATGTAACAGATGCAAGAAGAAAGAGCTTTTAGTCGATGGTAAATGTGAACTGTCCATATCCATAGTTTCTGAATGGGCAAAACGTACTGGGCAACAGTGAGCAAACTTAATTTCATGTTCTATGACTCCTAAAGTAGTCGTAAGTTCATTTTGATTCACAACTCTTGGATTCTGGTTCTTCTGTAAAGTCAATAACCCTTGAGAAACTCTGTCATCACAAACTCGCAACAATGGTTCAATTCTCGTGTTGGAATCTTCTAAATCGGAATCCAGTCCCGAATTACTTTTCAAGAAAGTGAAGTTTGGGCACAAAGAACTCTGCAAAAATGCATTAGAGGCACTGGCTTTGATGTAGAGAGTTGACAGAATGCATAAAGTTTCATTATTTGCGGGATCATAACATTGTATTCCCAATTCAGATTGGATTTTTTCTTTTAGTGTAGCCATCTTAGGCTTTTCACCGTGTACAAGAATCACATGCTTGGGGGATAGAAACTTTATAAGATCCATAATTCCCTTGGCATCAGTATGTGGACTAAACGATAACTGATGAATCTGCAAACAGTCAGTTGTGCTAAGATTAATGAAATTAGTAAAGTATAAATTTAACTCGAAAAAAACTCACATGCTTGGTAAATGATAAGTTGGGAGCAGAACCTGGCATCGCACATCAATTTGGGTGTCTCGGTCAATGTTAATTTTGGTGGGTACTCTTGCTGACATAAGTTTGTGTCCTATGGTTCCGGCCACACAATACCTGATAAGCAACACAGAGAAAGAGTGGGCCATTTTCAAAATGTAGCCAATGACAGGAGAAAAGTTTAGCAGATAAGGATATCCAAGGTTAAATAATTTACGGAGATTCGCTTTCTTCCAACTAAAATCGATCCATAAAATAATTATTTCAACTTATATTATCAAGATGGTGCAACTGGTTTGGGAAGCACATAAAAGTCGTTTAGAAGAATAGAAGTGTTTCAACTTTTGGAGCGTATACATGGTAAGACGGGTACAAAGTTGGTGATAAACTACCAATGCAGGCCAAGGAGCACAAATAAATGGAGCATCCAAGAAAAATTAAACAAAACCAAACAATTTTCACTCCAATTCATTTGACTTTGAGATGATAAATGCATATTTTCTTAAGCACCACAAAAGGATAAGAGCACGATTCTGTTAGGAACTCAACCCATGAGGCCCAGCCCAACTCAAACAAGAATCGTGCATCAAAAATCAAGGATGTGCTATATCAAAGGTTTACTCATGGGACGTTCAGAAAATAAGGGATGAATTGATTGGATCTTATTTACTTTCCTTTAATAAGTGCTTGTATCTCGAGCCTAGATAGGGAATTGTTGCAGAATTCTCGCAAGACAATTTAATGTTTTCTCTTGTATTTAAATGATTGCTGATGAAAGGAATAAAACATTCAGCTTTTCTCCAAAAATATTACTAAACAACAAATCTCTAAGCTAAACGATCAACCTATTCACCGGCCCATACCCGATCCTTTACTCGTGCCTATAACAAGTTGGTGGCAGAAACAATGGGCGATTTGCAAGCAATCCAACAGCAACTTACGACCCTTTTCAACCTATTCAAGTCTGATAAAGAAGACCAAGCACGCAGACACTATGATTAAGAACGCAAACAACAAGATCTAAACAAAAGGCTGGAAGAATTGGCTGCTCAAGTGTCCAAACATGGCAATGACAGTGAGGACAGCAGCTGAGCATCTGATTCACGCACAAAAGATCAGCGCAAATCCAATGAGATGGGAGACTCAAATCAGTTCATTCCCAAATATTCGAGGATGGATTTTCTGACCTATACTGGGTCAACCGATCCCATCAGTTGGATAAGCTGATGTGAACATTTTTTCCGCCAGAAACGCACACACGAAGATCAGCGTGTAGGGCTCGCATCCTTTCACCTTGAAGGAGTCGCTCAACTATGTTACGACCTGGGAATTAGGCTTAGTAGTCAAATATGGGCCTATATTATTATGGGCTTAAGATAGTTGGGCCGGATAGTTACTTAGGGATGCAAATATATTCTAAGGGGCGTGATAGTTTAGGATTCATTCAGCATATTTTGCATTTGAGAAATTACTAGCATAGCTAGAGGGCAACAAAGGCTTAGCTCTGGGTTTTCGATTCACATTTGTATGCATTCGGTTGTTTTGCTTTCTTATATGAAATATGAAGATTGAGGATCATAACAATTGGTCCGACCTGCCGGATCGGAGGGAGGAAGATGAAGATCTAACGACCGGAGAAGAGGAACGATTGGAAGTCATTGAGAAGGCCTTGATAGACATGAACGAGAAAATGAAAGTTATGGCAGAAACTACGAAAGACATAGCAGAAAAGATGGAAACAATTAACCAATCTCTCAGATCTCTGCTGGGATTGAAGCCATATGTGGAGCAACTCATCCTTGCGGTAGTTGGAGCTCTATCTACAAGTCAAGGACGAGACTCTCAAAAAACACAAAATGAAGGTGACGATGGAAAGAAAAATTTGGTAGAGAAGCCCACAGATCTGGCAATCGAAATGGAAGAGACGAAGGAGCAGTTTAAAATTCGTGACATCATGGGCCCTAATCAAATGATCATCGGAAAAGATCTCAAAGGCGATACTGAAGGAGAGAAAAACCGATGGGTCCCTTGCCATGGGCTTGAAGAGAAAAAGCATGCTACCAAAGAAGAAAGCCTGGTTGAGATCAACGGGATGACACTGGAACGGGCATTCACGGCTGAATCATACCTTGAGACAATCATCAGTTACCCAATCGATCCCATGAAAATCGTGACCCATTGTAGGAGGTGCCCGACACGATTTGGGTTCCAGCAGATTAAAACGAAGGTTCGAGATATTAACTTGGGAGGATTAGCCAAGGATTTGATCAATCGATATAGTGGGCGTAAAGCAGTTAATCTGGGTAAGCTCGTTGTTTTTCGGAGAAGAATACAGCGAAAGGCCAGAGCCTGGATGGGTTTGAGATTTGGGCAGTGCAGATGGAGATCTTACTGGATAATAATACATTGGCTGTTTTTGGGCTATTTTCATAGTGGGCTCAAATATAAAAATTGGAAGGCCAGAAATAATTTCCAGCCCAGTTACGCATACTGGACCTGGAGACTTTTGTCGTGATGTCGGTGAGGTAATTGCTGGGCGTGGGTGTTTCCAGCAGCACGAAGGGGCCGTACCGAAGCTGGAAGTGCAAATATGGTCAAACACGGGTGATGGGTTTTTCCCAGTAGTGAAGCCGTGTCTGATGAGGGAGTCTTCGAAAGCAAACGAGTTGGAAATAGTCTTTTTTCTGTCCGCATCACCCAAACTTGGTTGCTTTCAGTATTTCAGCTATATTTTCTCTAACATCACCCAACAGATTGAAAGGAACATTTCCGATAGGAAGGTGGTAGAGCGGTGCGTTATGCGTTGGGAAATTTTGTGGGATGCAGGAATCGATCCACGAGCAATTTATTTTTTTAAGTTTAGGGTTGAAAAGTGGACTGAAAAGAGGGTCCATTGCCTCATTCCACTCGCTGCTGCGATAGAATTGTGGGAGAAAGAAACTGGAGATAATGGGTTCAGACTTGGCGAACATGGGCTGGGTCTCAATGGATTAACTTGGCCCCATATTAGCTACAACTCTAGAGTTGCAGGCAGAAGCACAACACAAAGCTATGGCTTCCAATGGATGCAAAAAGAGGCAGAAGAAGAAGGAACAGTGTACTTGGTGGAGATTTGTACAAGTAAAGAGTGGGCTGAAAAATATTTCACAGTTATTCTAAATTTTTGGAGTTGTGACCTGGGTAATGAGTCTATTGTTTATGGAAACCGTGGTCGGGAGAATATGTACCTCGTTAACGATGTCCCCCAAGAAATTCTATCAATTTCAAAGGACCGACTTCATGGAGTGCAGCTAGGGAAAATGGAGGCTGGGTTTGGCCTTTGTGATGCTGTCCATCTCTATTTTTGTTGCAGGGAAAAAATTGGAATCTTGAGGATGAGTGGTGATGCTGCAAGTGGGATGAGTGGGATGAGAGGGAAGCTTCATGGATGTGTAGTGATTCCTGGGACCACGACACTTGTTCCTGTCGCAAAATTCTGGGATGATGACGGCGACAAATTAGATGCGGATAGTCATGCTATTCAAGGGCTGATTTTAGCCATAAATGCTGGGTTTCAACAATTGTATTTGGCTGGAAAAGGGGGAAATGGATGTTCCTTTATTATCCTAGTTGATGGGTTGATTGATGCTAACAAGAAATGGGACAGAGGGAAAGAAGTTACTCTCTATGCCATTGAAAATGACGAGTTTTTACAAGCCGGAATGAATATATCAACAATGGGAATTGGGCTTCTGTGTCAACAACTTGCTGAAGCAATGGAAGAGAACAAGAGTCAACCTATAACTCTTAGCCTTGAGAACAAGGCTAATTTGAAGGAGGGGAGTATTGTTACGACCTGGGAATTAGGCTTAGTAGTCAAATATGGGCCTATATTATTATGGGCTTAAGATAGTTGGGCCGGATAGTTACTTAGGGATGCAAATATATTCTAAGGGGCGTGATAGTTTAGGATTCATTCAGCATATTTTGCATTTGAGAAATTACTAGCATAGCTAGAGGGCAACAGAGGCTTAGCTCTGGGTTTTCGATTCACATTTGTATGCATTCGGTTGTTTTGCTTTCTTATATGAAATATGAAGATTGAGGATCATAACACTATGGTTCTTAAAACTTGAGCGAGATCGTCGCGATCTTATATGGGAGCTTTTCGCACAGTACTGTACTGCCACCTGAGGTTTGGGCCACCGATTCGCCCAACAAACTAGGAGAATTATCGAAATTGCGACAAACAGGTACCGTGGGAGAATACCAACGACAATTTGAGCAACTTTCAGCACGAGCAAGAAGCGGTGATTTTCATTTGTGGCCTACAAGAGCACATCGCGATTGAGGTAGACATTCAACGACCAAAAGATTTAACAACTGCTATGGGCCAGACCCATTTGTATGAAAGACGCACAAAAAGCCAACAGCAGGAGCCCAATTACCCAAAGAGACGCACCAACCCAACAAGCACTCGCCCATCGATTACAGGGCGTTTGAGCAGATCAGAGATGGAGGAACGCTGCTCAAGAGGACTGTGCTTTAACTGTGGCGAACAGTTCGTGCCAAAACATCGGTGCAAACGACTGTTTTGCCTAGAAGTGGGAGAGGACAGCGACCCAGAAAATGAAGTTGACAAGATTGATTCAGACGATCCGGGCATCTCCTTTCATGCCATCACGGGAATCAATAATGCCCAAACGATGCAAATAATAATCCATTCGATGCCTGTCTGTGTCCTTATTGATTCAGGCAGTACTCACTATTTCTTAGACACAGCGTGGTTTTAGAATTGAACCTTGAAATAGAGCAACGAGGAGACATATCTGTGAAGGTCGTAAATGGCAAGCATCTCCCATGTTCTGGAAGGTGTTCTGCTGTTCCGATACAGCTGGAGAAACGTATCTTCCATATGGATTTTTACGTCCTCACACTAGGAGAATTTAGCGCTCTTATGGGAGTAAATTGGCTCCGCACCTTAGGAAGTATCACGTGGGATTTTGACAAAATGCAGATGCAGTTTGTAAGGAACGGCACGCTTGTTACATGGAAGGGAAACTCATCCCACATTCCGTCACACCAAAACCTGTCAGCAACTATACTAAAGGAGGCACCCCCTAAGCAGTTGACACACCTTCTGGAGACCTACAACGTTTTGTTTACGGAACCTCAAGGCTCCCTCCGTCAAGAGGATTCAGCCATAAAATCCTTCTAGAACAAGGTACAAATCCCATTGTCGTAAGACCTTATCGACATCCTCATGCAGAAATATGAAATAGAGAAGCAATGTGATGTGATGCTCAGACGGGGAATTACTAGACCCAGCTCATCCCCTTTCTCCTCACCTGTCTTTGTAGAAAATTGAAGAAGATAATTCTTGTATATTTCACTAATGAGGAGAATACACTTTTATAGATACAACGAGACTATCAAACCCTAAAGTCAAAGAAGAACAAAATATTATCCTACCAAATATACACAACTAAAATATCCTATCAATCAATTAAATCCTATCAAATCAAATAGATTGATACAAATTGATTTTAATTGATATTAATTTACTAAGTAAATCTACACTCCCCCTCAAGCTTGACTGTAAATGTTGATAAGGCCAAGCTTGCAGATAAGAAATTCATGAGTTTGTTCCGATAGTCCTTTGGTGAAAATGTCAGCCAGCTGATGAGAAGTAGGGACATATTCAACATTGAGACTGCCTTCTTCCAATTTTTCCTTGATGAAATGTCTATCAACTTCAACATGCTTGGTTCTATCATGATGAAAAGGATTATGAGCTATGCTGATGGTTGATTTATTGTCACAAAACAGCTTCATAGGGCCTTCAAGATTTATTTTCAGCTTTTTCATAACTCTGTTAATCCAAATTAGTTCACACTCCATGAGCCATAGCTCGATATTCGGCTTCTGCACTGCTTCGTGCCACAGCTGACTGTTTTTTGCTCCGCCATGTTACTAAATTCCCCCAAACTAATGTACAATAGCCGGAGGTAGACTTTCGATCTTTGATTGATCCGGCCCAATCGGCATCAGTGTAAGCACTCACTCTTCGATCATCGGTCTTTGCGAAAAATAACCCTTTCCCAGGAGTTTGTTTCAAATATCTCAGAATTCTATAGACTGCATTGAGATGACCTTGACATGGTGAATGCATATATTGACTTACTAGACTCACTGAAAAAGCAATATCAGGGCGAGTGTGTGAGAGATAAATGAGTTTCCCAACAAGGCGTTGCTACCTTTCTTTATCCACTAAATCACCCTCAAACATTTTTTCTTTATTTCCTTGCTCAAGAGGTGTACTGCTTGGCTTGCACCCCAGCATCCCAGTTTCTTCCAACAGATCCAAAGTGTACTTTCTTTCAGAAACAGATATACCTTTCTTGCTCCTAGCAATTTCCATTCCCAAAAAATATTTCAGCTCTCCGAGATCTTTAACTTCAAATTCCTTTGCCATCATAAACTTAATATTCTTCATTTCCTTGTTGTCGTTTCCAGTGACTATGATATCATCAACATACACTATGAGGACAGTGATTTTGCCTTCGTCAGAATGTTTAACAAAGAGCGTATGATCAGCTTGTCCCTGCATATATCCAAGTTTCTTGATAACTTTAGAGAATCTGTCAAACCAGGCACGTGGGGACTGTTTCAAACCATAGATAGAATTATTGAGTTTGCAAACAGTTTGATTTCCCAGTTTTTTTTCAAATCCTGGGGGCTGGCTCATATAGACTTCCTCTTCAAGTTCACCATTCAAGAATGCATTTTTTATGTCAAGTTGATGTAATGGCCAATCAAGATTGGCTGCCAATGATAGAAGGATCCGAACAGTGTTAAGTTTGGCAACAGGAGCAAATGTCTCAGTGTAGTCAATGCCATAGGTTTGAATGAATCCCTTGGCTACGAGGCGAGCTTTGTATCTGTCAATTGAACCATCTGACTTATATTTCACCGTGAATATCCATTTGCAACCAACTGTATTTTTTCCTTGTGGTAATTCGACCACACTCCAAGTGTTATTTTGCTTTAAGGCATGCATTTCCTCAAGAATAGCCTTTCTCCATTCTAGAACAATCAGAGCCTCTTGAACAGACCTGGGAATTTTTATACTAGACAAACTCACGGTAAAGGTACGAAAAGATGAAGATAAATTTGAATATGAAACACATTTTGAAATGGGATGTTGAGTGCAAGACCTCACACCTTTCCTAATAGCTATAGAAATATTGAGATTGGAGACGGTACCTGATTGAGGATCCTCTATCGGTTCATTTTCTTGACTGTGTTTAGAATTCACAATGTCTTTAGTAGC
This sequence comes from Henckelia pumila, assembly GCF_033568475.1. NCBI lineage: Eukaryota > Viridiplantae > Streptophyta > Magnoliopsida > Lamiales > Gesneriaceae > Henckelia > Henckelia pumila. The sequence continues at coordinate 189,872,745 of NC_133121.1, read as the reverse complement.
CTGAGGTTTTCGTCTTGAGTAAACCAGTAACTCTCGTTCTGGTATCACTTCTCCCCCTGTTTCCAATGCCGGGACTTGTTCTGGATGATTTGGAGTATGATTGCTAGCTTGGATTGTATCGGGTATGGGTGTTGGAAATGGATTATCTTGACAAGCAGCTTCATCTCGATTCTCCCCCTGAAGCGGAGTTGAGGAGAAGTAAGGTGTACTTTCTAGGAATTGCACATCACGAGAAGTATATGTTTTCCGGGTTTGAGGACAATAGCAACGATAACCTTTTTGTGTTGGTGAATACCCAATAAAGACTACCTTGATAGCTTTTGGATCAAGTTTACTTTGGTTGTGGTCATGTACGCGAACAAAAGCTGTACAACCAAAGGTTTTCAAAGGAAGGTTATTGGATGTGAGCACATGAGGGTATTTTTTAATGAGGACTGACAGAGGAGTTTTAAAATTGAGAGTGCGACTTGGTAGGCGATTGATTAAGTACGCAGTGGTGAGAATGGCATCCCCCCATAGGTATTTTGGAACATTCATGGTGAACATTAGAGCACGGGCTACTTCCAACAGATGACGATTTTTCCTTTCTGACACCCCATTTTGTTGTGGGGTATCGACACAAGTGCTTTGGTGGAGAATCCCATTTTCTGATAGATAGTCACCTAAGATGGTATTGAAGTATTCTTTACCATTGTCAGTGCGAAGAGTTTGAATTTTGGTGTGAAATTGGGTTTGAATCATCTGGTGGAAGTTTTTGAATATTTGACTTGTGTCAGATTTGTTGTGAATGAGATAGACCCATGTGACCCGAGTATGATCGTCAATAAAGGTTAGAAACCATTTTTTCCCTTGGGATGTGGCAATTGGTGAGGGGCCCCAAATGTCACTATGGATTAGTGAAAATGGTTTGGAGGGGGTATACGGTTTCGGAGAGAAAACAGTACGAGGTTGCTTAGCCAAGTGACACATTTCACAATCAATAACACCAAGATTTTTATTACGAAATAGAGAAGGAAACAATCTTTTCAAATATGAAAAACTAGGATGACCTAACCTATGATGCCACAACATTATTTCCCTAGTACTTGAAACAGAAATATAAGCAACATTAGACACTCGAGTTGGAAGACCTTCAGACGTGGCAACCTCAAGATGATATAATCCATTGTGAATTCTAGCACTGCCAATCATCTTCCCCGATAGTAGGTCCTGAAATTGACACGATAAAGGAACAAAGTTAGCAACACACTTATTGTCACGAGTGAATTTGCTAACAGAGATGAGGTTGCATGTAAGGGAAGGAACATGAAAGACAGATTTGAGGATAATATCCTTAGACAGACGAATGTTACCAATACCAACAACTGGACTCATCGACCCATTAGCAATTTTCACAAATGTGGGACTAGGGCAGGAAGCATATGAAGAAAATAAACTAGAATCCCCTGTCATATGGTCGGAGGTTCCGGAATCAATGATCCAAGAGCCTATACAAGTTGAGCTAAGGGTTGAATAGAATGTACCAGATTGAGTCATGGAGCATGACCCGACAGTAGAAATGGTGGAGGGGTTGAGAGCTGTCTGCCAAAGGAGACGACAATATTGTTCAATCTGCTCAATTTGTTCCTTTGTGAATGGAACTGAAATGCCAGAATTTTTAGGCTGTTCGTGGGTGGTGGTGACCTGATAACCATGTGCTTCTGTCTTCTTCCGGGGCTGCCAATTTGCTGGTTTGCCATGGATTTCCCAACATTTTTCTTTGGTATGACCTGGACGCTTACAATGTTCACACCAAGGCCTTTTGCTAGTGCGTGGAACTTGAGATAGCATCCTGTTGGTGACCAAACCAGAAACATCACCGGCAGATTGTTGGGATGGTGAATCATCAGAGAGCATGACTTTTCTGCGCATTTCTTCACGTCTTACTTCAGCAAAGGCATCGTCGGTAGAAGGAAATGGGTCACGAGCAACCACTCGGCCACGAACATCATCAAGATTGCGATTGAGGCCTGCCAGGAAATCGAAGACTCTTTCTTTGTCAAGATTTGTCTTATTTTTTATACTGCATTCAGCACACACCGAGGAATTTTCGAGGAACAGATCCAATTCTTGCCAAATATCCTGAAGTTCCGAGAAGTATTGAGTAACCGAATTGGTTCCCTGTTTTATATCCTTCAGTTTGGAGCGGAGTTCGAAGATTTGAGAAGCATTTCCAATATCTGAGTACATCCGACGAGCGGCATCCCACACTTCTTTGGCTGTTTGGAACCAGAGATATCGCCTGCTGATATTGGGCTCCATGGAGTTTATGAGCCACGCAAGAACTATTGAGTTTTCAGCCACCCAAACTTTGTACGATGCATCTTTTTGGCTTGGTGCACGAGGATCACCAGTGAGGTAGCCCAGTTTGCCGCGGCCGCAGATCACAATTTTTACAGATTGAGCCCACTGTAGATAATTACGGCCGTTTAGCTTGTGAGTCGTAATCTGTAAAGAAGAAATATCATTGCCTGAGAGAGAAGAAACTGCGGCCAATGATTTTTCTGCTACAGAGTTACTGTTGGAATCTGTCGACATTGGAATTGGGCTTTTTGTTGGGCTTCAAAGAGACGACTGGAAAGGTAAATAAGAAAGGTGGGATGGGTAAGGAAAAAAACCCAAGGAATTTGTCGCTCCGATGAAGAGGACGGCGACACAATGCAAACCCTAGACGTTAGGGAGATGAAGTCGGCTGAAGAAATTGAAGAAATCAACCTGCTTTGATACCATGTAGAAAATTGAAGAAGATAATTCTTGTATATTTCACTAATGAGGAGAATACACTTTTATAGATACAACGAGACTATCAAACCCTAAAGTCAAAGAAGAACAAAATATTATCCTACCAAATATACACAACTAAAATATCCTATCAATCAATTAAATCCTATCAAATCAAATAGATTGATACAAATTGATTTTAATTGATATTAATTTACTAAGTAAATCTACAGTCTTTGTTAGTCAAAAAATCAGATGACTCGTGGCTCTTCTGTATCGACTATCGTGCCTTGAACGCAAAAACAGTGAAGGATAAGTTCCCCATTCCAGTGATCGACGAATTATTGGAGGAATTACATGGCGCCGAATATTTCTCCAAATTAGACTTGCGATCCAGCTACCATCAGATTTTGATGGACCCCAGTAACATCCACATGACGACCTTTCGCACCCACCATGGCCACTTTGAGTTTATGGTAATGCCTTTTGGTCTCACGAATGCGCCATCTACTTTTCAAGCCTTAATGAATTCGACTTTTAGTTGCATCTTGCGGAAATTTGTTTTGGTTTTCTTTGATGACATCCTCGTCTAGAGTGCAACCTGGAATGATCACCTTTGCCATATTCGTACAGTCTTCACAATTTCACAACAGCAGCAATTGTTCCTTAAGAAATCAAAATGCTACTTTGCTAAAAAACAGGTTGCTTACTTGGGATGTGTGGTTTCACAGAAGGGGGTGAGTGTGGATGAAACTAAAATAGCAGCCATTCAGCGCAGGCCACAACCCATGACTCTAAAGGCACTCAGGGGCTTCCTCGCACTCACAGGGTACTATCGCAAATTTGTACAAAACTATGAGTTATTGCTGCCCATTAACCAGCATGCTGTGCAAACAAGGTTTTTCTTGGACAGCAGACAGCCTACATGCCTTTGAAACATTAAAACAGGTGCTCACTTCTACACCCGTCCTTGCTCTTCCTGATTTTTCCATACCTTTCATTGTGGAGTGTGATGCATCAGAAACAGGAATAGGGGCTGTACTTCAACAGCAAGCATCCCATTGCATTCTTCAGCAGCACACTTGCCCTTCGTCATAGGAAATTACCTACCTATGACATGGAACTCATTGGACTCACCAAGGCAGGGCATCATTGGCACTCTTATTTTTGTGGAAACTCTTTCATCCTTCGTAAGGAACATTATAGTCTCAAATTTCTGCTTGAGCAGCATATCTCAACCTCTCCACAACAACATGGGATAAGCAAATTAATGGGCTATGACTTTAAGGTGGAATATCGGGCAGGAAAGTCAAATGTCGTGGCGAATGCACTTTCACGCCAGGCGAGGAGGGCTGTTTGATGGCCATTTCAAAACCACAAAGGGATTTTTTGGCAGCCATCAGAGAAGTACACTCTAGTACCCAGAAGTGCAGCACATAATTCGAGAAGTTCAAGACGTGGAGGCTTTCGGACCATGGGAAGTAAAAACGGCATTTTGTGGTTTAAATCCAAGATCTACCTTCCTCCACAATCACAATTAGCCGCTCCTATAATTGCCATGGTACATGAAGGCTACCAGCGCACTCTCCACCGTTTAGGACGTGATATTTATTGGCCAGGTAAGAAACGTCAAGTCCAAGTAGTGGTGTCCAATTGTTCCACATGCCAACGTAACAAAACGGAAGCAATGAAGCCAGCCGGACTCTTACATCCGCTGCCCATCCCTTACCACATTTGGGCCAACATTTCGATGTTTCACAAGGGAAGACCATAATTTTTGTGGACGTCAATCGCTTTTCTAAATATGCTCACTTGATTGGCCTAGCCCATCCATAGTCCGCAGTTTAAGTCGCCAAGATCTTTCTCGACAACATATTAAAGTTACATGGGCTGCCCGAAACAATAGTAAGTGACTGCGATGTAACTTTCACAAGCTCTTTTTGGCAGGAAATTTTCGATTGAGTGACACCAAACTGTGTTTCAGCTCAGCGTTTCATCCCCAATCCAACGGACAAACGAGGCGGTAAATCGCATTCTGGAAATGTACTTGAGGTTTACACGTGATCACCCGAAGAAGTGGCTTGAACTGTTAGCTTGGGCTGAATTTTGTTATAACACCAGCTTTCACACAGCTCTCAAGGCCACCCCTTTTGATATCGTTTATGGTCGCCAACCACCAAGCCTGCTGTTCTATCTTCCAGGCCAAGCACGTCTGGAGGCCCTGGATCACGAACTGCAACAGCGTGACCAACTCTTACGCCAAGCACGCGATCGCTTACTACAAGCTCGGAATGTTATGAAGCTGCATTATGACACCAAAGCTTAGCATCCAGAGGCAATGCGAAGCTTTCTCCTCGCTACTACAGTTCATTTAAGGTGCTAGCTAAAGTGGGGCAGGTGGCTTACAAGCTGCAACTTCCAGAGGACTTGAGGACCCACCCAATTTTCCATGTCTCATCCTTAAAGCAGTTTGAAGAATTTCATCCTTCGCCGATGGCGGTACTGGACAAACGTCTGAACCAAGCTTCTGAAGTCTTAGTGCATTGGGAGGGACTGTCACTTGCAGAAGCTTCCTGGGAGGACACTACCATGCTCAAAGTTCGCTTTCCCTCGTTCGTGTTTGAGGACAACCACGATTTCCGAGGGGGAGCAGATGTTAGGAACTCAATCCATGAGGCCCAGCCCAACTCAAACAAGAAACGTGCAGCGAAAATCAAGGATGTGCTATACCAAAGGTTTACTCATGGGAAGTTCAGAAAATAAGGGATGAATTGATTGGATCTTATTTACTTTCCTTTAATAATTGCTTGTATCTTGAGCCTAGCTAGGGGAATTGTTGCAGAATTCCCACAAGACAATTTAATGTTTTCTCTTGTATTTAAATGATTGCTGATGAAAGGAATAAAACATTCAGCTTTTCTCCAAAAACATTACTAAATATTAAGATCGCGAAGTTCTCTCAAACGAGCCTCGAACACCAAAAAAATAGGTAGACAAGGTAGAAGAAGCAATAAACAAATCTGCGAGCTAAACGATCAACCCATTCAATCAACACGTTCACCGGCCCATAACTCGATTCTTTATCGTGCCTATAACAGATTGACAGAAAGTAGAGGATTCAAATGTTTAGCTAAAAAAATAGAATATGGTGTTTCAGAATTTTATAGGCAATCGAACTGAGCTGATGCTGCTGCCCGGCATTTGCTGATGATAAGTGTGCTTGGAAATTGGTTTAACTAATTAAGAGAGTCCAGAATTCAAAAGCTTCAGTCCTTATGGCACGCTCTGGATAGGGGGGATTCAGTCAATATCAAACTCTGAATTTTGTGGGTATCAATTATCAAAATCATTTGTTTAGTTATTAAAACAGGACCTGGGAGAACTTCAAAGAGATTTTTTATTGAACCAGCTATCTTGATTTTAAGAAAATCTCTGAAATTGCAGAGCGAAGGGAAATGAAGAATACCCTGGCAGCATAACAAGATTTCCTTCGCATGGAGCCCACTGTCTGAAGACTTCGAGTGAGAAACCTCCACTTATCATTCCAGGAGTAGCAAAGAGAACACAAGGTCCCGGAGCATTTATCAAGGATCGGTCAAAACTGCAGACTGCAGTATTCATGTTTTAGTGTCATTGCAATATGGCTGGCTGTATTAAAAATTTAAAGGCAAGTATGATAAATTTGTTAGCAACCACCATCCATAGACAATCTAGCATTACTTAGACAGCTTTAAACATAAGGTCACAATTTTTCATCACAAAGTTTATTTTGCTTTACCTGCAAAGTTGAAGCCAAAAAATAATTAAACAAACAAAAATTAAATTAAATACACATGCAAACTAAGTTTTATCATCTCTTGAAAGGAATAGGCACAAGAGGTTATCAGGAAAGTACAAGAAAAAGAAATGGCAACATATATGCTTCACAAAGTTGTCGACAAAATAGACCACCAAATTATTGCAGAAGCATGCAATGACTGAGCATTTTGACCAACACTCCCATGGCCATAATAACCGACAAATCTTTAAATATTTTTTGTATATTACCAAAACCAGTAAATGTGCCATTTTTGGGTCCATGGAAGAGAATTCTACAAAAGCGTCAGGGTAGAAGCAGTCTAGGTCAAAAAGAAAGATAACTCTAAACGATATGCAACGTATGCATTCCAGCCAACAAAATCAAAATAATGGTTGAGAAAATTGTACTAATCGTGTGACTGATAAATTTCCTTGTAAATCCTTAAAATAGCAGAGACTGAAATATCGTAAGTACCATTTCTGAAGTCAAATGCATTCCGTGTAGTGTAAGTGTCTTTCACCTTTTGGCTGGTCCAGTTGATGAGAATTTTGTAATACATATTCGCTTGAATCGTCAAACCTGAGACAGTCCTTAAAAATATTAATTGTCCTGTTGACAAATAAGGAAAGAACAAGGATAGATCAAATCAAGCATCTGATTCTGATTAATTGCCACTTCAAATTTTTTAAAATTACCCTGAAAACACGAGAAATGTTGAGTTGGATTAGAAAACAACCACTAAAACACCTGTGAAAATTTCTCCATTTTGAAAAAAGAAATATATCCTCACAAACATCTGCTGATGCGCAGGCAAATGGAAAAAGCACACTGTCGACAAGATTAGTCAATGAAACAGGTAAGAATACCATTGACAATATACAAAATATCAAACATAAAGTCCTATGGAAAACACGCAACGAAGTTTTATATATAAGCTCCAATGTATATTTCAGGAGTGTTGATTTACAAAAATTTCAAGAATACAAAAAATTTTGATTTCGATTTATGGCAATCAAGGAATAAACACTGTTTCCAATAATTTTAGATAATTATACAAATCTGTAGATGTTTGAATTTTTTTACGTCGCTTTTATCCTTTTAATATCCAAACAAAAATTAATCCATTCAATAATAATGATATTATGCAAATTCTTGTCCTACGCATTTTTTTCCATGAAATGTCAGGAAATTTTAAGGAAAAAAGTTGGGAGTTGGATTTCGTTCAAGGTCAAAAAACCCCAAATTCTGTCAAAATTCTGGAATTTCGGAAGAAATTTGAAACAATGAATTCAAAATGATCGTACCTGCAGAGAAATAAATAGGAACTTTAAGATTCATCCTCTCCCAATAGTCATCTAACAGCATGCATAGTTCCTGTCAATATATAAATGATGAATTCTGAAATTCATACAAGAAAATGATATGATAAGCAAAGAATTATTTTTCCTTTTCTTTTTCTTTTTATCATGCAAAGAATGATTTTCACATTAACAAATATTGAGTCCTCCGAAAAAAATGAAACTCTCTGTCAACAGCCACGCAGTCAGTTGCCATTTATGAAAAGAAATGTAACCAGCCCAGTGAAGCCTCCTACTCATGAAGACACAGCAGAAACAAAATATAAGACAAAGAAAATGATTAAAGCAGAAAAGATAGCAAAGGAAATCAAACTTGTTTATGACATGCTCAATCAACTCATTTGAAACAATGGTTATCCGTGACAGACTGTGTAATTCTTAAAGTCATCATATCAACAGGTGAAAAGAAACATGAAAACCACTAAAAACCCACGTGTACAATCCCAAAGCACAATAATGTTATTCCTCTGCCTTTGCCTTATAATCGCCTTTATTTACAATAATTCAATTGCAAGTGTTTGTATCCTAAGATTAAGTGTTATAAACTATGTTGCATGGATACGGGTACGGGTATCGGGTCGGATACGATACGGGTACGGCAATACGGGAAATTTTGAAAATATAGGACACGATACGGCTAGGATACGGCTATGATCAGGCGGCGGCGAGCAGCGGCCGGTGGCCGGCGGCGGCGAGCGGCGAGCGGAAAGCTTCAAGCAGTGGGTTGGTGATGATAGACGACGAGAGAAACAGAAAGTGGAAAAGAGGAACGATCGAAGAGAGAATAGAAGATTTAAGGCTTTTTTAAGCCCAATTGTTATTAATATATTTATTAAAAAGTCCTCGTAAATTTCTCACTTTTCAATTGCACCCTTAAAACTTTCAATTTTTTGTGATTTGAGCCAAGCCGCACCCAAAACGTACCCATGCCGTACCCAACTGGTCAAACTTGAAAAAAGTCAACGACACGTCATTTGCCGTATCCGACACGCGTATCCGCGTGTCGTACCCGATATGCCAAAAAAAATTATTTTTAAAGTATCCATGCTACATAGGTTATAAATGACAAAACTGCTTTCAGAAATATTTCACAACCAGAAATTTACAGATTAAAAAAAACATCCACACGTACTTCCAATCTGATATCAAATTCATGGCATCTCTGAAGCGCCAATCTCTTTCAAATACATACAAGAATTGAATTGTGATTCACATCCAACTCAAGCGCATTGTCTGGATAAACATCCATTAAAATCAAGATCACTAAAATGAGTAATACCTGCGCTCTTCCCAGCGCAAATGTTGGAATTAAAACCTTTCCTCCACCACCAATACAATTGTGAACCTGAAAAAATAATTAGGAATCCATAACAAGTAGATTGAAGCAAATGAAATTCTGCACATTGAAGTATGCAAACATCTTGTTGAAAGTATTCAAGAGACACACAGGACATACAACAATGAATAAACATCTATGTAAATTTGAACCATCTGAGAATGATGCTCTATTTTACAGAGTTTAAAAAGTAATAAATTTTCATGGTGTTTTCATCAACTGAATTTGCACATTTGGCATAGAATCATCATGGATTTAATCAAAGTATGTACGTATTGTGCCCATTTAGTGTCAGTTACTAATGCATGCTGATAATGAAATAATGGCACTAACTGTAAACTAATTACACCAAAACAGTTATTGACAAAATGGAAACACAAAAGGGTGTATTTTTTTCATTTCTGTCAAATTCAAAAATGATTAGAAAAACAATTCAAGCCCTTAATCAACAAGAACTTCAACTCCACGCGGATATTTTCTGGTATCACTCAATGAAATAAATTGATCAATGCCAGGAATACTTTCTGCAAGACAGACAGATAGGAACAAAAGGCAATTACAAAATATAAGTGTATGTTGAAACATAACCTGTACACTTGCTTTATGGAAATCCATTCGACAATAACCATAAAGTTGTAATTTCATAAAATATCGCAGGCTCTAAGACGAATATTGAGCCCGGTCAAGGAATTCTTTCTTTTACCATTTCTTAAAAGAAAGTTTATGAACTAAGATATGTTTTAATAAGATGTTAGATGTGTAAAGAGAGAGACTAGATTTTCGTTGGAATGTACCAGCAGTCAGCAGAAGACTCCACGAACTGATTATGCTGCATGCATGCAATATTTAGCTTTATGTTTTCAGAAATGTACACAGAAGAGACAGTGACATGGAAAGAGTGTGCATCATACAAATTGTTACCTCTGATGGAATCCATCAATTACTCCATATTGTTCAAATTAATTCCCACGAGTATTAAACAGAAAAAAGTAGATGGGGCAAAAAACACATAGACAAGCACAAGGGATTAATGTCAAACAACGAGAATATTGAACATATCAACGAAATAGAAATGGCTCGACAAAAGGTTCATACAGCTTTGAGAAATTCCCTCTCTCGAACATATTTTGAATCGCGGTATGTTGTTGCATAGGTTGACCTGTAAAAATTTTGGGAGAAAGCATTCAATACAAATTCATACACGCAACTCATGCAGTTGGTGCTAATCAAGGGAAGCCCATGGATCGTGGATGCTCATAAGCACTCAAAGAAGCAGAGACAAGAAAAAAGGATAATTCTGCAGACCACAGGGCTTAAATCCATGTAAATTAACAACAAATCACGACATCTTTTTTAGTATCAATTATCAATGACAAAGTTACTCCGTTATAACAAGGTCCAACTGAAGCCGATCAATTTGAGCTGCTCCAAGATGTCTGTCAGGCGTCATATTATAATCCCCAGTGTACACTATAGCAGCATCTCTGACTTTTGCATAAAACATCGCCGCCCCAAGAACCTGAGAAGCACGTTTAAAGATCAATGACTCAATCATCTAATTTTGTAGAATCAAATGGACTTTATGGACAAGGGAAGCATCTAATCAACAGAAACACATTTTCCCAGTAAATATTGTTATGACGACCGATGCAGGGATTATTAGTGCTGTTTAAGACATAGTGGGCTCCAAAATTAGATGAGCACGTACCTAGTTTCCATTGATTTTAACTGTTTACTTCAGTGAATTGCCACACAATGTTTACAAAATTTTATGTTCGAATGATTGGTATCTTTTGGGCTTCACTTATTTAACAATTATAAACATAAAATATAAAGGACCGAAGGAACAGAATGCTTACACTTAAATATGTTAATCTTGTTGCAGATAACATTTTTTTCAGTTTTTTGGTTTGCAAGGGGCGTGGAACCAAACTGAACTGAATGAAACCAAACAAAATTTAGAAATTTACAGATCCAATTTATTGTTAGGTTTCAGTTTGATCCATGTTCATATGCGTAATGTGGAGCTTCATAGAAATCCAAATCCATTTTTGATCAAATCCTCTTTTTTTAAAGAAGAAGAAGAAGAAGAAAGGATTTCACTGACGGTGCATAAGATGATTCTGTACAACAAAATCGATACGACGTGGTATCAAGTCTACAAAACCCATGTTAGTTCCCAAGTAAAGCCCTTCAGAAGCTAAAAAAGTGTCACTTGGTTAGCCTGCCGCAGACAATAGTTAACACCTTTCTGCATTATTTACTAAAACAGTGATCTCGTTATTGCCTATTCTAGTAAAACCACCCATAACAACCATCGTTACCCATTGGTCCTTAACGCGTATTCTCAAAATCCCTATATCTACAGCTGTAGCAATCCGGGCATGCCACACTCGTGACCACCCCAAGCTAATTTCTTCAAGAGTAGCCTCCATGGCATATGATGAAAATTTCCCAACAACCTTTATCACATTAACTGCATCCATCTCTAATGTCCACGGTAGCTGAATCAGTTGAAGAGCTGCTTTGACTCCTTCCCAAACCACAAAGATGTCTGCCGGATAAGGAGAGTAACAACTTGGGAAGCACCATATCAACACAAATAACACCACCCCCTTTTCATCCCTCCCCACTATTCCCACCCCAAAAATAAGCTAGTCCTCTTGAAAAGCTCGATTGACCTTAAGTTTCAATTCGCCACAGCCTGGAGAGGTGGACACCAAGTTGCAAATGTCACTATGTGAGTGATGACAGGTGGTTAGGAGGTCCACAGCTTGATAAAAAAATGTCTCCGCAACTGGTATACTTGAACCAATACGTTAGTTCCCTCTTTGCGCCTACAATTAAATACCAAATGATCACGTGCAATCCACAAACTCCATGACATCGTAGCAAAAGTGCCGAGATTTGCTTCCCAGCAAAACAAATCCATAAAAGTGTTGCTACCAAATCACGCTAATAGATGCCACATAGAGGATAGTTGCCATAAAGTTCTGCTGCCTTACATTTCTACATTGCATGATAGACATCTTCAAGGGCTTTGTGAGACACCACACAAAACAAGTATAACACATGCAGGGATAGCATTATATAAAGCCCTCGGAGCATGAATTTTAATATTGTTGGGAACAACTAGATTCTGCAGTTTGTCAAAACACTTGATGCCCCACCATGCAAACCATTACTCCCTTCCACCTATGGCTTCATGGCTAGATGGTAACCAGATTCAATAGTATATTCTCCATTTGAGATATAATGACTTCCGAGTTTATCAATACCAGTCATATTTTCCGAGGGAATCAGCTGCAACTCGGCATGATCAACATTCCAAAAGAGACTTTGCATCAAAACCCAGTTCCATTGGCCTTCTGGTGTAATCAAGTCACTCATATGCATTTGGTTACATTGTGGGGAAGGAACTGCACAGGGAGAAACAGCTGTGGCCATATAAGTCACGGGTCCTGGAAAACACGTACCAGAGTTCCTGAAGCAATATGTCAAGGGCTCGACCGATAAAGACATAGTTTACTACAAGGCACGCACACATGGGAAGTTCAAGGAAGGCAACAAGAGTTTAGAATCATGGAGTCTTGAAGTTTTGGAGTCATGGGAGTCTTCAACAAGAAGTTTTAGAGTCTGGAGTCTTCAAGTTTTGGACTAATGGGAGTCTTGCTTTCGTTACGTTTGAATTTTAGGGCTTTGGTTTATCATGTTTTTCTTTATCTTAGGTTTCTTTGGTCTTATCTCGTTTGTTTATTCAGTCCATAGAGTATGAGGAGTCTATATTTTATTTTTTTTAAAATAGGGCTATTGGTAACAAATAATAACTTGATAATATTTCCATAATCAAGGGTTATGAGATCGTGGGGTTCTCTTCAACGAGCCCCAAACGTTGTTCACGATAGGCAAACAAGGTGAAACACTGCTAAGTCTATACTATAAAGGTCTTGGCTTGGTCACTCCTTCGTTGGTTGTTTTCCCAAGCACCCGGAGATCACTGATCATCACAACCGATCAATCTCGAGACCTTTACCCAATCCTACTCACGAAGTTATAACAAACTGGCATCAGAGACCGGCGTTATAGGGGAATCATCAATTTTCCAAAAGCAATTTGACAAATTCGTGATGTATGAGTATGAGGACATGGCTCGCCTTGAGCGAAGTCAGGCGATGCTGCAGGCCCAGGTCAAAGCACTTTCTATAGACCGGTCCACTGAAAATTCCTACACTAAGGGCAGCGTCGGCAACAACCGCAAAGATCCAAATCAGAATACTAATGAGCACGCCAACAAGAATTCGAGCAAAACATCCTTGTTCGTGCCACGATTCTCTAAATTAGATTTTTCTTATAGAACCGAGCGCTTGCCGCTTCACCAAAAGCTATAACTGATGGTAATGATGCAACTCAAATCTTTTAAACCGCACATCAGCCCAAACATAATAGTTCGATCGCTCTACCAGCAGGGACAATTGTTGCACCCAACAATCTCTCTCTCAATCATCGCAGTCCTTGCAATCAATGAGAATCGAACTCATAGTCTTGACTCTGATACCAATTGTAGGACCGAGCGCTTGCCGCTTTACCAAAAGTCATAGCTGGCGGTAATGGTGTAACTCAAATCTTTTAAACGCCCAACAGCCCAAATGCCATAGTTCGATCGCTCTACCTGCAGGGACAATTATTGTACCCTAACATTCCTTGTTACAATGGAGAGATGGACGAAGTGGCTTTTGCCTCATATCATCTGGATGGTGAAGCCCAGTTATTGGTCCTCAAATCGGAACGGGAGCTTCCCAATGTCGCAAGGGATGAATTTTCCTCAGAATATAACCTGCGGTTTAGGCAGCCAATTTGCAGAAATACTTGGGAGAAACTGCAAAATTACGGCAGACTCGCTCTACAGACGAATATCAGCTTCGATTTGCGCAACTGATTACTTGCGCAGATCCCTCGACAAGCAAGCGGAGATTCAACTTTTTGTATCGGGGCTCCAAGATTACATCGCAGTTGAAGGTGAATTACACCAGCCCCATAATCTGTCAAAAGCAAGTTTGGCTCGCCTCTTTGAACAGCGAGGTGTACATAGACGCCCGAAATCTTCTAATACCACACGCCGCACCAGCAACCAGCAGTCTCGCCAACCTTTCTTCAAGGGACTTTCACGGGCAGAAATGGAGGAATGCTGCTCTCGGGGTCTTTGCCACAAAGGTTTATACCCCCCAACATCAGTGCAAAAATTGGAACCTATGGACGAATGGGTCACCGACCATGATGATCAACCAAAGGATTCCACCGATCTTGAGATCTCCATTCACGCAATTGCAGGGACCTGATGCATCCAAACGATGCAAGTGGTTGACCGCATCAAATAATACTACTTAAAAGTGCTAATTGATTCAGGAAGCACCCATTGTTTCCCGGATACATCTGCAGCTACATGTCTGGGTCTTCCAATCCATCAACGGACTGCCTCATGGGTTATTGTGGCAAACAGTAATAGGCTACTATGTACTGGGACATGCAAGGCTGTGCCGATTCACCTTGGAGGGTTTATGTTCTACGTGGATTTCTTTCTTATCCCCCTACGAGGTTTTGGGGCTGTCCTCAGCGTTAATTGGCTTCAAATTCTAAGGACGATCAATTGGGTCTTTACCTCCATGCAAATGGTTTTATGCAAAGATGACGTTCCAATCGAACTACATGGTGTGAAGGATGATTTAGCCGCAGTCCGAAACTGTTCGGCGGAGGTAGCGATACAGACACTACAAAATTACAAGATTTTGTTGGAGCAAGGGATAGATCTAATAGTTGTACGGCACTGCGGCCTTACAAATACCCACATGCATAGAAGGACGAGATCGAAAGACAATGCACGGACATGCTACGAGGAATTATTAGCCATAGCATGGCGCCGTTCTCCTCGCTTGTCCTCTTGGTGAAAAAATCCGATGGCTTTTGGAGGTTCTACTAGCATCCTCCAATGTCAACACCTATTTCTTAAATAACTAAATGTTTGTTGGCCTGCACTTCAGTAGCATACTTGGGCCACAATGTTTCCGAGTTAGGGGTTACAGTGGATGAATCAAAAATTGCAGCAATCAAGCAATGACCGCAGCTTGCCAAATGTCCGTGCCTTACGTGGACTTTTGGGGCTCACAGGCTATTACCGAAAATTAGTGAGAGATTATGGGCTGATTGCAGCACCACTTACTAATCCCCTTCGAAAGAATTTTTTTGCATGGATGATGGACCGAAGAGACCATGAAGGCTTTTTTGATTCCTTGAAAATGGCTATGACAGGTCTTACCCCAATGCTATCGAAGTCTCCTAGCTTATGGAAAGGAGCTTGTTGGCTTGGCCAAGACAGTCTGGCATTGGCATTCTTATTTTTGGGATCACGTCTTTGTTGTACGCACAGATCACTATAGCTTGAAGTTCTTATTAGAACAGCAAATCACCACGTCACCACAGCAAAATTGGGTCAGTAAATTGCTGGGCTATGACTTTCGAGTAGAGTACAAGGCAGGAAAATCAAACACTGTGGTGGACGCTCTCTCTCTCGGCCATGTGATGTGCTGGAGGGTTCATTACATGCCATCGCACTGCCTCAATGGGATTTTTTGGCGACTGGTAAGCATGAGCATGCCTCTTCTACGCCCATTCAAAAGCTATTGAAACAGTACAAGGACGGGTCACTTCGAGGAGCCTGGAGCTCAAGGGATGGGCTGTTGCTCTTCCAAAACAGAATCTGTCTCACACCCGACTCTTCGATCTTACACTCTCTTTTCCATGGTTCATGATGTCGGCCACGAGGGATATCAAAAGACCCTCCATCGTCTTGCTAGGAACTTCTATTGGCATGGCATTAAAAACGATGTTCAGGATTTTGTCGCTGCTTGTAACACTAGCCAACGCAATAAGGTGGAGCACCTGCGCACCTGCGCCCCTGCTGGGCGTCTACAACCCCTCCCGGTTCCTCATCAGATTTGAGTGGACATCTCCAAAGATTTTACCCACCTTCAATGCCAAGAACTTAATTTTTGTTGTGGTGGGTCGTCTTTCTAAATATGCTCATTTCACCACCTTGGCTCATCCATATACCGCTGTCTCTGATGCTCGGGCTTTTCTGAACACATCTTCAAGCTCCACGGCTTGCCAGAGACTATTGTGAGTGACAGGGATGTGACCTTCACAAGCGCCTTCTGGAAATAATTATTTCGGCTCCCAAGGGTCCAAATTATGCTTCGGCTCGGCTTGCCACCCTCAATATGGTGGGCAAACCGAAGCGGTGAATCGTGGTGGAAATGTACTTGAGGTGTTTCACCGGGGACTACCCCAAGAAATGGGCTTCTTGGCTTCCTTGGGCGGAGTATTATTATACACGAGTTTTCACTCTTCTCTTCGAGCTACACTTTTTGAGGTGGCGTATGGCCGAGCTCCTCCCCGTTTGCTTTCCTATTGTCTGAGCATGGCAAAGGTCGAGTCAGTGTATCTGGAATTACGGGATAGAGACAAGGTGTTGCTGCAACTTCGGGAACGCCTACTGCATGCCTAGAAACTAATGAAGAACTAGTGATGTCAATTTTTTCCCGAGGGTTCGAGGCCTCTTGGGGAAAACTCAAAGGGGCGGGTTTGGGGGATTTTTCCGTATGATTTAGGATGTGGGGAATTTTTAAAATACTCGAAACATATCGAGACGGGTGTGGTGATTACCCACCCTAATGATAATAATAATAATAATAATAATAATAATAATAATAATAATAATACGGACCTGTTATTGGTGGGCCTGGATCCAAACATCCCAATAGTCATAACCGTAAAAGAGTCTAGAAAGAGGGCAATAAATAAATATGTGAAGGAGGGGAGTTGGTAGACAATCGGTTCATTTTTCTTTATTGAGTGTCAACTAGCGTGGGCTAGGGACTAGCTTTGACTAGGGACAGAGATCATCTCTGAGTGTTTTATTTCTATTTTCAGTGTAGCACATCTCTTATTATATATATATATATATAAAACCGTGGTTTAACAATGATGATGATAATAAAGTGTAAACATTTTTTATTTATCAAATTTTATTAAATCTTGGAATAAGATATAAATATATTAAGAGGGTGTTTGGCAAAACTTATTAAAAACAACTTATAATCTCTAGGATCATATAAGTTGTTTTAGGAGCTTATAAACTATCAGGGCTTATTTTAAAAATAAGCTCTTAAATTATTTGGATGAACTTATTTTAAACAACTTAAAGATGTTGATGTGTTTGGTATTGTAAGATTTTTTTATTGTCAAAATTACCAAAAATGATATAATACTATAAAAGTAACGTAAATAATAATATATATACAACATTAATAGTTTTAAATTAATCATAAATCATAAATTATAAAAATATATTTAAAATATAAAATTATTTTTAATTTTAAATTTAAAAATTTTGATAAATTATGTACAAAAAATGGGCAGAGGTCATGATGAAAATTTAATAAAATATATAAGGATAATATGGAAAAGTAAAATATCAAAATAAGATCTTTTTTAAAAAAGTAGGGTCGAATCTATTATTTTAAAAACAGCTTATAAGCTGTCAAATAACTTATTTTGACAGCTTATAAGTTGTTTGAAAAAAAAATTACCAAACAAATTTAAAGAGTTTATAACTCTAAAACAGCTTATAAGTGGTTTTCAAGAGCTTATAAGCTCTGCCAAACACCCTCTAAATATAAAATTAAAAGTTAATAATATTCATTAGTTTATATTATTTTATGAATACATATAATACATTCGTTTATGACAAAATACATTTTATAATATAAAAATAAAAATATTTTTTGAACTTCATTCATGTTACGTAGACATAAATAAACTATTAAGATTAATTTATGTATGTTTTATTATTTATTTTCAGAAATTTATGAAAAAATATATTCTTACTAAAATTTTGATATATAATATTTTATTTTAAAATAAAAATTTTGATTGGTAGTGATTTTTCTTATTTAAGATATTGTAATTAATTTTATAACAATAAATAGTTACACAAAAATACTTTATATATTTTTAATAAAATTGAATAATTTTTTTACATTTTTATATAATAAAATAAAATTTACTAATATTTTATGTATTTTTTAATATAATTACTAATATTATATATATTTTTACATATTCGGGTATGAAGACGAGAATGAAGAGTTAGTCGTCGCGGATATGGGGATGGAAAATCCCCAATTAGCAATAACGGGGATCGGAACAGGGATGGGTTGCCACCCCTGCCCCGTCGTGTCCCATTGTATGACCATATGAAGAACGCCTACGAAGCATCCAATCGCGAAGTTAGTTTTGAAGTTTGGGACTTAATTTTTCTAAAGCTGCATGCATCCCTATCGCCAACTTAGCCTGGCATATTGCAACAACATGAATCCTTCACCTCGCCTTATGGGCCCTTCTGGGTTATTGCCTGTATCGGCGGTGCAGCATATAAGCTTCAACTTCCAGAGTCCTCGAAGCTTCACCCCTTCTTTCATGTGTCGTGCTTGAAGGAATTCACTGGCCAACAAGCTAAGGTGTCAACCCTACCACCCATCCATGAAGAGGAATTCCGCCCACTTCTGCAAGCTGTCCTCGAGACACGCACTCGTCAGGGTCGCACCGAAGTCTTAGTTCATTGGTTGGAGCTATCCCCAGCCGATGCTTCTTGAGGAGATGCTGTCACATTTGCAGCCCCACACCCGTCCTTCGTGTTCGAGGCCAAACACGAGTCTTTAGGGAGCGGTGATGTCATGGGCTCAGCCCATAAAAACATAGTTTAAAACGCACGCATATATGGGAAGTTCAAGTAAGGCAACAAGAAATTTTAGAGTCATGGAGTCTTGAAGTTTTGGAATCATGGGAGTCTTCAACAAGAAGTTTAGTCATGGAGTCTTGAAGTTTTGGAGTCATGGGAGTCTTGCTTTTGTTACGTTTGAATTTTAGGGCCTTGGATATCTTGTTTTGTTTTTATCTTAGTTTTGTTTAGTCTTCTCTTGTTCGTTTATTGAGTCCATAGAGTATAGGGAGTCTATCTTATATTTTTTTGTATAAATAGGGCTATTGGTGATGAATAATAACAACTTGATAATTTTTCCATAACCAAGGGTAATAAGAACGTGGGGTTCTCTTCAACGATCCCCAAACGTTGGTCACGATAGGCAAACAAGGTCGAAAGACTACTAAGCACGCAGAGATCACCGATCTACATGAGCGATCAATCTCTAGACGCATAACAAAATCCTACATGCGAAGTCATAACACAATATGCCACCAAAGGCCTTGAACCAAGTGTTCCCCAAAGAATACTACGACATGGGTAAGATGGATTATAACCTCCTCTAGCTTCCAAGAATGTAGAAGATGGATAGTATTTTTCCTTAAGAAAGCGAGCCGAAAAAGTATATAGGTGAGTAAGGAGACGCCAACTCTTCTTCGCAAGTAGAATCCCGAACCGAACCTCCCACAAGCCTTATGTCGGCAGAGAACACTTTGTTTCAACAAGTGTATCCGTGTTTTGTTGTTGTTTTAACTCCACCACAAGCATCATATCATCGATTCCAATTAGTGGCAAAGCGCTTGAGCAAGTTAAATACATTCATTGTATGTGTTGTAGTTGCTTGCGCCACAGCTAAATAAGAATCTCCTTACCACACACTGAAAATAGTTAATTTTTCCACCCCTACACCCAATGTCATGCCCATTATTTTACCCTATAAAAAATTCTTTCCTTGTTGGAATCGATTGTTTACTATTTGACACCCCTATGAGTTTTTACCTTTGAACATGGTACAAACAACTTGTGGAAGCTAATCTTAAAGTTACGATGATCAAAAGCTAGTAGCGTTCTAAATGGCGGCCGTCTAGCCGCGAGGCAGCCATCAACTGCACGGCCTTTGCCTTAGGCGGTCAAAGGTGAGCCGGGGTGGGCGAGGCGGTCAAAAGGCGACAATTTTAATCCGCCTAATTATTAACACATTATCCACTTTCTATTCGAAACATAATAGTCCACTCAATCAACCACATTTAATTCATGCATATATTACATGGTTATATATAATTATTTACGAAAAATAAAAAATAGCGAAAAAAATTCAACCGCCTAGGCACTCTAGGCGACCAAGACTGTAGGTGGTCACTGACCGCCCCGCCACTGCCTATGCCTACCGCCATTTACAACAATGGAAGCTACTGAGGGCAGATGTCAATTGGTTGAGTGGACATCGAACGAACTGAACAAACTCAAGGTGACAATAAAAATCTAGAGCCTACACAGAGCACAGACATCATCTAGGTTTTGCATGCAGTGGGTTCCAGTAATAGTATTATAAACCATAATTTTGTTTTTTTGTTTCAATCAATTTAGACCAACCATCTGATTAGGACGAAACGTTTTTGCGATAAGAAACTAAATAGACCAAAAATAAAACAAATTATTATTTGTTTAGTTAGTTTTAGGCTAAATTTTTTATTTTGGCAGAGCCCCAATCTATGATAATAAACTTTGAACATAAAAATAGCTTGGAGGAAAAATTTTAAAAGCTTACATGCCCAGCATAGTATGCACGGATCTGGAGATCTTCATCAACCTGAATAGTTTGCTTCAGATCCACTGCAGTGACTGCATCACAAATATTTTATTTAGAAAGCACAAACGAGTTCAAACACCTTAGTGAGATGATTAATACAATGACGAAAATGCCATGAACAATACAATGTTTCCGCAATCTAGTGCCAATTTCCAAATTCCCCAAATATAACCACCATAATTGTTTATTGACCCTAAACCTTGGCCAGAATGCCCCTCAGTTTATTGTGTCGGTTAGGAGTAAAACTCAAAATCATGCTAGAAACTCTAGCAAAAATAGTTCAGAGTTTGTGTTAAATTGGATTTAGGGAGAAGATATAAAATTCACATTAATATAAAATACAAAAGCTGATTAATAGCTTTCAGAAATTTAAAAGTAAAAGAAAATCTTTATTAGGAGTGGTCAATTAGCTCAGCAGCTTGGTTTACAGTTGATGCAAGAAGATCATTTCTAAAACATAAGCATAATCTTCAAAAGCAGCACTAGTATTTTTTACTTAGATTGATTTGGCTGAGGCCTGTAAAATGAAAAGACAAGTTAGTGACTCGATTGTTTGCAATAATCATTTATAGATTTGTATAATTTCTAGGTGAAAACAAAATCAGGCTATTAAACCAACTTACCCCAAATTTCCATGATTAAACTGGATATTGAATGTTAAATTTTCTGGAAAAAAAAAAGAAAGAAAGGCTCCGTAATAAGAGAGGATCAAAGCATATTTGGATTGGACCAATCAATCATTCCACAACCACGTATGTAAAGCCTAATAAAAAGAATAACGAAGGGGAAACGTTCATTCCTAATAGTTAAACTTGGGCTTAGAGGGGCTTAACGAGTTGGGTTTGACAAGCAAACATCAAATAGTCCAAACCCACCAATACTCAAAGTTTATAATATGAGAGCCCACAAAGAGAGAGGGGGAGAGAAAACACATGCACATAATAAAAAGGGGAGAGGGAATCAGTAAAGGGGCATGAAAGGATTTTGTTACAGAATTTTGCTAGCTTAGCTAGGGAAGAGGAGAGATTTGTATTTCTGTCTGATAAATTCACCTTGTTTCTTGGAGTCAATTTCCACCAACGGGGATTGGTCATATAATTGTGCATTACCCAAGGTTCTAAAATTCGTCACGCGCTAGTTGGGTGGTAGACTAGCGCATAGCGCCTAGGCAGAGACTAGGCGGCTTCCACGGTAAGCAGAAATTGAAGCGTTAATCTGACATTATCAATTGTATTATGCAGTTAACACACACACACCCTACGTCCATACAAAATGATTTTTCCCCCTTGGTTCGAAAGTTATGGCAACAGAAAATTGAAAATTGATAATTGAAAGATGAAGATGAGGTTTGGTGTTAGGGCAAGCCAACAAACAGGTTTTTTTGTTGGATGTTAATTTAGGGCCTATAAACTTGGGTGTTGTTAAATACCAACACAAAAAACAATATGTTTAAAAGTTTTTTAAAAAAATTACCTTTGACTTTTTTTAAATTGGCCTTTTAAATTAAAAGCTCAAACTGAAAGCCTTCCTCGGCGCCTAGGTTGGCCCATTAGCACTTTTTTAGAACACTGGTGTTACCTTTCTTTCATTGAATATCAAATGGACAAGCTCAAATTGTGTTCCTTCCGTGATTATTCTACTATTGAATTTTGAACCCTATCTAATACTGTTCTTAGTTATTGCAAGTGAGCATGTTAACTAGGAAGATAATGCATCCCTCAACACAATTTTTTTTTTTGTTATGTTGTATTGATGGCATGAACCCTAATACCCTATCAACTCACCTTTCCGACATTCACCAATAGAAATAGTTCCATATAAACTGTTCAATTTCAACAGTGGTCAGGCCCACAGGTTCACAATAACATGATGGGAAAAGACAATGAAATACTGGGATAAGAGGTAAATAAACTAGTCTAAAACCTTTTTGGGCCATATTACTGGTGTTTAAGTGGTATGAATTTAAAAAATCTACTGAATCAGGTGACAAAAGGTTTGTGTATAATTCAATGTGTAAGATTATAATGAAACTATGCCAACTTCTTGAAATTTAGATCTTTGTCTGATTTCTTACAGAGTTGGAGATCGGAGAAAAAACTGTTTGGTTTTGTTAACCAAATTGTTACCTTAAAGGAAGATCCTAGAGAAATAGAATGCAAAACAGGAAAATACAATACGAAGTTTCTTCAGAGCGAGAGAGACAGAGGCGGCTAAATAATTCCTAAAGTATATAGCCTCAAAGTAGTAAAAGAAAAAACGCAAAACCATCAAGCTGCATGAAAGGTGAAAGAAACAAATAACAAATTGAGAAGGTCCTTACTCATACCTTTGTTCATACATTCAGCAATATGATCGGAACTAAACTGCTCTTCCTCTCCCCTTCTATCAACCATCACCTTCCGATAATCCTGAAGCATTAGTGGAGCTAATGCTTTTGTTGGATACTAGAGTGAAATTAATCCAGAGGTGAGAGGATCATCCAAATATATTCAGGTTGATCAGCAAAACCAATATACCATCAAAATCATAAAAATGGGATTCAAGTATACAACAATAAACTTCAAACATCTTGAGTTATATTGCTAACAGAAATTATCATGCCGTATATTCAATAAATATTCAGTAAAAAATACTCCAGCCGAGAAAATTAAGAATGCAAAACTGCAAAAACAAAAGTATTCAGATTAACATAATCCATAATGAATTCACTTAGGAAATTAGCAAGCAGACAGATAATACGATAACAAGAACAATAAAAGAATTGATTAGAAACTCGGAACGCAGAATATCTCACCAATGACCATATGGGATGGATATCCTAAGAATCCTAACAAGAAACAAAAGAGCAAACCTGAAAACTACTGTGGTTAAAAGCTGCATCAAATTTCAAAACATTCATTCCGATACGCAAGTTTGTAGGATACACGAAACTTTTATAAAGCACATAAAGCAAGACACATGTACCGTCATGTAAATGGGGCCATTGTACCCACAAACTTCAGTAAAGTACGGGAGGGCTCCGATATGATCCAAGTGGAAGTGTGTAATAATAATGCATGCAAGTGAACCATTGTAATCACCAGACTCTGAAATTAAAGAGAAGTCTGGATACCGACGGTGGTCTAAGTATCCCATATGCATTCCACAATCAAACATTATTTGCTTCCCGTTTATTCTCACGACCACGCAGCTCTTCCCCACTTCTTGTCCCGCGCCTACAACCAAATATTCAGTAAAACCAGTAAAAATACACCCCAAAAAAAAGCGTAAAGAATCCAGTAAAAATCCCCTGCGGCAATTCATCGAGCACATGGTGGGAATCATAGACAAACTGTAAACAAAGAGCATAAAAACTTTCCTGACCATAATTCTACACAATGGGGAAAAGGGACTCTAGTTTTACCTAAAATCAGACATTCGATAGCCATGATTGCTGCTTTTGTGCGGACGAAAAGGTTTATTAGGATTCCTGGGGGTGGCGGGTACCTCAGGTTTGAAATCTCAGCAGATACTGAACAGTTGTTTGCATAAGATATGGGCTATCTAATTGGGCTGAAACTAGAGAGGTTATACGGGCGGCCCACCAATCAAAGAGGGTTGGAAAACCCGGTCAAAGATTGTTAAAAACAAAATAGAAGAAAGATGATATACATATCGACTTTATATTAAAGCCTGAATAGTGAAGAATGGGCCAGTTTCCGCCCTGTAGTAGGTGAAAATGATTCCATATTTCATGTAAAAGTGAAATAAAAGCTAAGAGCAACCACATCAGGTTTCTTAAAATACAATTTTACCTTCAATTTTAGATTTTGCACTAAAAAATCTTCTGCATCAGCTACCCTACCCATTCCCTAAATATACATTTTATGAACAGTGAATCCATAAAATTGAAGAATGAGATCCATTCTCTAAATAATAAAATATTATTTTTCTCTCCTCCGTCTCATTTCTCATTTCCCCCTTTTTTCATGCTTCTTCTTCCCTCTCAAACTTCAACCCTCATTTCTTTCTCTTTTCTCAAAAAAATTTTCTCTGTTTTAACAACAAATCTGTTGAATATTTACGGGTGCCGGACTCTTGGCCATTCTTGTAGCTTTGACATCATCGATTGGGCCTTCTCTTTGTTTTAGTAAGATATGTAAAAAACCATCATTTCTAATTTTTCAATACATCATTTGTCTTCTTGCAGATTGATCTTGTTATAAATATTTGGCATAGTTGTGTCTTTTCTATTTTCCTATATGGGATTTTATATTTATTTATTTTGAGTTTCTTTAGAATGAGTTGAATATTCTTGCCAATGTTTTTGGAACCGGACCGGCCGGTTCGACCGGAACCAGTCAATTCTTCGGTTCGAAAAGACTCCAAGAACCGAAAAATTGGTCCAACCGGTCAGAACCGGTCAAAAACCGGTTGGACCGGCCAAGAACCGGAAAATCGGTTCAACTGGTTTTTTGAATTTTTTTTGAATTTTTTTTAAATTTAATTTTTTTATTTTTAAAACTTTAAATTTAATATTTATATATATATATACATTATTATTTAGAACTTTTACTTCATTTAAAAAATTATTTTAATAATTATTATTTTTTTAAATTAAATAATTTCTTATTTAAATAATTTATAACTATAATTGTTATTTTGAATATATTTACATATTTATTTAGCTTTCAAATTATGTTAAATATATTTTTTTTGTCTATTTATATAATTTCGGAGTTTTTAAATTTCAAAATATATTATTTATTATATTAAATTATATAAACGGTTTTCCGGTTCGACCATCTGGTTAAAACGGTCTGACCGATTGGACCATTTTTTTAGGTAGACCGATTCGATCACCGGTCCGGTTATGAAAACACTGATTCTTGCTCCTCTTAATTCTTATTTTATATTTCTGAAATACAAGTTTTGGACTACTATGGTTAGTTTAGGTTATATGACTTTATTTAATGATAATTATTATTGGGGTGTACAAAATTTTGTTGAAATGAGATATTTATAAGAAAATATTATTTTGAGAGAGAGAGGGTCCAAGATATTGGTATGAGAGTTCTTTTTTAGACATATTTGAGTTTAGAGTGCACTGGTGTTTTTGGTTGTGATTCTTGATTGTAAATGAATTTGTATTTATTGATTATATGACAAATTTTTTTATTTGTTTAGCACAATGGATCCTCAAAGTGATGATATATTCTTCAGTCAACTTTTAGAAAATAGAGATGCAAACTTTCTAAATGATATCGTGACAGTTACTCCGAATCCTCAAAATACCACTGAAGGTACTAGTAAAAAAACTCAACGAGGTGTGAATTTCACTCGTGACGAAGACATAATATTAGTTAGTGGTTGGCTTAGTACAAGCTTAGATGCAATTGTTGGGAACGATAAAAAATCCACTACATTTTGGAGTAGGGTACATCAATACTACCATGAATGCAAGAAACCTAATTTTCAAGAACGAACCGTTCACTCACTAACGAATCGTTGGAGCATTATTCAACGTTCAGTGAATAAGTTTTGTGCTTGCTTGGCTCAAATGGAAAGTTTGCATCAAAGTGGTCATAATGAGAATGATAATGTATGCATTTGTTGGAATTAAGTAATTTTTTTATATGCAAACACTTTTTTTATTTTGTATGTTTTTAATTCCTGTAAAATTTTTATTCTTTGCAGATTAGGCTAGCCAAAACTAGCTACAAAGAGAATGAAAGTCATGAATTCATATTTGACCATTGTTGGGAAATATTAAGATTTCAACCAAAATGGATATTGCAGAAAGAAGAAGTGAAGGGGGAAAAAAAAAATTTGTGCTTCTCCTTCTAACCCAAAAACTATAAATTTGGGAGATGAAGACTCGTCCCCAATGTCCCCTCATTTGGAGAGACCCCAAGGCAGAAAGGATCAAAAAAATCAAGAGAAGAAAAAAAAAACATAGTGAAGAAAAAGCTACACAACTAGAAGCGGTGGTTGAGAGAATAACCAATGACAAGAAGCAACTCCATGATGAGAGATGGCCAAAATAGATATGTTGGCAGAACTTGAAAAGGAGAAGATTAAGCTTAAAACAAAAATTGAAAAAGAAAAAGTGAAGCAGGAAGACCGTTTAATCACGATGGCGGAGGAAGAAAAAAATGAAAAGATTATGTTGATGGATATTAGTGGATTGGATGAAATGCAACAAGAGTACATCATGAAACGTCGATTACAAATTCTTCAAAATATGAAGAATCGATATTTCAGATTCTTAATTTTGATTTTGTCTTTGTAATATATGATACCTTATTTTATTTTGGAATATATACTATTTTATTTTATTTTCGAACAACAATTGAAATGTTATTATGAAATTTAATATCAATGTTGGAATAATGTATCCATAAAACTCCACATATATTAAATTTCACTTGAACTCCACCCAAAACTCAACTAAATCTATAAAACTCGACCCAAATATAAAAAAAC
The DNA here is from genome assembly GCF_033568475.1 of Henckelia pumila. Classification (NCBI taxonomy): domain Eukaryota; kingdom Viridiplantae; phylum Streptophyta; class Magnoliopsida; order Lamiales; family Gesneriaceae; genus Henckelia; species Henckelia pumila. The sequence goes on along the minus strand of NC_133121.1, from coordinate 189,845,403 downwards.
TCAACTCAAACTCGAACCAAACATAAAAACTCAACTCAACCCAAATATAAAACTCTACCCAGAACTCCACCCAAATATGATGCACATATAGTAAATTTCACTTGAACTCCACCCAAAACTCAACCCAAATATAAAACTCTACCCAAAACTCAACTCAATTAATAAAACTCAACCCAAATATAAAAAATTCAACTCAAACTCGACCCAAATATAAAAAATCAACTTATACTCGACCCATATCATCCGAATTTGAGTCATTTCAAGAACAGTCAAGTCACACAAAATTTTAGCAAAACCAACTTCAATTCAATGCAACAAAATACAACATAATAACATATTTTTTGTCAACATTGTTTCACTCTTCGCCTCGTAGCATCCATTGATGTTCGACAAGGTCAAATTGGAGTTGTGAATGAGTTTCTTTGTTTTTAATGATGTGATGACGTTGAAAAAAATCCACAAATTGTGTAGTGGGATGACGAGAAATTGGTTCTAGGTTTGTATCATCTACTTGGTCATAATCAAAGTACTATGCCCTAAGGTAGGAATTTCTCTCATTCTCAACAATCATGTTATGCAATATTACGCAGGCCATCATAATATCTTTCAGTACAGCTTGACAAAAATATCGTGCTGGTCCCCGGACAATTGCAAAGCATGCCTGTAGAACTCCAAATGCTCGCTCGACATCCTTCCTCGCAGATTCTTGAGCTGATGCAAACAATTGCCTTTTACGACCTTGTGGTGCTGGAATTGTTTTGACAAATGTAGACCATGGAGGATGGATTCCGTCTGCAAGATAGTATCCCATGGTATAATCATGGTCATTGATTGAGTAGTTAACTTTAGGAGAACGACCTTCAGCAAGTTCTGTAAATATATTAGATCTTATGGTTCATGATTCTCCACATTTGTAAGAATTCGAAGAAATTGATCACGATTCATCCGAAACCTCTTCCTGAATATTTTAACAGGATATACTGGTGCATCAGCAAAGTAGTCATTAAAAAGACGTATGTGACCCTACAAAGGATTTATCCTAGTGAACTTTCAGCGTCGTGTGCCTGGAATGGTTTGTGATCATGGGCCTTCTTCATCAATCAATGAATCTTCAATTGAAAATGCAGTTACAATTGTTTCCAGCTCATCATCGGAATAAAGCATAGAGTCATAATTACGAAGGAAATGAGACATTTCTATAAACTATAGGAAAAATATATATTTGTAAGAGATTGATGATATAGATAGGTATTGATGGCATTGTAATTTGATTTTATACTAAAAAATATGTTCGTTTAAAAATGTAGTCGTTGGAATAATTTAATAAATATGGCCGTTGTAGGAATATAGTCGTTGGAATTGTTCTGAAAAATTATTAACAGAGATAATTAAAAAAAATATGAAGGAGAGTGAAAAAATCAATTAAAAAATAGAGATATGTTAAATTATAGGAAAGCTGATGTATTGTGTAATAAAAAGTGAATATCTAAATTTAATAAAGTGGCTCTTTTACCCAAAATTTTAGATTTTAGATAGAAAAGCTGATGTGGTTGATCTAAGATTCTATGTTCTAAAAATGACAAACTTCTTAGTAATTAAAAGGTCCTGAACGCAAATGGATGCTAACTTTAATATGGTGCTTTGACATTTTGATGGTGGTACTCAGTTTAACTATTGCTTGGATTGAATTGAGGATATTTTCTACTTTATCTTTTATTTTCTTTAGGTATAAATACCCGAATGAGCAAAAAATCATAAGGTTTATGCACTAGATTTGCTAGGATTCGGGTGGAGCGAGAAGGCAATTATTGAATACGATGCACTAGTATGGAGATCAAGTTGTGGATTTCTTGAACGAGATAGTCAGAGAACCCGTTGTATTAGTTGGAAACATGCAAATGTTTATTCCTTTTCCTTTCTTGCTGTTTTAAATGGTCATGTGAAGGATGTTGTCGTTGCACTTCATGCGGAAGAATCGTTGGGGTTGACACAATATTATTTAATTTGAGATCTATGTTGTTTTCTAGCTGATATAGCCTTTAATTTGGTTATTTTTGCCTATCCAATAGATTTGAATATTATTGTGATGACCTTTTTATTCATTTATGGACTGCATATAAGTAGAAAAGTGAGAGTGGCTGTACTAATTATCTCCCTGCATTAAAACTAATGGATTATGATATTCTTATTTAGTTTCTGAATTGATTGGTTTATTATCAAGTCCAATTTTAGTTTTTGCGCTTCCCCTTCCCTATTTTTATTTAGGGGCAGTTGAACTTGGCCACTTAATTACCTAATTATTGTCTCAGTCTAGGAGGATTTATAAACTTCGTATCAGCAGCCTCAATGCAAGATCAAGTTAAGGGGGTTATGTTGTTAAACACTACAAGACAATTTGATAGTGCCAATGATGCGACCGAAGAATCTGAAGAGACACTCTTGCAAAAGATTGTTTTAAAACCTCTAAAAGAATCTTTTCAACGTGTCTTCCTTCGATTTTTTGTTTTGGCAAGCCAAGCAACCAGTCCGCATTGAGTTTGTCTTGAAAAACGTATGTAAATTTGGCATTACTAACCCTTAAACATTCAACATATTTTCTATTGTTTCAATTTAAATTCCATAACTATTTTTTGCTTTAATGGAGACAATATGCATGTGATTTAGACATTAAGTTACTATGCCATTGAAATCGTGAAAGTATTGTCTAGATATGTTAGGTTGTGATTGGAAGAGTATGAACAATGGGTGGACTAAATTGTTAGGATCCAAGTCTTGAGGTGCTTGCCCAGGTTTGTAATGCATAGACCGATTCCTTTAATTTGATATTTTTTTTGTTTTGTTTGGTTTTCTGTTTCGTAACACTAGATTAAATGTCCAATTGTTCATGAAATTTGTCATCTTCTTGTGATTAGATTATGTAATGTTATGCTACTCCTCTATGAACCTGACACTTGTTTTGTTGTTTTGAATTACCTGAAGAATTTTACTTTGTTAGTATTAATATCAATTGGCAGACTGTATTTAATAAATCTGTGGTGGATTTCAAAATGAAAGGAAACAACCTATGTAGCATGGACACTCCTAAAAAAAATTGGCGTGTCGGACACGAAAACGACACACAAATATGCATCTCAGACACGACAAACACCGTGTCATTGACTTTTTTGAAGTTTGACCAGTCGAACACGACTAGGATACGACTAGGATATGGCTTAGGACACAGACGGGACATGTTTTCGGATACGTTTGGGTTCAATTGCGAAAAATTAAAAGTTTCAAGGGTTAAATTGAAAAGCAATAAATTTCTGAGGACTATTTAATGAATATATTAGAATGAATTGGGCTTAAAAAGCCCTAAATAGTACTTTCTTTGGTCTTTATTCTTCCGATTATTTCCTGCTCAGTGCTTTCGTTCTTTCCTCATCGTCCATCGATCATCACAAATTCCCAACACCACTCGCCGCTGCCCGCCTCTGCTCACCACTAGCTGTTGCTGCCCTCCAATTTCTGGCAAGTTTACTTTTATGCTTTTCCTTCTGTAATCATTGCTCAAATTTTTTTTTGCTTTTGGGAATTGTGTCTTTTTAATTATTATTTTTAGCAGAAAATTTAAAATGTTCAGCCTATTTTCCAATGGAATAACACTTATTTAATTTGTCACGCCAAAATAAAAATATTGTACAGTAGCCACTAGGCAGTAGGTTGTTAGAAAGTCTATTGATCGATATGTTTATGTTATTTTTAGCCTATTTGCCATGGAAAGTTTTCAAAATAAAACTGAAGAGGAGGATGTTGATGATTATTCTCCTTTTTGGAAATTTGTAACCAAGGTGTAAAAGGCAGTTTGAAGAGGAAATGTCACTTGGTCATGCACCATATGTACTAAATTGTGCAAAGGATCATATTCAAGGGTGAAAGCACACTATTAAAACAAAAAAAGCGCTGGAATTGCTGGTTGTATGATGGTTACAATGGGCCAAATGAAGCGTATGCAATAGCTTGTGGATGATGCAGAATTGAGAAAGAATAATTCTAAACCGAATGAAGTTTGTTTCCTTCTTCATCATCTGTATAATCAAACAGGGCTTCAAAATCCTCAATTAGCGGTCCTTTGCAAAGTGATGATCCAATAAAGAAGAGGAAAGTAACAATTGGTCCTCTTGAAAAAGCTTTTAACTTGAATGCCAGAGATGAGCTTCACTCTGAAATTGCGAGGTTGTTTTACACCGGGGGATTATCTTTCAACATTGCTAGAAATTCTCATTATGTTCGTGCTTTCAATTTGGCTACTCAACGAATGATTCCAGGTTATCTTCCACTTTGATACAATATATTGAGAACTTCACTTCTTCAAAAAGAAAAAGCTCATATTGAAAAGCTGTTGGAGCCAACAAAAACTGTTTGGAAACAAAAAAGAGTTAGTATTTGTAGTGTCAGGTGGTCGGATGTGCAAAGAAGACCGCTAATTAATATCATGGTCATGTGCCAGAATGGTCTTATGTTTTTTAAGGCGATAAATTGTGAAAGTGAGTACAAGGATAAAATTTTCATCTCTAAGTTGCTCATTAATGCCATAAATGAATTGGGACATCATAATTTTGTTCAAGTGGTCACTGATAATGCTCCTGTTTGCAAAGCTACTGGGTTACTCGTTGAGGCAAAGTGCCCACACATATTTTGGACTCCTTGTGTTGTGCACAAATTGAATCTTGTTTTGAAAAATATTTGTTCATCTACTGGCTCTCTACAAAACAAAAAAGCCTTTGATGGGTGCAAGTGGATAGCAGAAGTAGCAAATGATGCTTCTATGATAAAAAATTTTAATCATGAATCACAATATGAGATTATCGATTTTCAATGATAACTCAAACTTGAAGATGCTATCACTTGCGGATACTCTATTTGCTTCCAAGATCATTATTCTTAAAAGGTTCGGACAAATCAAGAAATGTCTTGAAAACATGTTGATTAGTGAAAGATAGGATCTGTACAAGGAGGATGACGTAGTGAAGGCCAGAGTAGTGAAGTACAAGATATTGGATTATCAATTTTGGAAAAATATTGATTATATACTTGTTTTCACAAGTCTGATTTATGAGATGCCAAGAAAAACAGACACTGATCAACGTTGTCTTCATTTAGTCTATGAGTGGTGGGATGAAATGATAGAGAAAATGAGAGTTGCTATCTCAAAGACATAGTGGAGATTCAAAATTTAATGAGGTTGTTCATAATATTCTTGTGGAGCGTGGAATAAAAGCAACACACCTCTACATTGTTTGGCGCATTTTTTGAATCCAAGGTAAAGCTTTAAAATATTTTAACTATCTAAGTTTTAGCAAATTAGAAATATTAGTTCATGAATGATGTTAAACTATCAATCTTTTTATATAGGGTATTATAGCCATGAGTGGCTCCAAGAATCTCCCAATTGTCTTCCTCCTCAAAGGGACATCGAAGTTTCAAGAGAAGAGAAAAAGTGCATTGAAAGATATTACTTCAATTCATCCGAACAAAGAAGTGTCAATGAGGAGTTTGCCTCTTTTTCAACTGTCATTGATGATTTTTTTGATAATGATGCAATGTGTGATCGAGGTTTGATGTCTTCAACTAAGTGGTGGGTTATCCATGGTGCTTCTGCACCAACTCTTCAAAGTTTAGCTTTAAAGCTACTTGGACCATGACAACCATATTCTTCTTATTGTTGTACGAGAAATTGGAGCACCTACAGTTTCATACACTCATTGAAGATGAACAAGATAATACCATAAAGAGCGGAAGATTTGGTGTATGTTCACTATAATCTTCGTCTTTTATCTAGGAGGAGTCCACATTATAGTGAAGGAGAAAATAAGATGTAGGATGTTGGAGCAGATGGATTTGATTCCATGGACATGTCACATGCATGGAGGTGCTATTATCCTTGAAATTGCCAATTTTTCTCTTGATGAAACTGAATTGGAGTCGGTCTTATTTACTGACGAAGGAGGTGTTGATGATGAGACCGATATGGATGTTTGATTTTTTTTTTACTTGTTTAAGGTAGATTTGGTGTTCTATATTTTGTTATGTTTATGTTTTCTTTGTAATGGATATTATTATTGATGAAATATGGTTTTTTATTCTAGGATATTTAATTTCTAATAATAATAATAAATTTATATATATATATATATAATATTTTTATATTATTTAATATTCGTCGTGTCCTAGCCATATCGTGTCTTATATTTTCAAAAATTTTCGTATTGTCGTATCCGTGTCGTGTCTGATATGATACTCGTACCCGTATCCATGCAACATAGGAAACAACTTTATGACATTTATTGGAATGAATCAATATTAATTTTCTATTGTTTATTCTCGCTTGAGATATGAATTCATCTTAGTCATTTAAGTTTCTGGTCACTACGTTTTCATCGAATTGTAAATTGAAGTAATTTCTAAATATTTCAGTCCTTGTTCGTGGATTCTTTCCAGTTATGTGTTTTATTTAGCTTCTAGTTACTTTCATTTTTTTTTCGGGTGCATGCTTGTAAAAACCTTGCACTTTTTATCTAGATCATGCTTTAGGCACTTGCAATAATATGTTTGTTAATTATATTGATCACAAAGATATGTGCAGGCGGTACGAGTGAATGATATTTTCGTTCATTATTAACCACAATAACAGGCTCAAATCAAGACTACATATTCCGACTCATTCAAGGTTTATTCTACTTCTTCTTGTGCTTAATGTTTGTGACACCATTGTTTGTGTTGTGATTATATTATAGATGAGACATATATATATATATATATATATGTGTGTGTGTGTGTGTGTGTGTGTGTGTGTGTGTATAGCATATTTTAATCATATATGTAATATTATTTTTTTGTGCACCTATGAAATTTCCTTTGATGTTTTCTCTTTCGATCTTCACTGGTATCTCATTATTTTAAGATTTATGCAAATTGTATGTTGGTTGAATGTAGTTTTATCATTCTTCTGCTGAAAATTGTTATCAAGGAAACAAATTTGGATAAACTCTTTTATGCACTAATTTGGAAATTATTAACCCTCCGGAATTTAAAATTGTGAATCAGGAAATTGCTATTATCAATTAATGTTTCTCTACTCTTTTCAAACACTAACAATTATATTTACTCATTAGCTTTGGTTGCGTAATTTAGACTTTAACTAATGTTTGAATTCGTGGTTCTTTTGGTATTGCATGACATGTGTAGATATGTGTGCAATATATTAATTGATTTAGTGGAAAATTAATTGTCAATGTTCGAGAGTTCTTGCGATTTCATTCTACAATTTTCTTGGATGTTTTTATTTTAATTTAGTTATCTGTTTAAGAGTCATTAGAGGCCAAAATCATTTACTCCTTAATTTCGATAGTTCGTACTGTTAGGATCATATTACGCCTATTTTACACGTTTTTCAGTTTAAATTATTTAATGTTAAGACGACTATGGGGAGGAGAGACGAGGCTTTTATTAATCTTAGAAAGTCTTTAGAAATTGAAGAAGAAACTTTGGACAAAGATAGCAGGGAACTTGGTAAGGCAAATAGGGATGTTGTAGAGGCTTATGTTGCTATTTTGAATTTAAAGAGGCGTTACCCTTTTGTTTGAAGGCTTTCGATTCATAAGAAAGAGTTGGGACAAAGTTCTTTGGAACTTGCTCGTAACGAAAGAGGTATTTGATTTATCTCTTAACTTCTCTCTTTCTTGTCAAGAATCCCACAGGAAATTTCCAAACACCTCTTCGCATCGGCAAACTTTAATTTCTTCGATACAAACTGCTTTGGCCATGGAGATAAGATCATAGCCCGATCTTTGTTCTCTTTCTCAGTCTGTTGAACAACTTCCTTCAATGTACTAATAGCCTCTTCATATCGACCTAAATCAATCTGCATATTATTTACAACAATGTGTATGTTTGTTCAGTACATATACGTAGCATGAATAAGTGGTGAGTAACATTTACAGAAAGTTATATGTGACGAAAACCAAACAAATAATGTGATGACTAAGATTTTTATTTTAAAATATTAAATTATAATCTAACATCTGTCAATATTTATTGATGACTAATCTACTTGTATTTAAGTGGACAAAATCAGTTGCGACATTTGTCATAAATTATCAATGACCCATCTCATATAATATATAAACATTCACTTATATTACCATATTTTATTTTAACTATAATATACTTATATTTAATTTCTCGGTACTTTTTCTTTACTAACTACAGGTTTAGTTTGTAAATCAAATCCAATGAAAAACAATTCTTATTGTACTAGTATCGGCCGCAAGCAATGTTACTACAATTATTTATTTCAAAAAGAAGTCGAAGAACATATAATAATATTTTACTCCAACCTAGTGTGGGTAGTCATCATGCGAAGAGTACTTAAGATGGAATGAAAGATTTCTCTCAAGTTAGAGTATGCAACTGGTATTGAAACTAAATATCAATGATATCTATCAAAACCAATATGTACATTAAATGGTTAATAAAATAGTTATGTTGTAGTATAGAAAATTCTTAGCTGTAAAACATATGTATAAACCTATTAAGAGCTTTAAATAACGCTCTACCAAATTTACGTATATCAAAATTAATTTTCACTTCTAATTTCTGTTGTTATCCTCCCCATATTAATAGATCTTCAAATTTCTTTTATTAATCTTGGACTTTAGCATTCTAATTATGGTTGTTACTAACCTTTTCTATATTAATATATTAAATTTTATGTAGAATAGCATGCTATCTTTTTAAAAAGTCATAAATTTCGATAGAGAATACTAATATTACAAAAGCGTGTTGCTAGGCATTCTATTGAAAAAAAAAAATCATACGTTGATCTACAAATCTCGATAAATACCTCAAGAATTGAGGAGACCATGCCTAGTATATATTCTATATATCTATATCTATATGTAGTAACCCGAACACCACTTTAAATAAATTAAATGTTAAATAAGATTAAAGGTTTACTATTGAAAGAAATCAAGTGTACAATTAAGTTCAGAAATAAAATTACAGGCTTCGGACCCATCGAAGGGTTCCGAAGGTCCGAAGACAGTTCAGAAGCACCAAACTGTTCCAAGTCAAGATCAGATGCATGGAAAGAATTTGGAAGGTCTGAATTGGGATCATAAGGTCTTATCAGTGATAGGCCATGTAGTATGTGAGATGGAAACCTTACACTAACATGTGGGAGTTCGGAAGCACCGAACTGGTGTTCGAAAGGTCCGAACTCAGGCGTTCTATTAGGTGCCAAAATGCACTAGACACGTCGATGCATGCAGGAGATCAGAAGGTCCGAAATAGGGATCGGAGCTTTCAAAGTCAAAAGTTCGGAACATGGCAGCCATGCGTGATAAGTGCAATTTTTGTACTTATATTTTAGTTGATTTAACTAGGATTTCGTTCTATATCGAGCAATATTATGCGTAGTTGGTGTTGTTTTTGTGTTATGCATTAAGGTGAATAATTTATGATGAATATGAATGAAAAGAAGAGTTTTTTTTAACACAAAAGAGCAACTGAGGAAGATTCCAAGAATATATGAAGTGTTTGAGTACGAGACGAAGAGAAAAAACTCTTTTTTTCATTCACATTCATCACAAATTATTCACCTCATGTATAAAACAAAATAGCAATTGAGGAAGATTCCAAGAAGATATGAAGTGTTTGAATATGAGATAAAGAGCTGCAACACCAAAAAGAGGCGTCTCAATGCCTAAATGAAGAGAAAATGCTGAAGAATCAGAGCTGCAGCGCTACATTCTAGCACTGCAGCCCCTACACAAAATAAGGACTAGCACCTCAACGCCGCAAGGCATGTACCTCTCATTTGGAAAAAAATAAGGCAGAGCTACAATGCTGTTTTCAGAGCTGCAGCGCTAGCCCTGCACGAAAAAAGAATATCAAAGTCCTCTCAGCTGAAAACGAGATCAAGCGAGATTCGTTTGTTGGGCTTGAAGGGAGTATAAAAAGAAAGAATAAGATATAACTAGGGACACAACTGAGGAGAGAAGCATCACTCACGCACAAGCACGAGAGAGAATTAGGAGCAAAGGATTGAAGACGAAGACAAAGACGAAGACGAAGACGAAGAATGCGGAGTCAGGGGACATAGACGCGATATTGGATTCATTATTTATTCTCTTTCTCTAAGGAATTTTGTGGTTTAATGTCTAGACTCATAAATATGCATCGTTTTTGTTTCTTTTACATTATAAACTAATTCTGTTCTTCCAGAGGGATGACGTAACCTAGTTGAGATGATTCCTAGGACTTGTTGTTTTACATGATTGAATTCCTCTAAGTTTAATTGTGTTTCTTAGATTTTAATTTTTTCAGTTTACTGACCATAAATTGAAAGATATAATCAAAATTATGTCACTCGGGAGAGGAGATTTGAATTAAGATCACAAAAAACACATCGTTGAATATTTTTATTGTTCGCAAAGCGTATAATTTTAGCGGAGTATAAGTAAGAAAAATATTTTTCACATATCATTCAAACCTATATTTTTAATAGGAATAAAAAAAATCAAAACTTTATGATATATTCTATTTGTCACTTGGGAAGACGGAGTAGAAACAATTAAGTATTTTGAGCTATTAAATGGATGGAATTCATGATAGTAAATTCGATAGAGAATATTTATCGTGTAAACTAGGTGAAATCAAACCTCTAGATATTTTTCTCTTTGATATCTCGTAATTGTGTGCATTTGTTTAATAAGTATTTTAGTTAATTATTCATAATAAAAAGAACATTCTTGAAATTCTAGATAAAGTTTCGGCTATTTTAATTACAAAAATATATTTTGGAATACACACTTCTCGTGAGAACGATACTTTACTCATCTTATATAAAATTTGATATCGTGCTCTTGCAAGCGAAAATTATTTCAACAAGTTTTTGGTACCGTTGTCGGAGAGTGCTTTATTTGAGTTTTTATCAATATTGTTACCAATTAGTCTTGATTTTAGTTTAGACGCGATTTTAATTTTTATTAGTCATTGATTATTTGGTTTTCTTCTGTTTTGCAGTTTATGCAAAAAACCCATAACTTTGATTCATTGCTTTTTGATCCTGAGGTCGAAAGAACCACATGATTCATAAGTGAAAGGAATATGAATTTCCTTGTAAGACATAAATTATTTGATGATATTTTCCTAATTTGATGAGATTTAATTTATGAGTTTTGTATTCCTAGACTTGATCTTTTCGAGATTGAATATTTTCTAGATTAATATTTTTCTAGATTTTTTGATATCTTGATATGATATTTTTGAGTATTGATAGTATTGGTATTTATCAAGATATGATTTATTGTGTTTAAAAGAGTCCATTTTCTAATAAACTTTGTTTCCTTATTTTGTAGGACTCTATATAAGGAATCTTTTCAAGGCTTGGACTATAGTCTATAAATAAAGGATTCATGCGAACAAACAGATAGACACTTCAGACAAGAATTCACAAAGCATTCGAGATAAAATCACATTCAAGAATTCGAAGATTTCTGAATATTTTTCTGTAGCCATCATTGCTGCTTTATACCGTGCAGTCTTGCATGTTGGGGGACATCAAAGACAACACTTAGTGCATAGTGTTGTTGGAAGATCTTTTCTGTTTCTTCAATTTTGGTATACGGAATTTGCATCTGAATGGATTTATTAATTTTGTTATTTAGGATACAATTTAATTTCTCAACTTGTTGACAAATTTGGTTTTTCAGTTTTTCGTGAAAATCACTAGTATTGTTTTGTAAAACTGATTTAAGTTTTTTTATTGATTATTTTTCCTTAAGGCACCCGCTCAAGTACTAGTTACTTGTGCACAATTATCTGTGGTTTTTATTTGGTTTACTTATTAATTCATGTTTTACTATTTTACTACATGTTGTTTGTGGTGTTGCCAACAACGCAAACAACACGAACTCTTATACGAATATCTCTTTTATGATAAACCTATCTATTATCACCCTAAAAGTGACATCATAGCCAACTCTTGACTCTAATTAGTGGGATTCAGGTTATTTATTTTTGCAGGTTTATCATGGATGTGCCGTTTTCTAACGTCATACTCCGACCACCAGAAGTCAATAAGTCAAACTTGTGTGAAGATTCAATTTCCTTGATCAAAGTTTAAAGATTATGTGAAGAAGATAAGAGACAGAAATAAAGTTGGACAACAATCTAAGCTCCCTAGTTTACCTGCTCCTGAAAATCCATTGAGGGTGTAACCTACTCGAGGACCGTCTCGACCATGGTATGTTGTTAAGAATCAATCTAATACCAAGAATTATGATTTTGTGAAATGCAATGGATATGGACACCATATAAATGAGTGTGCAAATAGACTCTGCAAAGGTATGTCTGCTTATCTGATGGAGATTAAGAACCGAATGAAGAAGAATATCATACCTCCTTGACTATATTTTTTAAGGAAAAGAGGTGCTTTCAAGTCAACCCACTGGGTTTTTCCTCCGATGTTGCAACACCAGTAAAAAATCATTTTTCTTGAATGCATCTACTCTTTGTAATTCTGATGATCAGGAAGCCAACAATGATGATATAACTCTGAAGAGTGTACAAAAACTTTATGAGAATTTGTATGCTGATTGGATCAAACGAAACAAGTTGAACACAACTCTCTCTAAAGAAAATTCTGATTTGAAATATGTTGTGGCCAAGCTTGAAGTGATTCTAGGCAAGAAAGATCTTGAATGTGCAAGGTTAAGGGGGACCTTGAAAAGTCAACTCTAACACTTATTAAGTTTAATTCAAGTACTTCCAAGCTTGATTCTATACTGTGTAAAAATGGTAAGGCTGGTATGGGTTTGAAAATAGCGTGTTTGAAATTGGAGAATCATCAAAACCGACTGTGTTTGTGAAAGAGAGTAACAATAATTCTAGCACACCCACTGTCGCTCCGCCAGTCAAGAAATTCTCAATCACGAGAGCAACTTTCTACACAAAATCCAAAGAAAATAAAACACCATTTTGTGTGTCATTATTGTTTCAAACTTGGTCACATCAGGCTCTAGTGTTTCAAGCTCAAGAATGACTACATGAATTGGGAGTGATAGTTGTGTTTGTGTTGCATATTTTAATATCATTATGTTGTTGTTTTGCATATATTTATGTGTTTTAATTACATGTTTTGTTCATATTTCATGCATCGTGTCTTTATAACATGCTCCCAATTTTATTGTGTAGGATGTAACAATTTGGTTGGACAATGAAGACAGAAGTTTTTTGGCTCGATCTGCTGAACTCAACCGATCGAGCGGCCCGAAGAGAAAATCCGGAAAATTTAAACAGAGAAATTCTGGCTCGATCTGCTGAACTCAGCAGATCGCGCGAGCTGCGCAGTTCGGGAAAAAATCCTTAAATTAAAATTTTTATTTTTAAGGACTCTAGCCTTATTTAAGATTATTATTCCGATTTTTAGAAAATATCATCAGACTTGGAGGCTTAGAACGTGGAGAACATCTTTGGCGGCTAGGTTTCTTCTCAGTTTTCCTAATTTTTCTTAGATTTACTTTTTCTTTCATGAAATCTTCTAGAGAATTCATGAATTTTGTTGGCTAAGTTTTAGAACTTGGTTGAGAAAGACGAACCCTTGAGTTATTTATTTGTGAGATTCAGTTTTCCATTGTTTTATTCCAATTGAGTATCAAGAGTTGTTTGAAAATGATTGTCATTCTTGTGTGTTTGATTATTGGATTGATCACCTGCTGATTTTTCATACAATCTACAGCTAAATTAGAATTCAAATCCATAATTATTTGAATAATCTAATTTGCGAAGCAACTACAATTGATATTTTCTGCTTGTGAATTTGTTAGTTCGTAGGAACAACAATTGACTAGATTAAATACATCTGCTTGTGCATGTGTTGTCTAGATTCATCAGTTTTAATAGTTTGCATGATGTCTTGAATTTAAATCTAATCGCTTGTATTGGGTTAATTCATTGGTAAGGGTTAATTTAGAACGCTTGTGTCTAGTTAACTAAGATTAAGGTAAAACAGGAATTAAATTTTCAATGATGAATATTCGATGATAATTAATTATTTTCAGATAATCGATGATCGAATTAATAATTTCAAGGGTGTAGTCGACCAATACCAAGGCTTGTTTTTTATTTATTTCTTCGTTATAATTTAATCTTGCATGATAGTTAATATAATTTTATTTTAAATTTCTTTAAATTTTTAGTAGTTAGTTCCAAAACTCAAAACCCTTTTTTTAATTATTTTCAGTATTTTTAAGAACACAAATAAATTTCACTTTCCTCGTGGGAATGATCCCTACTCTCGCTACTACATGTTTATTTAGTTAATCTGAGTTGGGTTAATTTGGACGCGACACGACTAAGCGCTACCAAATTTTGGCGCCGTTGCCGGGGAAGGCGTTTAATTTGATTGTGTACTTTTAGTTTTCTTTTCATTATTTTTTTCCCCCATTGCTTCTCGGGTTTGTTAATTCTTTCAGGTGACTCTTCAGAAGAAGAATTTTATACGACCCGGAGATAGAAAGAACTTGCATAGGCGAAGGAGAAAAGCTCGTAGGAAACAAGAAGAGGACGAGCTACAGGCTGAAAATCTTACAAGAGCAATGACTGACAATGCGAATCTTAGTCTGAGACAATTGGGCACTCATGATGTAAATCAGCAACCTTTATGCATTACTTTTCCTACTCTAGAAAATAATGCTACATTTGAGTTGAAATCCGGACTAATTAATTTACTGCCTTCTTTTCATGGTCTCACAGGTGAGGATCCTCACAAGAATTTGATGGAATTCCATGTGGTATGCACGAGTATGAAACCCCATGGAGTGACAGAGGAGTAGATCCAACTGAGAGCCTTTCCTTTCTCTTTGAAAAGTTCTGCAAAGGATTAACTGTATTATTTACCCTCTGGATCCATCACGACCTGGACTGAAATGAAGAGGATTTTTCTGGAAAAATATTTCCCAGCTTCTAGAGCAGTGAATATCAGGATGGAAATGTATGTGATCAAGAAATTTACTAGGGAATCACTTCACGAGTATTGGGAGTGGTTCAAGAAGGATTGTGCTAGTTGTCCGCAACATCAGATAAGTGAAAACCTGTTAATTAAATATTGCTATAAAGGTTTGTTGCCTCATGACAGGAGTATGCTAGACGCGGTCAATGGAGGGGTGTTTGTTGATAAAACACCGCATGCTGCAAGGAACTTGATCGAGAATATGGCTGCCAATTCTCAGCAATTTGGCACCAATAGAAGTGATTCTACGCCCAGAAGGAATAACGAGGCAAATGTCTCTTCCCTTGAACAACAACTGATTGATCTGATGTCTCTTGTGCGTCAACTTGCTATAGGGAATGGACAAAATGTGAAAAAGTGTGGAATTTGTGCTGCAATGGGGCATTCAACTGAGATGTGCCCCACCCTTCAAGAGGGATCTACTAAGCAAGTCAATGCAGCAGGAGTATTTCCAGGGCCACCACAGAGAAATTATGATCCTTATTCTAACACATACAATCCAGGTTGGAAGGATCATCCCAATCTTAGATACGGAAACCATCCGGTGAATCCGTCTGCAACTTACGTGCAACCGAATAATCAAGCATACAGGCAACTGTATCATCCTCCACCACAACGCCCTCAAATTCCAGCGCGAGGTGAGTTTCTAGAAAACATTGTTAAGGATCTTGCAAATAATACTTTAAATTTTCAACAGGAAACGAGAGCAAGTATGTAGCGACCCGACTCGGATCTACAGCTAATCTTGCTGTCTTCAAGGGTCACTGGCCTCTCCAAGCTCCTGGTGCTCAATCCTGCACCTACACCTGTCCCGTCGAATGGGGTGTCCAGATACACAGAAAGACTAGACGTGAGCTCTAAGCTCAATATAAAAATACGGATAAACATACAAATATGATGCATGCAAATGACAGGGTATCCATATCTGAGATAACTGTATACAAACTGCTCAGACTAGTGCCTGGTGTATGACCTCGTCACATCGGGGTAGCTAACCACTATGTTCGACCACTCCCTCTCGAATCTCGGACGCGGACCACGGAGTCCTCTAGATACCAGTACCTAAGGGTACTCGATATCAAACGTCCAAACAGGGCTGAGCAACTCTAACTGGCTCATCTCAAAAGATGTACAGAGGTACATGCACAAGATGATATGTACATGCCACGTAACAATAATAACATGCAAACACGAAAATGCAACATATAAGCATGCATATCCGCTGGCAATCTCAGTAAGTACTTACGTACCTTACTACAGGCAGTCCTAGCAGTCCCACTCTAGGTTCCAAGCCTATCATCAACTCTACAATGCAAATACACATGCATCATTCATTAAGCTCTAAAAGCCTTAACTAAGCTATTGCATGCTCCTAAATAATTTAAGGAGATCATAGCTATACCTGCGTCCGTTGTCAGCCCACTGATGGCGACTATCCTGCAACTAGGGGCACACCCCTGTTGAGGCTCCACAGCCTCGAGCACCACTCCGCTACTCGGATGTCGCTCCGCTACTCTGTCAGACACTGTCTGACTATGCTAAAATATATAATCTACTCCAACTCTAAAATAAGAGTACCCAAAGCCCTAAAATAGAGCCACGCGGGCGAAGGAGAGAATTCGGAATTGGCAAGAAATGAGGAGATCGAACCCCATATTTATAGACAGCGATCGGAAGATCCGTTTCACAATCGAAAGCTCTGAACGCCGCAGATCGGAAGCTCCGTTCCTGCTTCGGAGGATCCGATTTCCACGCGTCGATTCCTTTACATGAAACCACACAGTTGTCACCGACGGCCGATCGGAAGCTCCGATTGCTGATCTGAAGCTCCGATCATCCTGCTTCCGATGTGGTTTCGAACTCCCCAAGATAGGAAGCTCCGATCCTGGATCGGTGGCTCCGATCCCAGTCGAGTCTTGGGACTTTCTGGACCATTTTCGAGTGTTCTGGATCCATTTTCGAAGTCCGTTAATCCATCTGGAATTTTTTTAATCATGTTTTATCTAATCTGAACATGATCACACGATTAACTGCTCATTAATCGTTAATTTCGGATACGGATCACTACATTCTCCCCCCCCCCCCCCCTAAAAGGATTTCGTCCTCAAAATCTAGGGTAAACCTCAAGAATGTAACATAGACCACTTGTCCAATCCACCCATAGTTCCAGTTCGAATCATCTGGTCGAATAACCTTCGACAACCCCAAACCTCGCTCAACCCGTAGGGTTTGTTTAATCACTTAACAATCTCAGAACTTATACTCTGTTTAGAATCCACGCTAATTCTAAACTCGCACGCCTTAAATATCACTCTGGAAATCACTTCCTTCTTATCCGCAATCCTGCTAGAATTGCATAACACTACTGATTATCGTCAGTTATCCATCGTTATCTGCAAACTACATGGCACATTCGATCCAATTACCAACTGTATCAGCCACACTGACTACCAATCTTATCGATGACACCCCTGCTAAGATCGTAACTAGTCATCAGTTCTCTCTAGACACGCATGAACTCTATTGTTGCCCGACGAGACACAAGATACAACATATTGTATCTCACTGGTCTAATTCTAACATCGCACCCCTCGATGTTATTGCAAAGTGTCAAACAATCGATCTAGATTCAACTCTAACCATCTGAAATCCTCAGAATGATTGCGATCAATCTTGATCCGAATCTCGCTATCATAGATAGCATCTACTCGATCACATTAGTCATCCTGCCACAGATAATAACCAAATCCTGACAATTTTTTAGCATCATAGTACGTACCTTCAGTACTTACCTGGCCCGATGCCAACGAATGTTCCCAAAGAACACCTGTTTACTAACTTCAATTGTGGAAATATCATTGTACACAATTTCTTGTCTTAATGCACTGTTCGAGGTCGTCGCCTCAAAATACACTACCATCCTGTTTGAAGCTCTCGGATGGACTAACACCATCCCCAGCATTAGTAGTCTGTATCGAACGCTTACCTCTATCTCATCGCTAGAGATAGTATCGATGAAAACGATTTCCTGTTATCTTGTCCTAGATAAAAAAAATCCTTGACTCGCTAACTGGGATAACCAAACTCGTTCACCTCGATCCCACTATCTCAACCTCTTAATTACTCAGCACATCAGAACACACTGGGACATCAGCGACAACAATACCGCCAGACTCAGAAACACAAGTCTTAGTTGCTGTCTCATCCCATGAAACAACTGATGCTAACCTGCTAGTGCTCATTGAAATCCATAAACGCTTGTTGAATCGCTTCTCAAGAACAACTCTTGAGAAATATGCTGGAAGAACCCAAGCAAAACACTCCAACTAACAGTCCCCAAAATTTGTCCACTGACAATCCTGGAACAATCACTGATCAATGAAAACTCTCATGGCTCGATCAATATCGATGATCCCACCGCCACACGTCCGCTAATCCCAAATACTGGGAATTAAAAGAATCACACCTGATTCAATCATCTATCTCTGACTGAGTTAAACAACAGCTACGAGTAGTTACTAGTGCCAAGCCTGCACCAGTCTAGACATACTATCACTGTCTATGTTCATTCAAGATGACCATTAGGACTTGTCAAACCCAAGATGCAATACAAGTCCGAAAGATTCCAACTATAGTTGAACATGCTCCTGATAATTATATCTCTCGCTAAGACTGCAACAAATCAAGACTGAGGTAACCTACCACGATATCTCACCTGGAATCACCACCAAGTGTACACTGACATAAGTCACGCTTTCCTCATGCCTGAAATAGTCCTGTACAATCTTTAGCATCGGATATAATCCATTACTGAAGGAAACTATCATTGCTGGAAAATACTCACCCCCGAGTCAATGTTCTAGACAGTTCACAAACCCATCTCCTGGATTGCCCCTATCACAAGAGAATCCAATCACCGACTAGATCCACTAGTCTAGCAGTATCCCATAAACTAAAAATATCTGCTCAGAGTACGCACTCGTCAAGGAAATCCCTCCAAGACTGGTCCTTACGGCAGAAATCCAAACCAATATCTCTGACGACAGCCAGAAGACATCTAAACCACTGATACCTATCCAGACATCTAATCCAAGGTCATACCGCATCGTGACTGTTACCAAAACTCTAGACTGAGTAGCCTTCCCACCGCCAATCCTGAACCACAAAGGCTACCAGGTAACCTCTGAAGTACAAAGACTCCCAGAGTAACACTGGCATAGGGTCGCGCCCCATCACGTTTAGTCATGGTCATAGTCCATAACTCTCGGCATATACTCGACCTGGTATCCCGATGAAATCTCATCATCACGAAGTCTCAACCTATGAAGGTCAAACAAACTACTGTTCTAAGAAAACAACTTAGAACAAAACTCATGCTTACTGATGAATCAACTCATCACTGGCACTAACTTAGTCCACTGACTAACTAGGTCAATCCTAGGAAACGCCGAGACTAACCGCAAGTCAAATAGTTATAGCTGGCTTACTCCAAACCAATGAGCTAAAATAGTTGAACATTAATCAACTAGAACCAAGCACAAACTTAGCAAAATCACTTGCAATCATTCACGAATTGCTGGATAAATAAAACATGTATCATTGCTTCAAGTTATGTACAATTCCTTTATTACAATCCTATGTAATACGTACAGTATTCCGAAAATACAACAAAAATGTACAACCAATAACTTGAACGATACAACCGGAGTCTGATGATTCATTACAACAGAAATAATGTTTACAATTACAAAAATACAGTATTTAAAATCATCGTACTAGTCTTTGTTCCTTGATCGTGAAGCTTCTAATAGACACACGCATCAATGCTAGCTTACTCCTGACCAAATCTCTCTACCCGTCCTCATGCAAAGACATCCGGAGAAATGATCTGTGCTTGCTAACCAGCTATGCTCTGCATCAGTGCCTATCAGTCGACCTCTTATGCTCACGATGTACCGTCAACTTTCTTCTTGTACCCATATCATGCTTTTGAACATGAAGTTTCCCGTTTGCCTACCGAAAGCATCGATACAAGCATACCGGCACAAACATGTTCTGCATGAGTTTAAAGACCATACACTCGAAACCTGTCATGTCTTAGGCACTCGAGGCATTCCCTGGTGAAGGTCTATCTGACAATCTCTCCAACTACGATTGAAGAATCTCCAGAGTAGTGTCATCATGGTAATGACTGTACAGATGCAAACATCAAGTAAGTCCCCATCAATCCTATGCCACTGCCTCTAACGTCCGTACTCGATCCAAAGCTAGGATCCACATGAGTAAAAGTCTCAAAAGCTCGGACACGATCCATCGCTCCTGTCCGTACTTGCTGGAATCCCATAAACCAAAATTTTCAGAAATCCCACCGATGATGATAGTCTTCGGGCAACCTAATCGCCACGTCATCATATCTTCCATGGTATCATCAATCCTACAAGGATAACCCAAAAGTCTTATTACTATCTCCCAAGTCTCTTGAATGCAGCTCTGATACCAATAAATGTAGCGACCCGACCCGGATCCACTACTTAATCAGAGTTTAGAGCATAATTAAGCATGCATTAAGTAAATTGCTGCGGAAGACTTAAATGCAAGCTGACCGGCGGAATAAAATCGATTAAACAAATTCGATTATACAACCCAATCGAGTAAACTTAAATAAAACCTACAGCAAATCTTGATATCTTCAAGGGTCACTGGCCTCTCCAAGCTCCTGGTGCTCAATCCTGCACCTACATCTGCCCCGTTAAATGGGGTGTCCAGATACACAGAAAGACTGGACGTGAGCTCTAAGCTCAATACGCAAATACGGATAAAAATACAAATATGATGCATGCAAATGACAGGGTATCCATATCTGGGATAACTGTATACAAACTGCTCAGACTAGCGCCTGGTATATGAGCTCATCACATCGGGGTAGCTAACCATTGTGTGGGACCACTCACTCCTGAATCTCGGACGCAGACCACGGATTCCTCTAGGTACAAGAACCTAAGGGTACTCGATATCAAACGTCCAAACAGGGCTGAGCAACACTAACTGGCTCATCTCAAAAGATGTACAGAGGTACATGCACAAGATGATATGTACATGCATAACAATAATAACATGCAAACACATAAATGCAACATATAAGCATGCATATCCACTGGCAATCTCAGTCAGTACTTACGTACCTTACTGCAGGAAATCCTAGCAGTCCCACTCTAGGTTCCAAGCCTATCACCAACTCTACAATGCAAATACCCATGCATCATTCATTAAGCTCTAAAAGCCTTAACTAAGCTATTGCATACTCCTAAATAATTTAAGGAGACCATAGCTATACCTGCGTCCGTTATCAGCCCACTGATGGCGACTATCCCGCAACTAAGGGCACACCCCTGTTAAGGCTCCACAGCCTCGAGCATCGCTCCGCTACTCTGATGTCGCTCCGCTACTCTGTCTGACACTTTCTGACTATGCTAAAATATATAATCTACTCCAACTCTAAAATAAGAGTACCCAAAGCCCTAAAATAGAGCCACGCAGGAAAAGGAGAGAATTCAGAATTGGCAAGAAATGAGGAGATCGAACCCTATATTTATAGACAACGATCGGAAGCTCCGTTCCAAGATCGGAAGCTCCGAACGCCGCAGATCGGAAGCTCTGTTCCTGCTTCGGAGGCTCCGATTGCCACGCATCGATTACTTTACATGCAACCACACACTTGTCACCGACGGCCGATCGGAAGCTCCGATCGTCCTGCTTCCGATGTGGTTCCGAACTCCCCAAGATCGGAAGCTCCGATCCTGGATCGGTGGCTCCTATCCCACTCGAGTCTTGGGACTCTCTGGACCATTTTAGAGTGTTTTGGATCCATTTCCGAAGTCCGTTAATCCATCTGGAATTCATTTAATCATGTTTTACTTAATCTAAACATGATCACATGATTAACTACTCATTAATCGTTAATTCCGAATACGGGTCACTACAAAGTATCCAGGACTTGAACACTCAGGTGGGACAGTTGGCAACATCAATAAACAGGTTGGAGGCACAAAATTCTAGCAGTTTACCATCACAGATAGTGGTGAATCCGAAAGAGAATGTGAGTGCAATAACTATAAAGAGTGGAAGAAAGTTGACGGTTCATGAAGAAGTGGTGCAAGCACCAGTACAGAACGAAGATGAGGGGAAATCTAAGGTAGAGGATAGTGAACCTATTCAAAAGGAAGCACCAAGAGCTAAGTTTCCTCCTCTTTCTGAGTATAAACATGTAACACTTTTTTCCCTTGCATTGAAAGAGTCTAGGAAAGATGAAGGTATTAAGGGGTTGTATGAAAATTTTCGTAGATGTGAGGTAAATATTCCATTGTTAGATGCTAGTAAGCAAGTACCACACTATGCTAAGTTTTTGAAAGAATTATGTACTGCGAAAAGAAAACAAAAACTGAAGGGATGTAAAAAAGTTGAACTAGGAGAACAGGTTTATGCTGTGATTCAGAGAAAGACACCTGAAAAATGCAAGGATTCAGGTATGTTTTCAATTCTTTGTAAAATAGGAGATGTTCAGCTTAATACGGCTATGTTAGACTTAGGAGTATCGATTAATGTCATGCCATATTCTGTTTATCCTTCCTTAAAACTAAGGCCTTTGAATGAAATTGCAACTGTTATCCAGATGGCTGGTAGATCTACTATTTATCCTAGGGGTGTGATAGAGGATGTTCTTGTGCAAGTTGGTAATTTAGTTTTTCCTGCAGATTTTTATGTGCTTGACATGAAAAACAATGATTTGAAGAGCCCAATTTTGCTAGGAAGACCATTTCTTAAAACTTCAAAGTCTGTTATAAATGTTAATAATGGTACTATCACTATGGAATTCGATGGGGAGATTTTCAAGTTTAATATTTTTGATAACCTGAATTTTCCTAGTTGTGAAAGTGCTGTTAATAATCTTGATATCAATGATTACTTGTCACAAGAACACAAGAAAGTTGTGAATGAGTGTAAGTTGAAGAAAGTAGTAGCAAGACCTGTTAAAATTTCTCTTTTTGATCTACAGGCACCCGAAGCTGAAGAACCTAGGATTTCTAGGAATTCAAAGAAGATACCAAAATTAACTGTGAAAGTGCTCAAGTGGGTGAAGGTGGACAAGAGAATTAAATATGGACCACCATGAGCATCAGAAGCATGCAGTCGGGCCGAAGACTGTAAACAGAGGCGCTGACTGGGAGGTAACCCGGTGTTCTTTCCTTTCATTTTAGTTTTTTTTTGTTTTATTTTCGTTGTTTTCAGAACCGAGTGCCGCCACCTCCGCAGTCCGAGTTTCAATATGATTCTTCCGTTATTCCGTCAGACATGGAATAGGACGACACTGCCAACACTTGAACCAGGGGATTTATGTTTTACATTTTCATATCATTGTCCTTTTGTTATTTGTGTTGTTGTGTTTGTGTTTTTGTGTTCTGAAGCATTGAGGGAAATGCTTTAGCTAAGTGTTGGGGGGGGGGGGGTATGCATTGTTTGCATTTTGTTTTGCATTTGTTTTGTTGCGTATTTGCATATAGTTCGTGATTTGTGTTGTCGTTGTTTCATGTGTTTAGTATGCATAAGTTGAGGATGGAGATTGTTAGCCTATGATGATGAAGTTGAAAAAAATTGAATTTTTGAAAAATTTTACTCTTAATTGGACATGAGAAACCGTAGGTTGAGTAGTGAATATTTTTGAGCACTCATGTTTAACCGATGAATTGTAGCAATGTATTAGATGATGTTGATGTTTGTTGGACCATTGCACGGCAATAGGTGTTTTTGGAACTTGATAGTTTCTTGAATCTCGATGATCTTGTTGATATGACATATACGATCTTGGGCGCACCTGTTAAAAAAGTTTGTATTGCAAATTTTGTGAAAATAAAATTAACTCCATCCAGGTTATGAGAAACCGTAGGTTGAGTAGTGAATATTTTTGAGCACTCATGTTTAACCGGTGAATTGTAGCAATGTATTAGATGATGTTGATGTTTGTTGGACCATTGCACGGCAATAGGTGTTTTTGGAACTTGATAGTTTCTTGAATCTTGATTATCTTGTTGATATGACATATACGATCTTGGGCGCACCTGTTAAAAAAGTTTGTATTGCAAATTTTGTGAAAATAAAATTAACTCCATCCAGGTTATGAGCAAGAAGATTGAAATCCTAATCATCTTATTTTTTTACTAAGTATGCGGATTAAATGGGGTTAACTTTTGAAAATTTTTATAATAACAGTTCTATCCAGACTATAGACGAGGGGATTGAAATTAGAAGCCTATCTAGTTATAGCTAAGTATGCGTGTAATTATTGGGACTTTAAAAATGTCGGGTGAAAAATCCGATGGTGCGTAATCATATCTCAAGAGATTTGTGTTGTGTTGAAGGATTTTTGAGAGGAGGTTTCTTGATTGTGAAACTTACACTGAATTGTTATAGGTCGGGTAACAGTCTTGAAACTATTTCTTTTGAAGTTGCATGTAGCTGGGATAACATGACACACACGCATGTTCACATTCGACTGGAGGTGTATTATAGAAAATCGAGAGTATTCGTAAGCTAGTTTTTTGTGGGAGAAATTTCGTTGAGGCTATGATATTCATGATTCGTCCTTGCTTATGTTTTTTTATGTTTTCATTTTGTTTTTTTTGCATGACTTGCTCGAGGGCGAGAAAGGATTAAGTGTGGGGTTATTTGATAGTTGTGTTTGTGTAGCATATTTTAATATCATTATGTTGTTTTTTTGCATAAATTTATGTGTTTTAATTACGTGTTTTGTTCATATTTCATGCATCGTCTCTTCATAATATGCTCCCGGTTTTATTGTGTAGGATGTAACAATTTGGTTGGAAAATGAAGACAGAAGTTTTTCGGCTCGATCTGCTGAACTCAACCGATCGAGCGAACCGAAGAGAAAATCCCGAAAATTTAAACAGAGAAATTCTGGCTCGATCTGCTGAACTCAGCAGATCGAGCGAGCTGCACAGTTCGGGAAAAAAATCCTTAAATTAGGAAATTTTATTTTTAAGGACTCTAGCCTTATTTAAGATTATTATTCCGATTTTTAGAAAATATCATCAGACTTGGAGGCTTAGAACGTGGAGAACATCTTTGGCGGCTAGGTTTCTTCTCAGTTTTCTTAATTTTTCTTAGATTTACTTTTTCTTTCATGAAATCTTCTACAGAATTCATGAATTTGGTTGGCTAAGTTTTAGAACTTGGTTGAGGAAGACGAACCCTTGAGTTATTTTTTTGTGAGATTCAGTTTTCCATTGTTTAATTTTAATTGAGTATCAAGAGTTGTTTGGAATTGATTGTCATGCTTGTGTGTTTGATTATTGGATTGATCACCTGATGATTTTTCATAGAATCTACTGCTTAATTAAAATTCAAATCCGTAATTGTTTGAATCATCTAATTTGCGAAGCAACTACGATTGATATTTTCCACTTGTGAATTTGTTAGTTCGTAGGAACAACAATTGACTAGATTAAATACATCCGCTTGTGCATGTGTTGTCTAGATTCATCAGTTTTACTAGTTTGCATGCTGCCTTGAATTTAAATCTAATCGCTTGTATTGGGTTAATTCATTGGTAAGGGTTAATTTAGAACGCTTGTGTCTAGTTAACTAAGATTAAGGTAAAACAGGAATTAAATTTTCAATGATGAATATTCGATGATAATTAATTATTTTCAGATAATCAATGATCGAATGAATAATTTCAAGTGTGTAGTCGACCGATACCAAGGCTTGTTTTTCATTGATTTCTTCGTTATAATTTAATCTTGCATGATAGTTAATAGGATTTTATTTTAAATTTCTTTAAATTTTAGTAGTTAGTTCCAAAACTCAAAACCTTTTTTTAATTATTTTCAGTATTTTTAAGAACACAAATAAATTTTACCTTTCTCGTGGGAATGATCCCTACTCTCGCTACTACATGTTTATTTAGTTAATCTGAGTTGGGTTAATTTGGACGCGATACGACTAAGCGCTACTAGGGAGTTAAATCGGATGTTTCCCACCGTGTAGTAACCCACACCCCGTTTTATGAGATTAAATTGTAAAACATGATTAAGGAACCACGATCTTAATTATCCAGATGCTTAATTGGATAAAAATGTGGAGTATAGACTTTGGAATCACCGTTGAGTTCGGAACTTTCGAAGTGGTTTCGGAAGCATTGAACTATAGATGCACAAATTGGAAGTAGAGGGTCAGGTCGGAACCACCGAACGAGAGATCGGAGCTTCCAAAGGTTAGGCCATGCACATTAAGTAACATGTCACCACTATTTGGACATTCAATCACATGCATGGGATCGGAGCTTCCAATCAGAGCAGTTTGGCACGTGGAAAGCATGCACAGTTTGGACCTTCTGAACTTTGTATATAAATAGGCATCTGAAATTCAGATTTCTCATTCACACTTCTTCCCTCTCTTGTCTTGAAGTTCTTTGGGCATTTCTAGCCTTAGAATCGGGGACCGGGCAGTAGAGAGGCGCTTCCAGAGGAGCTGAGGAGCAGTGCTCATGAGTTGGGGCCTTCGACACCAAAGGGCTGACGACGATGTAATTATAGTCCGAGATACCTAGTAGTAATAAGGAGTATCTATTAGATTAGTTAAGGCTTTTAGACCAATTTTAGTGATATGATAATTGTTAGTTTGGACCTTAGATTGGTATTGCTAAGACTGCCTAAGAGAGGTACATAAGTACTGACTGAGATTGCCAGCGAGTTTGCATGATTATGTGTTGCATTTTATGTGTCATGATCTGTGTTTTATTGCTTTATACATTATGTTGCATGTGCATATCCATTTTGAGTCAAATCTCCTTCGAAATAGCCATTTGAGTAGGGTCGCTCAGTCCTATGTTCTTGCTATATTGTTGGACACCGAGAGATGCCGTGATAAAGAAAACTAACGCTACGATGATGCTAGTCGAGTATGTGGATGTATCCAGCGGAGTTGGTCCCAGATGATACTATGCACTCATCGGCGCCTAGACTGAGCAAGACTAGAAAGTTGACCAGTACCTCGTCATTTTCATGCATCATATTAGGTTTTTATACTTATGCTTGCGTTCTGAGCGTTGTTCACTCACGTCCTCAGTTTGGTCTAGGCTAGTGGTTCGAGGTAGGGTTGAGGGTTGGACCAGTGGTTGCAGTGTGTTGTTATCATGTTTCAGGGTTTTTTCAGTTGATTTGTTGCTGGTATTTGATTTGATTGTATAAAAATATTTCTAATTTGGGTTTTTAATCACTGGTTGTATACTGTCGGTTTGGATTGTAAACTCTTTATCTTCTTTTGCTTGATTATTGTTTTAGGATTATCTTTAATTACATTCTTAATAAGTTAATTAGTAGGTGATTCGGGTTGGTTCCTACATTTATGGTAGCAGAACATGCATGATATTTTGGGACGTAGTGAGGCACTTTGGGTTTTTTATGTGCGCTACTACTTTCAGTTGGTCAGTAGAGACGATGATAGCAAAAACAGTGTGGGTAGTTGGGGAAATGATGATGCCCCTCGACGTCACTGTGGTCACCGCCACCGCGATGTTAGACGTCGTTTTGAGATACACAGGTTTGTTCAGATGGGTCCAAAGCCTTTGGCGGGAGGAGAGACTTCGGAGGTTTCAGAGAATTGGTTGTAGCAGATGAAAGGTTGATTCCATGATTTTGACTGATCATAGGAGCAGAAGATTGAGACGACAACTTTTTTGTTGGAGGGTAGTGCCCGCAAGTGGTGGAGATCCACGTCTGCATAGTTTCTCTAGGAGCAAGGACATGTTCTGTGGGTTGATTTTCGTAGGGCATTCATGAAGTTGTATTTTACTCTAGCTCTCCATCTAGCGAATTCTATGGAGTTACTCAATCTGAAGCAGAGATCCATGTCGATTGATGAGTGTCAGCATAAGTTCCTCGAGGGTTTAGTGGACTGGTGACGACAGGAAGAGACCAGTGTTAACTGTGCAAAGTTGTATCAGTATTCCCGTTCTTCTAGTTCTCTTGGGCCTCATGCATAGCCATTCAAGAAGCAGGCCTCTACGTCTTATTTCTCTGGTTCTGATGGTGTGTTTTGATTTGGGAAGAAGAATAAGGAAGGCCGTTGTGAGCACTGTGGGAGGAAGTACCCATCTGATGAGTGTCTTTGAGTATCTGGAGCTTGTTTCTTATGCAGTGAGATGGGCCATATGAAGAAATATTTTCCTAATTGAGGAGGGTCAGCTAGTGGTTTTGGTTCTTAGGCTACCATTCAGCAGAGCCCCCAGACTTCATCGCATGGCTCGTATAATTTGTGCCCACGAATTCAGGGGTAAGTCTTTGAACTTAACCAGGAGCAAGCCAACTCTTAAAGTGTGAGCATGATTGCAGGTACTTTTAGCTTATGTGTTATACCTGCTTTTGTATTGATTGACACTGATGCATCTCATTCGTTTATTTTTGCACGATTTTTCAGGAGGTTTAAGTTGTCCTATATTTCCTTAGTCGTCCTCTTAGTTGTATCGACCCCGATGGCATAGAAAGTTTAGCTAAGGGTCTAGTGGTATGTTGTACCTTGGGTTTGAAGGTCATCAGTTGTGTGCCGACTTGATGGTTATAGCGATGGATGAATTTGAATGCATAATCGAGATTGACCCTGACTACCTATCGAGCCATAGTGGATTGCTACCAGAGGTTTGTCCAATTTTTTTCCTGACGATGGTGATACTTGGTATTTCTACGATGAGGGAGCACGACCCTAGATGTCGATTGTATCTGCTCTGAAAGCTCGTCGTGCTTTAGAGTCTGGTGGGGAAGGCTATCTTATCTATGTCATGGATGCATCCTCAAACAGTTTGGATATTCAGTATATACTAGTATTTCCTAATGAGATCCCAGGGTTACCTTCTGTCTGTGAGGTAAAGTTTGTTATTGAGCTGATGCCAAGGACATAGCTGATATATCGAGTACCTTATTGTCAGGCATCGTCAAAGATGAGAGAGTTGAAGCAGCACTTGTAGGATCTTCTAGATAAGGGTTATATCCGACCGATAGTTTCACCTTGGGGAGCCTCAGTCTTGTTTGTCAAGAATAAGGATGGTTTGATGCATCTTTGTATTGATTACAGACAATTAAACCAGGTGACAATTAAGAAAAAATATCCTCTGACGTGCATAGATGAATTGTTTAACCAACTTCAGGGGACTTCCGTTTACTCAAGATTGATATGAGGTATGAGTATCATCAGTTGCGTGTACGAGATGAGGATATTCCGAAGATAGTTTTTTGTATGAGGTATGGTCACAATGAGTTTTTAGTGATTCCTTTTGGTATGACGAACGCACCTGCTATCTATCTTTATGGATATGATGAACAGGGTTTTTCGAGATTACTTGGATCAATTTGTGGTAGTGTTCATCGATGACATCTTGATCTACTCGCACAGTATTGACGAGCACGTCTGCCACCACCGTACAGTTCTTAGATGTTACGAGAGAGGCGGTTGTACGCCAAACACAGCAAGTGTGAATTTTTAATAGACCAAGTTTTCTTCATTGGTCACGTGATCTCTAGAGACGGAGTTTCACTTTATCCAAGGAAGACGAAGACAATTTTGATTGGTCACGGCTGTCAACAGCTTCATAGATCCGCAATTTCTTGGGCCTAGCAGGGTATTATCGCTTTATTGAGAACTTCTCGCAGATAGCTATATGCTAAAACAGGGGTTGTTGTCAATCGTCGTCTTAACTCGCATAAACTTTATTGAGAACTTCTCACAGATATCTAGACCACCGACTCATTTGACAAAGAAAGATGCTCCTTTCATCTGGTCTTCAGAGTGTGAAGAAAGTTTTCGCGAGTTAAGTCGACAACCTTTGTTTTAGCATTTTTGTTTGGATCTGGAGACTATATAGTCTACACTAATGCATCTATTGAAGGATTGAGTTGTATTTTGACTCAAAATGGGCACGTAATCGCCTACGCCTCTAGACAACTTAAGACTCATGAGAAAAATTACCCCGTACATTATCACCATAGCAACTCGGGTACTCAAGTCCAAGCCTATAAGCAAGTAGTCACCATATCACTATTTTCATACTAAAGGCCTTAACTAGACCAATAGCTACTCACATAATCTAATCAGAGTCTAGCATTATACCTGCATCGGTCATTAGCCCTTTGATGGAAATGGTCTCAAACTCTATGCACAACTCCGCTACGATCCGCTAGCTCCTCGCTATCGACTAGCCTTTGAACCGACGCCTAAAAGCCCTCAAAAGCTAACTAGAAATGAGAGAGTGGAAATGGAAATTGGAAATAGAGATCTCGACCCCTATTTATAGGCAAAGATCGAAACTTTTGATCTCTCGTTTGGAGCTTCTGATCTGAGTTCGGATCTTTCGAACGCTCCTTCGGTGCTTCCAAACACACTCCACCGAACACATGTCTTGTGATTGGACAACTCACTGCTGCTTGCAAAAATCGGAGCTTCTGAACTACCTCTATTCAAATCACCAATCAGAAATCTCATACTTTCTTATCCAAAGGCAATCAGATCTTCCGATCTTCCCAACTTCTCGGTACCTCCGATCTTGTACATTGTCATCCGAACACATTCGGAGCTTCCGAACTCACCCTCTCTGCATCCGAACTACAATCTTCCTCTGGTCCATTTATGATCGTTCTGGATCCAATTTTCAACTCTAAAAACCCAAACTAGGATCCCATAACCATGTTTTGACCAATTAAACATGATTATGCAGTTGATTAATTTAATTAAGAATTAGGCTACTATATACTAAATATGAATAGTCGCATCTACACACGCAATGTGTGTGTTGTTAAAACATGAATATTTATTATTATTATTTTTGTTGTTATATTTTTATTTCTAATATATTTAAATTTAAAATAAAACTTGATGCATGAAAAATGGAGGAAATCATAGACATATATGAAGTTCAAAATAGAGGAAGAGATTTTTGTTCTTTTTTTTTTTGGCTTTTTGAAGGGGTTTTTTTTTATAGATATTTCGTCTATAGCTTCACCAAATCAATTTAAATTTGGTTAGGGTGTTCTTCTTTAATAATATAGTGGGATACTAAGATAATAATTTCGTTTCTCATATAAATTCAGAAATTTGTTCTTCTCTAAATCTAGTTTTCATATATTCAAAACTTTTAAAAATTCCGTCTCAAAGGGATGTCAAAGTTAGTGAAGTAGGTAAACACTTGGTCAGTGGTAAGGTGTTCGATTTTCTTATTAATATTTTCTTGGACTAGCTTGTTGCATAGGGCTTATCGAGTGCAGTTCACTTGACCAATGTAGTTTGCAAGTTATTGCGTTAGTTCAGGAGTTACCTAGTGCAAATCGAAAGATAGTGGCTGCGGGTTTTCACATTATAAATTTTTTTTAAAAAAAATTCCATAAGTTGGAAATAAAAAATAACCAACCCTTGGTTTTAAAACACAAAACCACTTGTGAGGCTATCTCACTGTTCAATTTTGGTAATATAGATCTCTGATACCCGACTGAAATTCATGAAAAAATTTACTTTTTATGTCAAAATTAATTTTTTTTACTGCGAATAAAGATATCGATTCGAATCATCTCACGAATTCATGATTATATAGATACGTGAGACCGTCTCGCAAAAAACCTACACTTTTAAAAAATAACTACTAACTCAACCTAATAAAACAAAACAAACATAAACAGTGGCTATGAAAATAGGGCACTGTTTGGCGCTGAATAAAGTATTGCCCTTTGCTGTGTCCTAAAAGACTATAAAATTAATTCTTTTCCAATTTCTTCTGAGGCACTCCAAACACTCCCGTGCCTTAAGGCTTTTTAATTAGGTGATCTTGAATTTAACTACGCCATGTCCTTATCTTTTGTTTGAGAATTGTCCAAGTCAAATTTACTTTCTTAACTATAAGGAATCTTTGAAAGTAGTCATTGAAACTACATCATTAAAAAGAAATCAAAAGATTGAGTAAATATTTCTCTTCTCGTTGAAATTTACGTTTTGAATATATGTTTGAGTCGAATTGGAGTCATAATTATTGTGTTTGAAAGTAGGGGTGCAAACAAACCGAACCTGTTTGCGAGTTTTATGAGCCCGCTTGATAAATATTTGATTCGTATTCGAGCTTATCGAACTCGAGCCGAATTCGAACATGTTCGAACTTTTTTTCGAGCCGAGTTCGAGCCGAAATTACTCTGTTCGATAGTTCGCGAATAGTTCGCGAGCCTTAATATTTAATTAATATAATATAATTATATAATAATATACATATATTTCGAGCTTTTCGAACCATAATATCCGAATAGTTCACGAATATGTTCGAATATTTTGAACCGAACTCGAACTTCATTTCGAGCCGAACTCGAGCCAAAATATTTGAAATTATCGAACTTTGAATCGAGCTCGAACTCGAATATACTCTTATCTAGCCGAATTCGAACCTTAAAATTTTACCATTATTCGGTTCGATTCGGTTCGTTTGCACCCCTATTTGAACCCTTTGTAAGCTACTCGTGAATTTTAATATCTTTGATAATTTATTACGATATTCTAGATTAAATGAGGTAAAAATTTGAATGGAAGTAGGATGCATTTTTTACGCAAATTTCGATAATTATGTTCAAATCAAACGACTTGAATTATATTTGAACTTAAAATAGAATCAAGAAAATGCCCCAATTAGTTTATTTTTTGAATTTTCGGGCCAATGTCTATATACACACACTTATATATTATTATAGCTCGAGCTTGGACGAAAACATGGATAAGAATTAACGTTTGTTCAATGTAATTCTAGTGGAAACATAGAAAAGAATTTGAACTTTAAGTAGAATCAAGAATAAGGGATGGCAACGGGACGGATTTGGGCAAACCCGAGACCCGCCCCGCCAACCTGTGGACACAAAACCCCCCCCCCCCCCCCCCCCTCCTCCCATCCCGTGAACCCGGCGGATCCAATCAGGGTTAGACCCGTTGGACCCGTCAAATTAAATATAATTTAAATTTTATTAAATAAAGAATTAAATAAGTTAAAAAATTAACAAATCATCATTAAATTTATTTTTAAAATTTATATTAATAATAGTTAGGATAAAAAAATATTCCTACAAGTTAAAATATATCATTTTTTTTATTTAATTAATAATTAATAACAAAAAAAAATCATAATAATATATTTTCATATTAAAAATATCATAATATATTAAAATTATTTAAATCCAAAAATATTATAAACTCAAATTAGGGATAAAATATTGATTATGTAATATAAATAATATAATTATATATTATTAATATATATACATGTATATTTTATATTTATATTAAAGTATATTTAATTTTTTTTTTTTTTGCGGGGCGGGTTCGGGGCGGGTCCAGCCAAACCCGAAACCCGCCCCGGACCCGCATGTGGACCCGCTTGGCCGGGTCTAAACCCGTTCCGCCGGGTCGAGTTCAATGTGGGATCGGATTTAGACCCGACACATTGTCATCCCTAAGAATAAGCCCCAATTAGTTTATTTTTTGAATTTTCGGGCCAATGTCTATATATACACACTTATATTATTATTATTATAGCTCGAGCTTGGACGAAAACATGGATAAGAATTAACGTTTGTTCAGTGTAATTCTAGTGGAAACATAGAAAAGTGAAAATTTTCAAGAGAAAAAAAATTAAATTCATAAGTTATTTTGAACAATTTAGCTTATTATTTTTATTTTAAAGAAAATTTTGGTTTTGTTAATTTAGTTATTTTCGGCTTTTTGCATGCAAACATATGACATCCTGAAATCCATGCCGACTTAACGAAAAATTTCCTTGATATTATATTATTTATTATTATTATTTTTGAATTTTTCCACAATATGAGTCTATTAATATTGTAACGTAGTTGTATTTCATAATGGGTTAATAATCATTTTAGTCCAGTTCAGGGTTTTCCTCGGTTTATTCCCTTTTGTATATGTCGTGTCAAAATGATCAATCCTGTTATAATTCTTTTAATCCGGTTTAGTCCTTGGCGTTATTGATTTGTTAGTAATTCAATTCGATCACGATTTATGCTCAATTTAGTGTATTTGTAACATAATTTCACTCTAGATATATCATGTATGTGGAGGTAGAAGAAGAAGCAACATGTGAAAGGGAGAAGGAACGTGAAACCTGAAATCAAAATGAAGCGAGAAAAAAAAGGTTAAAATAATAGTTGAGTGAAATTGGTCACCAATATACTAAAAAATAGGTATTAATAAGGTAATTTCATGGATCTATATGAGTGAGACGAGTTATTAACAAATTAATGACTAAAAAAAAACTAAATCGGGTAAAAAAAATCGTAATATGATGAAATACCACTTTTAAATGAGATAAACGAAAATGACTACAACGTCCAAGAAAAACGATAATTATATCGTCCATAAATTGAGTATTATGCCTGATTATTAGCGTTGTCGTCATTGGATTCGGATGAAGTTAATTCTTGTCACACTAAAATTAATCCATGATTAAGGGTAAGTGAAATGGTAATTTGATTTTTTTAAACAACAAAGTTGACGCTATCAAACTATTTGGTGACGTATTGGGAGGCATATAGCTAGGTTTGTTACAAAACTTGAAAAAAAGGAGAATTGGAATTGTGCAATTATTGTGATCATTTTTATGTCAAATAACGACATTCATTTACATAATTAATATGCGAGAAAAAAAATTAAAATATCCTAGTATTTTTATCATATCCTATATTTTATTGTTTCGTAATTTTTCGTCTATTATAGTATGACCGTTTGAATATTTATTTCATTTTGTCACCTAATTTATTTATAATTATTAATTTATTTCATTATAGTTTTACAATGACCATAGGCGGTGTAAAAAATGTTGGGATACAATAATTATTTTTTTTAGGTAGAACGATTGAAACATGACGCTTGAGTTTTTGTACGATTTAAAATATTTTAATTGCACAATTACCACCAGCTATAGCATTTGTAAAACGACAAACGTTCAGTTCTACAATTGGTATCAAAATCTTAGGTCACATAGGAGTGGGCGTTGGTTTGGGATTTTCGGTTCTTGTACCCGACAATTCAAGGAGTCAATCCAACGACCCGAAATATCTTTAGTAATTACAAAAAAAACAAAAAACAAAAACCTAAAAACATGTCATTTTTATGTTGGGTACCTTTCGAGTTCTAAGTTTAATACCCGAAACCAACCCGGAAAAATAAAACTGTGTCCGGGTTACCCGAACCAAACTATCCGACACCAAAACCCGAATACAAACTACTACGGAAAAATAAAACCGTGTTCGGGTTACCCGAACTAAACTATCCGACACCAAACCCGAATACAAACTCTTATGGCCACATATTTGATTCTCATTGATTACAAATAGTGCAATTATTGAGAGGAATATTGCTGAGGTGTAATAATTGTCCATGTTAGGTAGAGTAATCGAAACATGACATTTGATCTATCATACTATTTTAAAAAATTAAGTTGCATTACCATCAATTATAATTTTTGGTAAAACGAAAAACTATGTCCTAGTAAGATATGCTTCGGATTTTGGTGAGGTGGTTAACATTGATTCCTAATCTCTTTGTATCTGTGCACATTGTGATAATAGCTTGTTATTGTTAGTTTGCTCGGGTACTTTTTAATATGTTGCTAATATAATTAAGATAGTGTTTGCAATCTCTAAAAATAAGTGATTATGATGATTCTTTTCATAAATTTGTGAAGAGAATCTCCATAATCACTTATTTTTAAAGGTTACAAACACTATCTAAATATTCTTTGATTTATTATTTTATTTTATTTTTCAAAAAGTATGGGTTATCGTGATTTGATCAGTACATATAAAAAATATAGCGGCCCACCGAATTGTATGTTTGGTCGGTGGGCAATCTTCCGACCCAATCCGGTTCGAAACCGAATCGGATTTTAAGAAAATGGCGTAGTTCGGGTAATTTTATGGTGTATATACATATACAATCCGAACCAGATTTGATGGTCCGATATAATTTTTTTTTTAAATGTATAGATTAGATTATAAATTAATTATATTAATTTGTTTATATATTTTATTTACATTTGGTTAGCGCCTTTCACATAATGAATCATGCGTCGAACCCTTTCGCAACTGATGTTGAATGGGCCCAACCCCCGCCCTCAATAGTATCATAGTATGGAACGGAGGCTTATTAAAGTTTTTGTATTTTTATTTTAAATAAATATAATATAATATATATTTTAAAAAATGGGATAATATCTGACCTAAACTATTTCGGATTGGAGATCGGTTATATATAAAAATGGAAAATCTGAAACCCAAAACCCAGCCTTTTTCCCAACCTTATGTTGGTATGTCCATGCAAAAAATAAAAAATAAAAAACGTACCTCATAACATTTGAATACACTCAAATACATTTGAGAGAGTTATTTATTAAAAATGATGTTTCAAAAGTTATTTTCCCATATTTCCTTCGTTTGATGAATCATATATATGACAAATAAACTGAATATTTTTAAACATATATAATTTTATTATTAAATTAAATTAAATCCCCTTGAGTAACTAACTTTTGTCAGTGTTCTAAAAAACTTGATTAAACCTCGTTTAGTCTTGAAACTTCTCCAAAATGCCTCGTTTCGATTAAAAACGATAAAAAAAACTCGTTTCTGCTAAAAAAGATAAAAAAAAAAAGGTCAAACACATGTTGATCATATTAAGTGTCATTAAATACGCTTAAGTGCATTTTTTTAATATACCAAAATTGATTAATAACCCCAACATGAATTATCAAATTTATTAATAAGTAATGCTAGCAATGTAAAAAATGTACAATCTTAGATAGTTAGGTGTAGCAATGATGAGTATATGAAGTACATATTAAAAAATATTAATACTAATATTTTAAAGTAGTCTAGTTAAATTGAGTTTGTATTTGATGGCAATTGATATAAAATGAATGATATAATAAATTAAATTAGACTTTGGAAAAAAATAATGCATTCTAATTAAATTTATTGTATTTAGGCTTATTTACTCCATTAATTTGTGTTAGATATTTAAAATTTTACGTTTAAGCTCGTATTAATACCACATATGCTTGCTTACTTTCACGCTTCGATGTGTTTCGCGCTTTTTAAAACATATTATTAATTGATAATGAACTTATTTTTATTATATTATTTTTTAGATATGTAGGAAACTATTAATTAATATAATTTTAATACTTTTATGTTTTTAAGAACTTGAAATTTATTTGTTTAATATTATATTTATGGTAATTTTATCATTTTATTTATTATTTGAATTAATATAATTAAAATTTTAATAAAAGTTGAAAATATTTTTTTGCGTTTAAACTCGTAGTAATCTCGTTTAAACTTGAAAAACTTGAAACTCGGTCTTCACGTTTCGACGCGTTTCGCATTTAGAACCTTGAATTTTGCTATGTTTGTGAAGTTTTTTTATTATTCTTTGCCCACATAACTCTGCATTCTATAATTTATTTTTCCATGCATGATATCTTTTCTCATATCATTTCAGATCCAAATATTAATAACTTCATTTCAAAACTTCCTTTCTTTTTTTTTTTTAAATAGAAAAACCTACTTTTCTACATATTTTTATAGATAAATATAATCCTATGAAACTATATAACAAGTCAATTTTATTAGACGGATCTCCGACCAACTCGATTCATGAAACAATATTAGTTTTTATATAAACATATTATTTTTCCCTGCAAATTAATATAGATCGGATCGACGCGTCTCACGGATATAGATATGTGAAATCGTCATATAAGAGACCTATTATTTTATAGATCGCATGTATCATGTGTAAGAAATATCATGGTTCATAAAAATAATCAGAATCAGATGTTGTCACTAGGTGTTGACAGCATCCTACACAACATGCAGCGAAAATATTAAAACGTGAATAGTAACAGCAAACCAACAATAAAAATACTCAAGAGTAAATATGTACAAGTACTAAAGTAATAAAAGGTTGCACATAAAACAGATTCAGGTGTTGTCACAAGGTGTTGACAACATCTTCAATAACACTTTGAGTAACATGCATCAGAATTTATGAAAGCATGAATAAAATAGATAAGCTAGCAACCAAAT
This sequence comes from Henckelia pumila, assembly GCF_033568475.1. NCBI lineage: Eukaryota > Viridiplantae > Streptophyta > Magnoliopsida > Lamiales > Gesneriaceae > Henckelia > Henckelia pumila. The sequence goes on along the minus strand of NC_133121.1, from coordinate 189,807,162 downwards.
AAATCAGACTCAAATATTTAAGCAAGAGTATAAAATATTCTTGCAGCGCCTCATGGCAAATATTTCACTAAAAATGTTCAAAGAGTTTTACAAACCTTAAAACTAGTGAATTATTGTAAAAATCAATTTTCTCAAAGCATGTGAGAAGATAAAGAATAAAACAAATAAACCAACTCCTAAAAGTCTACTGAAGGTAGAATAATAAAACCGAATAAGGAGTTGGTTCTGATTGCCGAAATATGAGAACAACAAAAGGTCTTTCGACCAACACTTTTGCAAGTGTAAACTCCAAGTGTTCTCGAAAAACTTCACGTCAATACAGAAATGCAGCAACCACTGTTGTGTTATCTTCGATCTTCTTCTTCAATTCAGAGCTCTTGATTTCTCATGAATATGTCTCTGAATTTTCTATGTGAAGCTCTGTGGTGCGCTCTCTCTATCTCGCTCAAACTCTATATTTCTGCACACCACATTCTGCACACTACGTTCTGCTCGCTAATTTATTCAACGTGAAGGACACCCAATTAAGCGTGAACAATCTTATCTCCAATAAAACTTGATCTTATTTCCTTTCAAACTCGAACCAATCTACAAAGATAAAGAAATAAAGATAAGTTAGGAGATAGAGATATAATATGATAAGTGCATAATATCTCCTACAAAATAATTAACCCAATCAACCATATTTTAAATCTAGGAATATTATATTATCTCAATTCAAATCAAAACAATTCCTAATTTAAAATATATTAAACATATAGATAGAAAACACAATATTAACTATCAATCCTAGAAAAGCAAAACACATTAATACAATCTTTCAAAAAATGAAAAGATATCAAGGAATAATTAATTCCTTTCAATTTCCCCCTTTTTGCCTTTATGAACAAAACATCTAAAACCAATTCAGCAACTCCCCCTGAATATTAATTATCAGAACTCCCCTTGAGTTCAAAATTCTCAAATCAGTTCTCCCTCTGAATTTTATCTTTCAATTCTGAGTGTTGTCAAGAATGTTGGCAACATCTGCACACAACACTTGAAAAGATCAGAAAATACTTAATACATGTTCAGAAGTGAATAACAAAACATATTTAATCAATTCAGCACACATCACAACTCTCATAAATATCAATTCTCCCCCTTAATTCAAGAATATATGCTCCCTCTTATTTTAATCCTAGGTGTTGTCTGAGGATGTTCCCAACATCTCCTCACAACACTTAAGTCAGAGCAGAAAAACTTATAAGAACAAATCAGAGAGTTATAATCAAACAAGCTAAAATTGATTAGAACCATATCAGAGCAAAAACATAAGACAAATCAGAGCAGAGAAAAATAAACTTAAACCACAAAAAACTAAAACTTATTGCTCTGTGACAATCCATCATTTGCTTCGCCAGAACTAGCTTATTCTCCATCAGAACCAGAGTCACTATCTTCTCCATCGGAGCTAGAGCCACTAGATTCAACATCTTCTCCCCATTTTTTTTCCAGAAGAGGTACCAGATTTTGTGCGCCATATGCTTCCAAATCAATGATGTGGTCCTCAAAGAAGTCACAATTGGCATAGTGTTTTCAATCGTTTGCAGCATTCTCAGTAAAAAAAACAGAGGAATAGGATTGGATTACTCGATAGTATTCATCCAAGGTACATGTTGTCCAGGATGTCAGCAACACCTTCAAAAACATCTTCTGTAGAAACAGCAACGTCGGCTTCCTACAGAGAGGTGCAGCAACAGTGACAGTAGCTAGCAAATTCCGAATTTTAAAAAATTCTACCATATTCAAATACTCCTCATCTAAGATGTCATCTGATGCAAAATCTGCTTCTGAGGCAGATTCCTCAGAGCCTTCATCAGAGAATGAAAGGGATGGATCAACAGCAGTAAAAAATGACCATCAAATATGGATCAGCAGCAGTAACAATGACCATCAAATATCTTAATTTTAAAAAAATCATCCTCTGAGATGTTAGCAGAGGTGCTGTCAACATCTTCTTTGTAGTCCATCTCTGTTTGAATATCAGTGAATCAAAATTATTCTCTGCCATAAAATTTTGAACAGTTAAAATAAGAAGAGAAGAATTTGACAATAATTCAAGGACCGACGAAAATCTGTAGAAGTGATAATGTGGTGAGGGTGAGAAAAGAATAACAAGACCATAAAATATTCTGATAATAAGATCAAATCTAAACAACAAACTCTTCACCTCTTAATCACTCGGTCGCAGTTAATGTTCCCTAACAGTAACAATTTCCAACGTTAAAATGAAGTTTGAAATCATTATGGAAACAAATTTCCAAATTAAGGCAATAAATCAAACCAATTGATTTTCACAAAAATTCCATAAATAAACTCCACATCGAATTTCTTTGATACCACTTGTAAGGGATATCATGGTTCATAAAAATGATCAGAATCAGATATTGTCACTAGGTGTTGACAATATCCTACACAACATGCAGCGAAAATATTAAAACGTGAATAGTAACAGCAAACCAACAATAAAAATACTCAAAAGTAAATATGCACAAGTACTAAAGTAATAAAAGGTTGCACATAAAACAGATTCAGGTGTTGTCACAAGGTGTTGACAACACCTTCAATAACACCTTGAGTAACATGCAACAGAATTTATGAAAGCATGAATAAAATAGATAAGCAACCAAATAAATCAGACTCACTTATTTAAGCAAGAGTATAAAATACTCTTGCAGCGCTTCAGGGAAAAACTTTCACTAAAAATATTCAAAGAGTTTTACAAACCCTAAAACTAGTGAATTATTGTAAAAATTAATTTTCTCAAAGCATGTGAGAAAATAAAAAATAAAACAAATAAACCAACTCCTAAAAGTCTACTGAAAGTAGAACAATAAAACCGAATAAGGAGTTGGTTCTGATTGCCGAAATATGAGAACAACAAAAGGTCTTTCGACCAACACTTTTGCAAGTGTAAACTCCAAGTGTTCTCGAAAAACTTCACGGCAATACAGAAACGCAGCAACCACTGTTGTGCTATCTTCGATCTTCTTCTTCAATTCAGAGCTCTTGATTTCTCGTGAATGTGTCTCTGAATTTTCTATGTGAAGCTCTGTGGTGCGCTCTCTCTATCTCGCTCAAACTCTATATTTCGGCACACCACGTTCTGCACACCGATTATTTATTCAACGTGAAGGACACCCAATTAAGCGTGAACAATCTTATCTCAAATAAACCTTGATCTTCTTTCCTTTCAAATTCGAACCAATCTACAAAGATAAGGAAATAAAGATAAGTTAGGAGATAGATATATATTATGATAAGTGCATAATATCTCCTACAAAATAATTAACCCAATCAACAATAACACAAATCACTCAGGGCCGTTCCTATGTAGAGTCCAAAGAGTCAATGGACTCAGGCCCATAATTTTTGGGGGCCCATAATTTTTTTTTTAAAAATTATTATATAGATACAGTAGTATTTAATTTATATTTATTATACATCAACATTTTCCAAAACAGAATTAATACGGCTCGCATAAGAGATTTGTTTAGAAGGATTTACTTTTCCTCTCACGATATGCATTTTTATCAATTGTTTTTGCTATTTCATATCTGAAATCTAGATGTAATTATTTTTTTAAGGAATTTTTTGTTCTTCATGTGAGTTGCATCGGCTATCTTCATGATTTTAATTTTTTTGAATTGTGATTTTCATGTCTTTGTTTTGTCTCTATTGTCTATTGAGTTTATTGATTATGGTAATAGTCGAGTCAAAATTTTGTCAATTTTGATTTCATAGGATGGGAATAATTCATAATCATTTGATTATTTTTTTTTTATCATTCTTGATATGTTAATTTGTCCATTTAAGCGGTCGAATCCATTACTAGATGTCATTCTATGGGTGATAACTTCATGCATTTATTCACCTTCTTTTGTTTATGATACTTATCCAGGCTAAACTCAAGGTCTCGATGAATACTAGTAAAAAAAAGTATTCTACTGTTTTCAAACTTAATTTGGGTTTTACCAAATTTTTTGTTTGTAATTTTTAATTATCTTATTTTTAGTATTTTCATTCAGTTTACATACACATTATTAGGGGACAAATGTTAAATCTAATCATGTTATTTGGAGAAATAATTTTAAGTTAAACTATTGAATTTTAGGTCAATCATGTCTTCCAAGTACGTGTCCGGTCTTAAAAGAAGAAAAAAAATGCTAAAAAAATTGAAAAATTAATTCAAAGTCAAGCCGAGAATATCGATCAATAATCTAAGTAATTTGTTTTTAGTGATCATTTTGGACATTTTTGATCTTATTATTTAACTACAATAGAAATATTTTGAATATCGCATGTTTAGTTTTTTTTATATTGTCTTTAATATATTGATTCAATTCGAAAAGCTGATATGAAACTAAAAAAATATGAACATACATTATAAATTAGGAGCCTTTTTTTAAAGATGGATTCAGACCCAAAAATTGTTAAGATCGGCCCTGAACTCACAAATATAAATAATTTTTGTTTCCGTCATTCCGTGTGAGCACATGCATCAGTATGTAAAACGTAATTAAAATGGGAAATTTATTTCAAAATACATGTGTGCATGATTTGTATGACCATGCTATGATCCAAACCCAATCCTAGGATCCATTTCTCAATTACGAGAAATTAGGTACAACGTCATTGTAATAAATATTAGAGTCCATTTTATATGTGTAGGGTTGGGGAGGCATCACATTTCCTATATATATCATAAAGATTTGAAGCAGAAGTTGAGGTTGTTGGGGGAACATTGCATGTAATTCTTAAAATATTTAAAATTTCGTTTATTATTGTTGTTTAGGTGTAACTTTAGTTTTCTCAAAACATATTAATTTACGTTCATATTAAAATTCTTGAATTTATACATAGATATATATCTAAATAAATAATTACAAATTAGCTGATAGTGATATACACAGTATTATCGATTTTAAAATTAAAATGGTAGTAGAAAAGATAGCATAAAAAGGGAGATATAGGTTATGAAGTTGAGTGTTTAAAGATTGTTTTTGCAAAAATATAATAAAATTAGCTTCATCAACCTGCCAAATATTAGTTATGTATGAGATTTAAATTTTATTAATAATAAATATAGAATATGTTTATATATATATATATATATATATATACTCGTATATTTTATGATCTCAATTTTCAGTTAGTGTAGCTAGATGGATATTTTTGTGAGCATGAGTAAAAAATATATAAAAATTTCTCCTAAATCCATGATTCTTCAATACGTAGATCCACTACATAAGATGCTTGTGTCTTTGAATGATGATGATTGTAGTAGTCCGATTTTCGAAATAAGAAATTAATGGTCTAAGGTAGTGTTTGAGATAACTTTTAGGAAGTACTTCTCGGCTTTTCCTTCACAAAATTTCACAAAACTTTAAAAATTTGTGAAAGAAAAGCTGAGAAGTTGTAGTGACCCTGCATGAAATCACCTACTAATTGGCAACTAATAGCATGCATTAAACTTAATACAGCAAAATGCTTAACAGAGTAAAACGTGCGGAAAAATAATCCACAATTTACATATCACCTTAGTAAAACAAGTCCAGGCTTAATACTGTAGTGATACAACCATATCAAAAAGCTTAAAATAAACTGTTTTAAACATTTATACAGCTAAACAAATCCTGCTGTATAAAATCCCCTGAAAAGCTCCGGCTCCCTAGTCCTGCCTCGAGCTACCGGCTCCGTCTATCCTGCGACCTGCCCCATGGAATAGGGTGTTCAAGATAATAACTAGGACGTGAGCGCTAACGCCCAGTACATAAACATGAGTAAACGTATATATATGATGCATGCAACATGATGACAGGTAGAGGGTCATCTGAAAAGTCATGCTCAGTACCGGCGCCACATGAGTGCTGCCACCGCACGGATCAACCTCTGGGTGCAACCACACTCGTCTAGTACACCAGAGTAGTCAGACATACATGTATCCGCCGTCGCGGTACTCTCAATGATAGACTATCGAGTATAGAACTGAGCGACTCTATAATTAGGTATAACAAGGTATATGTTCAACGTGTATGTGCACATGATATATGAATATATAAAACGGTAAAACATACATCATGCCACATAATAATGCCAAATAAATGCAACATATAAACATGTATACTCGCTGGCAATCTCAATCAATGTGTACGTACCTCTAGGCTAGTTCAAGTCTAGTAGGATCCTAGGTTCCAAGCCTATATTCAAAAGTTCACCGTATCACTACACAAGTTTTATAAGCCTTAACTAAGCTAATAAATACTCCCAAAACTTAAATAGATTCCCGGACCATACCTTCATCCGTAGTAAGCCCTTTGAAGTCGCTGACTCTAGATGACTATAACAACTTCTTTGTTATTCCAGAATCTCACTATTACCGATAGGGCCCTCTGTATAACGCTTACTATAAACTGAACACTCGAAATACTTGATTTATATCTAATTTCTCGTCCGAATTGCCCTATTTATGGCAAAATTTGCCGGAGTTTGGAGCCTCCGAACTGGGGTTTGGACCCTCCGAACCTGCATGCCCGACACTTGTCAAAAATCGCGGATTAGTCATCTAGCCTCGCTGGCTTAGTCAAGTTCGGAGGCTCCGAACTTGCCGGAGTTCGGAGCCTCCGAACTGGGGTTCGGACCCTTTGAACCTGCATACCCGACACTTGTCAAAAATCGCGGATTATTCATCTAGCCTTGCTGGCTGAGGGAGTTCGGAGCCTCCAAACTTGACTAGGTTCGGAGCCTCCTAAGAGCTGGGTTCGGATGGTCCGAACTTGGTATTTGAGTTCGGATGGTCCAAACTCATTTCGGTGCCTTCGAACTGTCCGAGACCCCCGGGACCCTTCCTACCATTTTCGGACGTTCCGGAGCTGATTTTCCAATTATTTTCACCAAATAAGGACTCCTTAATCATGTTTTTTTACTTTTAAAATTATATGCCATATCATAGCATGTAAAGTGGAACTTGGCTACTACCTTTATATGTAGCGATCCATCTGGTAATTCTGAAGTCCGATTAAGCCCTGGAATTGGTTAATTACTAACCCTTAATCATATTTAACATATCATTATCTTAAAATGGAATCTGAGTTACTACAGAAGTGCTTCTTAGAAACTCTTTCAAACACTACCTAAGTATGATTAGAATGGTTAAAACATGATTAAAAGAATTCTCGGATGAGATTAATCAGTAGGAAATCTGATTCAGGACGTTCGAAAATGGTCCAGAAGGTTCCAAGTGTTCAAGAAGTTCGGAAGGTCCGAACTTGAGCTAGGGTTAGATCGGTGGTTCCGAACCCTTCGGAAGCTAGAATTGAGATAAATATTTAGAAGTATGACTTCTAAAGGAGAATAAAGGGAAAAATAACTTTTAATTTATGAATGTGTTTCAAGATTAAAAGTTGACTTGAATAAATAATTAGTTTTTGAAAATGGTGATTTTCAAAACTATTATTATGAACTTAATTAAATTAATTCAAGAGTTGAATTAATTAAACACTAGTTGACCTTATAGAGTCCAAATAATTAAATTAATTCAAGTTTGGATTAATTAAACAATATTGGGTCTTGTAGAGCCCAAATAGAAATAGTGTTGAATAATTATTCTACTAGTGGACTTGAATGAGTTCAAGTTGGACTTAATCAATTGATTGAACTTAAATGAGTTTGAGTTTGATAATTAATTAAATATTAAGTTCATGGATCATGTATGTTTATGTTTGACATATAAATACATGCAATATATGAGAGAGAATGAATATGAAGGATTAAAAGACAAGATGCACACTTTTCTATGCATGCTTTAATTTTTACATCAAAAATATTATTTTTAATTTCAAATGTGATTCAACCAACTCATTTTACATCAAAAGTATTATTTTTTATTGCAAAATGTGAATCAGGTCGACCTATCACAAAAAACTTACTACAAGCCCTTAGATGCACTATAATACAGTGTCTATATAGATGAGGTGATATTTTCCCTTATTGGTTCTGAAATTAGATTAGCATAATTAATTGTGTCATAATGGAATATCAGCTTATTAAATAGCCTTCTGCCTGTCCCTATTGCCTGTCAGTTAGCGGGCAACACTTCTTAACAGCAAAGACACTAAGCTGTCACTAACATTTTGTGATATTTCCCAAATCTCACACTTCATTAATAGCTTTCTGCCACTCCATTTATTTTGGATGACCAAAAAAATAATTAATAAACAACCCATGTTTTAAAATACAATTTTTATTGAATTAATACAAATTTTAAAATTTTATTTTTGGTCAACTATTTAATCATTCAAGCCTCAAGGGGTAATCTAGTCCCATTACGTTGAGGGGTCGAGATGTCTTTGAGCTCCTCGACCTCGGTTTGTAGGCTATCGAGTTCAGGTAAATCATAATTGATTGAAGAAAATAATTTATAAGATAAGTAGATATCCGATGGAGAAAAGTTAGATGTTTTTTTTCAGAGTATAAGTATAATTTTAATCCAGATTACAATAATATAATATAAATACATGTACTACTAATGTGACTTGAATACTCCAAACTTGTTTATCTCGAACAGAGAAATTACAAAGAGCTCGAGAAATTACAAAGAAACTTCTAAATCTACGTAAATAAATTAGAAAAACTACTCGCAGTCAGCGAAAATGAAACTTGAGACCAACTGGTCTCAGGACCTCAACCTTTGACATTGAACTAAGATCTCATCGACAGAAAAGAAAAGTTAGATGTTTGGTGCTGGAAATTGCATTATTTTGGTATACTCTATCCGTTTAAAATATATAAACTTTTTTTTTCTCACACAAATTAAGAAAATTATTTTTAAAAAAATTCAAATGAAATTTTCTTTTTTTTTTAAATTAAATTCATTAATAAAATAGTTGCACGTTGTCCATGACATACTTGATAGGAGTATTAAGTAAAGCACGATAAAATGCTATTAAATTCAATAAACTTTATTATATATTTGGATTACAAATAAATGAAGCCTCTAAAATTGAGACAAAAAAATTATTATCTCTACTATATTATAATAGTTGAGAGAGCTAGAAAAATTGTTTGTTTGAGAACACCAACTTTTTTTTCTCATTTTACCCCTATCTTCACATTTCTTTTACATGTTTGTTAACTTCCCTCACGTAAATATAACTTCTCTCATAATTTTCTTTTCACATTTATTTCACATGTTAGCTAACTTCCCCATGTTTGCTTGCATTTACTTTTATTTTTTTAATTATATTTTTCATCGTACAGTTCATTTCAGTATGAAATATATAAATATTTTGAGAAATATTCCATATAATTTTCTTTTCACATTTATTTCACATGTTAGCTAACTTTCTCATGTTTGCTTGCATTTATTTTTATTTTTTTAATTATATTTTTCATCGTACAGTTCATTTCAGTATGAAATATATAAATATTTTGAGAAACATTCCATATGAAATCATGTTGTGATCATTATTGAAAAAAAGTTGATTTCGAAAGGAACTCCATCCCACATGAGTCAGAGTCCCATTGACTCATGCGGGGTTAAATCGAAGGATGTGCACGAGCGGCAGAGATCTGAGGAAGAGAGCAACATGGCCAACCCCCAGAGCATACCCCACAATATTTCAGCAGAGAATATGCTCCACACGAGGATCGAACCCGCAACACTGAGAAATTTTTTCTCACGTCATCTCAGGCCTTACCAACTCGTCTATACCCTGTGGGCATGTTGTGATTATTATTATACACACACAACACGTGTGCATCATTTACTAGTTTATATTAAATTAAATGCATGGTTAGTTGAGATGACCCAGAACGAATTTACGAATAATTTCAAATGTTGTTTCATCAAGAATATCCACCATATTCATTTCCCTCTCCTCATTTTCATGATATTTTAGTCTAATTAATATATAAGTGATATTTTCGTAAGTGCTCGGGTATTGACAGCAGCTTCTATGCTACACCGGGTGTTCTTCACCTGGTGCAGCATTTGCCCTTCATGGGGCATGGAGCCCATACATTTTTGTGGGCTCCATGCCCATGAAAGGCCAAGATCCATCAGGTGAAGAACACCCGGGGGAGCATAGAAGCTCCCGGTATTAACCCATGTTTGAGATGGAGTTTGGAAAAGATGATCCGATCGATGACCACTGTAGAGGTTGGAAATATGATAAATCATATATATTATTTTTTATCTAGATATCCTCATACCTTATAAGATAAGTAAATTTTTTTGATAATGATGGTCGTTTAAATTCATAAAGTAAGAAAATCTTCTTGGTCTCCCTATTTGGGTAGGACTTTTAGGCTTCACCTATAGATACCCAGGTTTGATTCATTCTCGACACAACATTGAAAATATACACAATCTCATACACAATATATTGCACAATTAATTTTCTTAGATTTTTCTTCTCCCATAAGCTCTATATCTCCCATAAGCCTTATATTGACTAGACATCGGAGTGGTCATACCGAAAAACTCTTCCGACACCTATTCACGAGTTGTTTATTATGTGCAGGAGACCAACTAAGACCACTGTGGAAGAAAAAGCTAACTGAAAAAGATTGTCACGTCTACCCAACTTTTTTCGATCTTAACAATAAGAGAAAGGCATGTTTGGAAAACTAATTTTCTCATTGAATTAATAATCTTATTATATTGTGCACAATGTAGAGCATTATTAATTCTAGTTAATAACCGTAAATTATAATAATTAATGGAAAAGCAAACAATGAAAATTTTCAAAATGATTCACTCTCAACACGAGTGCTACATATCTACGTCAATCTCTTATCGTTATGAATTTTCTATGATAGTGTTACCCCGAGAAAATATTTCAACCCGAGCCCGTTTATAATGGGTCTATCCGATATGGCCCAACATATCAAGGTCCAGCCCAGTTTGAGCTATGTTGAACTTTGACCAAGGTTGGTCATTATGGGCCAACCCAAGTTGTTTCTAATGGGCCGCAAGTATTCTTTTATAATTCAAGTAAGACTCTGATATATATGAGATAAGTCTGAATCTTTTCAAATATTCACGAGATAGAGATAAGCTTACAAATGGACCAATGGATGAAGAGTCCTAGTCCAGAACATGTTATAATTCGACTGGGTAACTTACTATTTTTCCCCTATAAATACAGGTATTGTTATGGTTTTATTCATTATTCATTACTTACTCTTCATTATTCATCACACATTCACTCTCACTTTTATATTCACGCACTCATATCTCTCAGTTTTCGCATTAATCATACCCTCTGCCTTCAAGACACTGACTTAGACATCGGAGGGGTCACGCCGAAAACACTTTCGGCGCCTCTTGACCTAGCTGTTGCTTGCGCAGATTTTACTGATACCCGACCCGACATACTCTATAAAGGAATTGGAGGATCCATTCTACCAGACCGAACCCGAGGTAAAATTTCGACATCATCAATTGGCGCCGTCTGTGGGAACGAAATTGAAACCCATGATGTTTCTCTAATGCGGAGCAATAGAAGGGGCTAAAAAATTATTGAAAAAAAAAAAAAAAAATCGATCAAACTAACGATTCTTTGACGAATCTATCTTCGCAAGAATCGCAACAGAGGAGCAAAGATAAGTAAAACGCTTTATTGCAATTTATCATACTATTAGTCATTATTAAGAGCTTAGTCGATCAAACCTCTTTAAGTACGCATCTTTCAGCCTATTAAGGCCCTTCCTTCTAACGATCGAATGGTATAATCTCGATAACTCGATTCCACACTACCCAGATCTCCTCTTAGTAGCTTTTAAACTGAACTTAATTTGACCCTCAATGGATTCGATTGATTATGAATCTAATTTGCTTAAATAAATTTTTTTGAATTATCTAGATATCCCGAATTTATCTCTAGAATATTCATTATATTAGATAGTGGTCAAAGTATGAATTTCATATACGATATTACTCAAGTCGTACAAATATATTTGTCGTTTTTATTTTTATTATATCCTATATAATATTGAGCATATCTCATATTTAGAAGGAAGGCTTCACGTAACCATGTTTGGTTATATCATACCATAAATTTGGATATTTTATTTGTTATTATTATTATAACACACGTTCAAATAATTTGGTATTATTATTATTTTGAATTCCTTCTACCATGAGTTCTTTGGAGTAGAACTTAAAACATATTGTACTTGACTACATGGATCTTGCTTGGACTTAGCCCATGTTGCCTTTACCATCGAGCATCTTAACTTGGCACATTGTGGCAACCTAGTCAAGCCTACTCGACAAATCGAGAAATAGAGATAAGTCTTCTATCATCTTTATTTTTAGCAAACTATTTTTGTTGTGATAAATTTTAAGATATCTCATAATCAGAAGTCATATGTTTAATTGACCCAATATTATATTGTGTGTCTATTGCCTTGTATTTTTGTTTGGGCTTTTTCTACAGAAACGGGCAAGCAATCTCGCTGTAAGGCCTAATTATATCACATCAGACATGCAGTCTTGCAGTAAGGCCCAATTTTATCACATCGGGCATGCTATCTCGCTATAAGGCCCAATTATATCATATTCGGGCATGCTATCTCGCTATAAGACCCAATTATATCACATCGGGCATGCTATCTCACTATAAGGCCCAATTATATCACATCGGGCATGCTATCTCGCTATAAGGCCCAATTATATCACATTCGGGCATGCTATCTCGCTATAAGGCCCAATTATATCACATTCGGGCATGCTATCTCGCTATAAGGCCCAATTATATCACATCGGGCATGCTATCTCGCTATAAGGCCCAATTATATCACATCGGGCATGCTATCTCGCTATAAGGCCCAATTATATCACATTCGGGCACGCTATCTCGCTATAAGGCCCAATTATATCACATCGGGCATGCTATCTCGCTATAAGGCCCAATTATATCACATCGGGCGTGCAATCTCGCAGTAAGGCCCAATTATATCATATCGGGCGTGCTATCTCGCTATAAGACCCAATTATATCACATTGGGCATGCAATCTCGTTGTAAGGTCCAATCTATGGTTCAAAATTTTAAAAGCCCAGGCAGGTCTGGCATTCAAGGACCACATCAGTGGAACTAAAAAGCCTAGGCAGGTCTGGCACTCAAGGACCACATCAGTGGAACTAAAAAGCCCAGGCAGGTCTGGCATTCAAGGACCACATCAGTGGAACTAAAAGCCCAGGCAGGTCTGGCATTCAAGGACCACATCAGTGAAACTAAAAGCCCAGGCAGATCTGGCATTCAAGGACCACATCAGTGGAACTAAAAGCCCAGGCAGGTTTGGCATTCAAGGACCACATCAGTGGAACTAAAAGCCCAGGCAGGTCTGGCAGTCAAGGACCACATCAGTGGAACTAAAAGCCCAGGCAGGTCTGGCATTCAAGGACCACATCAGTGGAACTCAAAAGCCCAGGCAGGTCTGGCACTCAAGGACCACATCAGTGGAACTAAAAGCCCGGGCAGGTCCGGCATTCAAAGTCCACATCAGTGGAATACAAAGTCCGGGCAGGTCCGGCATCAAAAGCCCACATTAGTGGCATCAAAAAATCCACATCAGTGGCGTCATAAATCCACGTAAGTGGTATTCTCCAAAGCCCGACCAAGCTTGGCATCATGTAATCCCACGCAACTCGTGGTTATCTTAAAAGCCCGATCCGCTCGGCAACATCAATTGTTATCTACAACTCTTTATTTGAGCTCGGTTTCATCAGGTTGTCATCTCTTGCTCTTTATTTGAGCTATGTTCTAATCAGACTTTCATCTAGACGGTTCGTTGAAAACACATCACGCGAATTCAAATCTGGGCTGTCCAAGGAGGCACATGTAGTTCAGGGTCCGGTCTACATTCTTGGTCTAAACTCATTCTTCTTTTAGACCAGTTCGGGAGGTACTATTGTTATCCCGAGAAAATATTTCAATCCGAGCCCGTTTATAATGGGTCTACCCGATATGGCCCAACATGTCAAGGTCCAGCCCAGTTTGAGCTATGTTGAACTTTGACCAAGGTTGGTTATTATGGGCCAACCCAAGTTGTTTCTAATGGGCCGCAAGTATTCTTTTATAATTCAAGTAAGACTCTGATATATATGAGATAAGTCTGGATCTTTTCAAATATTCACGAGATAGAGATAAGCTTACAAATGGACCAATGGATGAAGAGTCCTAGTCGAGAACATGTTATAATTCGACTAGGTAACTTACTATTTTTCCCCTATAAATACAGGTATTGTTATGGTTTTATTCATTATTCATTACTTACTCTTCATTATTCATCACACATTCACTCTCATTTTTATATTCACGCACTCATATCTCTCAGTTTTCGCATTAATCATACCCTCTGCCTTCAAGACACTGACTTAGGCATCGGAGGGGTCACACCGAAAACACTTTCGGCGCCCCTTGACCTAGCTGTTGCTTGTGCAGATTTCATTGATACCCGACCCGACATACTCTATAAAGGAATTAGAGGATCCATTCTACCAGACCGAACCCGAGGTAAAATTTCGACATCATCAGATAGATTATAATATTTTAAAACATGAAGTAAAAATACATAAATTCTTAATTCTTTCTGTTTTTAATATCCCACTCGTAAAAATAGCAACTCGATATAAAGTAAGTAACATGATCAAATATACATGAAAAATTCAAAAATTAACACTCAAGGTATATAAAACCAGATTCAACCCCTCGTCGAACTTAACCTCGAAGCAAGATCCACGAATCTAGATATATACCCTTTAAAGTTAGAATATTTTTTTGTTTTTCGTTTTGTTTTAATTGAGAGAAGAGTTTGCTATATAATTAGTCAACTTAAGATTTTGATGTCAAATAGACTATAAGTCATCGACTTTTAAATTTCACATATATTGATAGTTTTTGTTGTCAAATTATCTAATATAAATGTATTTGATTTTTTTTAAAACAATATGACTCGAATGTTTTAGCGTGAAAATTGTTGCAATTTTTTGTTGCTTGAAATGGGATTAACATAAAATTCTAATTTCTTTTAGAATTCTCTCCATGTTATCTTCAAACCACTCATTTTCGGAGATAGTTTGAAAAATGACATTGGTCAGTTTTGTTTTGTTTTTTTTTTGAAACTATGACATTGGTCAGTTAGGAAATACAAAATCACGACCTTAAACATATAAAAAATAAGATTAAATAAAGGATAAAAATTGAGAAGGTTAGATTTTAAATTCATGATCAAACAAATGTCATTAGTTAAATAATTCCTTCATTTTCGTGATGTTTAAGTCTAATAAAAAAATAAATGCTGGATTTTTTAAAACACAACCGTTCATATAGAGTATATGTTTAAATAATTACAAGCATAATCGCACACGCGTTGCGTGTGTATAAAACTATATAATATATTTAATATTGTATGTTACGTATAAATGTTATTTTTTCAATAATATTTAAATCTATTATTTTGTTCATTTCTAAAATAATATAAAAATTTATTAATCAATTTATCATATCTATAATGGTAAGGTGAGAAAAATATAAAACTATGCATAAATAAAATATTTACTTATAAATAAATTTAAAAATTTATATTTCCTATCTATAATTGTTAGTTGAGAAAAATATGGAAAACATATACAAATAAACTCAAATTTACATATATGAATTATAAGGGTAATTTCGGGAAAAAAAAAGTTGGTGGCTTCCGTCTAAGGGGCTCAACTTTTATATATAGTATAGATACATATTTTTTAACAAATAAATATAAAATATTTTTTTGAAAGCCGTATATATTTCTAAATTACAATATTATATTCCCAATCATATTTTACTATATTATTAAAGAAGAGCACCACTTAGTAACCGAATTAAAATTAATTTGGTGAAGTCAAAGATGAAATATCTAAAATACACTTCAAAAGAAAAAAATAACAAAAAACAAAATTTCTATCTCTATTTCAAAATTTATTTGTCAATGATTTTTTTTCCATTTTTGTTCTTTATTTTATTTTCAAATTTAAATTTGATTTGAAACAAAATATAATATATATATACAATAAATAATATTCATATTTTAATCATACACACAATGCGTATGCAAGCATGACTAATTTCAAATATAGCCCACACATATGGTTTCTTTTTCTTTCTTTCTTTCTTTTTTTTTTTTTTCGAATCATATGGTTTCTTTTTGGGGTAATTATTTTAAAATCCCTAAACCTAAACATAAATTTCTCCTAACTTCCTACATTCAAATTTCTTAGTTTGCACTCCCTAGTGGTCCCCAATTTTGATTTAAAAAGATTTAACTAATCTTTTGTACTTAGCGTTGTTTTACCTATCGAACCAGTTCATGTCATGAAGAACTATTGGTTGCGCAAGGTTTCTAGCCGATATACTTTAGATTAGGGTCCAACATGCTTCCGTAAAGTGAATCAAATTTAAATACATCTTTGACCATAATGTCGTCGGGTTATACCTGCCGAGTTTTACGAAGTGCTCCTCACACTCCAACCACGCAGTTGCAACAAATGGTTTCTGCACAAGCTCCTTCAATGACACCCAGCACAGCCTTAATTCGTTTTCTACCTTAAGGCGTATGGTATATAAATTTAATTATAAAATATGAGCATGAAAGAACAAGAGACTTTAGAAAAATTATTCATACATAATATTATTACATAAATCAACTCCTTTGAAGAGGAGAAGACAACTTGTTTAGCTACTCATAGTAGCCTAGTTCTTGAAATACATAAAAAAAAAATTTAATACAATAGAGAGAGAAATATTACAACAATTTATTTGTAATATAACTGAAGGGAATGATCGATATCTTCAGCTTCCTTGAACGCTTGTATTTATAGCTGAGGTTCCACTCGTTTCACCGAGAAACTTCAGGAAATCTTACAGCTGTTTAGTCTTGTCCTTTTATGCCATTATTAATGACATCTTTAGCTAGTGGATGAGTCACCCGTTATCCACCTTGTCCTGTTATGCCATTATTGATGGCATTGTTTAGTGGAGGAGTCACATGCCGTCCTTTTTCTTTTGTCTCTATCCTCCTCACATGTCTTCTTTATTGTTGTCGGGGCATCTTCTGCTTTTGCAGTGGTCCCCTGGAAAAATGCATCTTTGCTAGTCCATGTCCACCTTTTGCTTGTCTCGGAAATTTTTTTTCGATCCGTTTGGGGTTTGAAGTTTTTTCCGAATTCTGGCTCCTTCTGGTTTGGACACTCTGGGCAGATGTTCTCTGACCATATTCCGATATGAGCCATATTACAAAATTTTCGGCGAGTCTCTTTACTCCCCGGCAGCTTGTTGTTCCACAAAAAGTTTCTCTTCTTTTCGAAGAGTTCTTCCGCAAAAGCCGTAGTTTTTACTGTCATTGTGTTTAACAAGAATGATTCGTTTACAGAATTCTGATAAAATTTGAACGAAAATTTGACCTTGTCCATCTCGGTGAGACAAACCCAAATACCCCATGCCCTTCTGGTTGAAATTTCATTTTCTCCAAAAGTGGACACTAATAGTATTTCTTCAGATATAGGGTCCTTGATGAATTTTTGATTATTCATGTCAGGTATCCTTAGCTTGATGAAATGAAAGGGCTCGTGTGATCCATTTCCTGTTGGTTCTGGAGCTGCACTAAAGAAATATAATTCAAGCACATCTCCTCTGGACAAATGGTCGTTATTTGCCCATGTTTCCTGGACTGCTTCTTGAATTCATTTCGGTAACTGTGATATCTCTGGGAAGCTTGGTGACGTTGTATAAACTGAGGCCAAAGCTCCAAATTCATACAAGAGCTTTACATCCTTAGGATTGACATTGTTTTTTAGCCAAACCCTTGGTATATCCCTGCAACATCAACCCTGCAAGTGCTAGGGTTAATTTCACTTCTTGTACTTAATTTCTCCCACCTCTGTTGATAAACCTGAAATGGAGAAATAATAGCTGGGTTAGTATCGATCTTAGATTTTCCCTTGTCAGTGTTGGGCCTAAGATTGATCTCTTCCTCTTTTACCCCAAAGGCGGAGGGTTGACTTGATGAGGAATCCTCATCAATTGTTGCTTCATCTAGATAATCAAAGGCTGATGATAGATTAGCACTTGTTTCTTGAGTTTTAGCTTCCTCAACATCTTGTTTCCCAACCGGTGGTTGTATTTCTTGTTTTTATAAAGCCAATGGTTTTAGCATATCTTGTTTATGAGAAACCAATGATTTCTCTATAGCCTTCACAATTGGCCCTTGAATAGCAGTCTATAGTTGTGTTTGAGCTTGCATACATCCTGTAATTCGATTAGATACTTTGATCCGACCAGCTTGTTGTAACCTGCCGGCCATTTCAGCATTAATGTCTAACTGGTTGAACTCGGTTTGAAGCAACCCAAGGTGTTCCTGAGATGCCTCTGCATTTTCATGATGTAATACACGTCACTGTCTTCCATCTCTTATTAAGAAATCTGCAAGAATATTTTCATGAGATTTAATAATAACAATATCAAAAATATAATTTTGACATAATGCTTGCCATCTTAATAACCTAGCTTTCTCAGGTTTAGATTCGATTTTATTTCTTAGGAAAGCTTTTACCTGGGTGTTATCAACCTTCAGCGTGAATTTTTTAGCAAGTAAAAATAATGGCCATTTTTCGAAAGCCCTTTTAACTGCATAAAATTCCTTCTCGTTGATATGCCATCTGATGGCCTCTGATTCTGAAAAAAGACCGCTACAATATCTGCATGGTATTTCTCTATCCGGAGTGATCTTGGTGAGAACTGCTGCCCAGTATTCGTCACTGGCATCCGTAAATAATACCAGATCATCTTCATCTACAGGTATAGCCATTTTTGGGACATTCTTACATATCTCCTTTAATTGGTTTACCCCTTTAGTATGGTCATCGGTCCATATAAACTTAGCATCCTTTTTTAACAAAGGACTGAACACCTTTATGTACATTGCTAGGTTGTTTATGAACATCCCTGCAAAATTAACTACTCCTAGAAATCTCTAGAGTTGTTTTACATCTTTGAATTTATCTGGAAAATTCTTTACCTTTTCCACAATATGGGGTTGTAGAATTATTCCAGTTTCATCAATCTCAATACCAAAGAATTCGATTTTCCTTGTTGCTATGACTGCTTTATTTTCAGATAAAACCATTCCTTCTTGTTTACAAATTTTAGAGAAAATCTCTAAGTGTTTAACATGTACGTCGATGTTTTTTTGATTCTATAAGAATATCATCAATATAAACAAACATAAAGTTGAAATAATCTTTAAAAAGGTTATCCATCTTTTTTTGAAATATCTGGGGTGCATTAGTCAATCCCATAGGCATAACTTCCCAAATATAGTGTCCTTGTGGAGTAGAGAAGGCTGTGAATTTCTTACTGCCTTCTTTTATTTGAATCTGGTAAAATCCAGACTTACAATCAAATTTTGAGAACACTCTAGCATTTCGTACACAACTAATTAGGTGTTCTCTATTGGGTATGAAGTACCCATCAAACTCCAGAATTTTATTAATACCTTGGTAGTTAATAACTAACCTAGGTTTTCCTATTTTTATTTCACCATGATTTCTGACCAGAAAGTCTTTGCTGCTATATGGTGACACTCCTTCTTTGATTAGACCGAGGTCCAAATATTCCTTGATAATCATTCTCATATCCCTTTGATCTGTTATGTTCATTGGGATAGACTTATATCTGACGAATTCATACTCTTTGTCTTCTTTTAGAGTAAGACTGGATTTGAATTGATTTCTATCACACCATGCCAAAGGATGCTCGTTATAACTTTCTTTGAGCCTTTTTTTTAAATCTTCAAGGGATACCTTATTTTCTAACTCTATATCTATGTGATTTAGAGTTACCTTGAGAAGCTCCATATCCTCTGTTTGGAGTTCTTGTTCTGTTGTTATTTTCAACATGGTTTCTCCAAACCTTCTTGGATTTTTCATTTTTGGGCGAAAAAGTTGTTCTTTATCACCACGCTGGCTGCGAAATATTATCGGCAATTGTCGATAAAAATCAACCTTGAGTCTTTGAACGATAATTTTATGATCACAAATTGTAGTGAACATAAGTCTTCTTGACTCATTGTCTTGTGTGTACTTCTTAAACATTTGTAAGAAGTTATTTCCTAACAGGATATCAGCTCCTGTATCATGAAAATAGATTGGTGGTGTCTTTACCTTGTACCAACGTGTTTGACCTGCTCCTCCCGCAAGGATTTCTACTTGTTTTATTACTTTTCAAAGAATTAAATTTCTTCGAGAGAAATTTTGTCCAGCAATTTTTGGCAAGTCCTCTTCACATTCTTCAGGGAAGACTCCTCTTTTTGCTGTACAAATTCCTACTCCTGAGTTCCTCTTTTTGCTGTACAAATTCCTACTCCTGAGTCAATATAAGCTGCAAAGTATTCAGCCTTATATTGTTCGTATAACATCCCAATTGGAATGTAGATGAAGAAAGGACTTGTTGTCATTTTACTTAAAGGGATTACTAAATGGCCATGCCATTTTTAGTAAACTGCATTGTAACTCAGTAATCCGATTAAGACTATTTATCCTTAATACTTCTAAGGCCTCAGTAGATCGAGTATTGTTACTCTTTTCTACTTCTTCAATGCATTCTAGTAAATCATGCTCATGATTTAATAATTTCAAAATTTGCTTCTTTCTCTGTTTGTGAGCAGAGTTTTCGAATCTGATTAAGGGATTGTCCCTTATCCAATTCTCTTGGTTTTCCATCTCGTAGAATTCTTATTGAATCCTCCAAGTCTTTTCTTTTGACATGAAATCTATTCCTTTTTCAAGGTGTTTCCATGGTTTATGGTCCTCCAGGAACTCTAGACCAAAAATGAGCTGATCCACTTCTTTTCCTAGAATTCCCCATATTTGAACTTCCAATTCTCCAATATTTATCACTCCTTGGTAAGTTCCTTTTTCCTGCTGTTCCAAATAGTAAATCACTCCTTGGTAAGTTCCAATTCGCCAATAATCAGGGCGCCCGCGCCGTGACCTCTCAAAATAAAGGCGCGCCCGCGCCTACCCCAGCGCGCCCGCGCCGTCAACTCGGCTGCAGAAAATCCAAGGCATAAAAATACGTCTTTACAAACTAGAATCCATAATCCAAGTAACCCAGGTTCAATTCATAGCTCAAACGTGAATCAAGGGAGTTTCGAAATACCAACAAAACACAATTAACAAAACGAGTTCGACAAATAGAGTTCCAACGACTCAACAAAACTAATACAGATACAATCGACTCGACCCTACAACGCGGAGTCTCACTTCTATCAATATCACCCCAAGCTAACCAAGACGACTCGGTCCAGCTCCTAATCCTCCTGTTGCCAAGTACACATACAAACAAAGACAACAGCCGGATAAACCGGTTAGAAATATAATTTCTAAATAAAAGAGACAGGCATGCAATATCAAATAAACACCTCAGATTGAAATGTAATAATCAATAACAAATCAAAATGAGAATGAATGAATGCATGACTTCAAAACTCGGGACTATCAAATCAGATAATCGAAATATCAATCGGTATTCGGTTGGGATCCCGGGGCCAAGTCTTCACAACAACTCGCCGACACACCCATTCGGGGTGAATGTCGTTCAACTCAACCCCTAGACTTTAGAGCAACTATAAGAAGTATTCTGGCACTTGGAAAAACTCGAAATCCAAAGCCACTTTAATATAGCTCCCTAAAACGTCTATCTTCAAAACGAATCGAATAATCGGCCCAATATGAATGCAAATGTAAACAATTAATCAACCAAGTTCGCACAAGCAATTAACATGCAGTATGTAATTTTCGGGGCTCGAGAATCAATCGAACTCGAGTATTCAACCCCATTCAAGTCAATGTCGTCTTTTACCTTTCAAATTCGTCGAGGATTCCAATCTGAAAATAACAACGAATTCAATAAATAATCAATCGAAACAAAACGAATCGAATCAAAGAAACCCAATCAATATACCGTCTTCAATTCTCAATCGATTCAACTCCCAAGTCCGATCCAAACCCGAAACTCCAATCCAAATATGAAAATGAAGAATATACGGATTCGGTGTCAATCCAACAACTCAAACAAACCCGGAAATGAACCAAACAACAAACGATAATCCAAAACTCGATTTCGACGCCATAACGGATATAAACGCTCAAACAAAAAATCTCCAACAACAACAAACAATCCCAAACCATCCATATCATCTTCTAAACCAACAAAACAATCCAAAATCCATCAAAATCCAACAACCCCATTTTTGAATTAATACTCCAAAAATCATATAAAATCCAAACTTCGATTTTTTTCCAAACCGACTTCGAATACACGATCTATGCTAGCTCAATAACAACATACTCCAAGATTATCAAATTCTGACAACCCAACAAAAATCAAAGTTTGAGGATCGTAGCAAAACTTACGTCAAAACGACGCCCTCGTTGCGGTGATCGTGAATCTCAACTCGGAATCGAAATCTGACGGTCGGATCGTGTGAATCAGAGGAAGGAAAAGCTCAAAAGCCATCCATGGCTTCGACTCAGTACATACAAAATGGAGGAGAGGAAGGAGGAGGGAGTGGTTGAGACTTGGTCAACCAAGTGGTAATAATATATATAAAATCCAACTTTTGCATTTCGGTCCCTGAAATTCCCAATTTAATTCAATTCAATCCCGGCTCAATAAATCTCCAAAATAATTAATAATCAATTCAGTTAATTACGAAAAGTAATTTCAGGGCCTTACAATTCTCCCCCTCTAAGATTCGATTTCGTCCTCAAAATCTGACAGATCACAGACTGAAAAAGAAAGAAACATACTGAAAAAGAACTCACCTCAATCAAACAATTCTGAAAATCGCTGCCTCATATCAGATTTGGTCTCCCAAGTTGCTTCTTCAACTCCGTGACGACTCCACTGAATCTTTATGATAAGTGTATTTTATACACTTAATTTATATATGATTTTAATTGTTAAATATTTGTTTCGAGCAGATTTATGTGGGTATTTTGTTGTTTTTGTGAGTGTATGGAATTATTGATTTTATGTGAAAAAGGAGGAAAAAGAAGAGAAGAGAATAAAATAAAGAGAAAAAAAAAGAAGTAAAAGGAAAAGAAACGATCAGACAAGGAGAAAGAAAGTTATTGGGCTTTTTATTTGGCCAAAGATTAGCGCTTCTTGTTAGCGCTTAAACTAGAGCAATCGCGCAATGCTATGCTTCTGAGAGAATTGAAATCGAGACTAAGGCGCGCTCGCGCCGTTCGTAGAGTGCCCGCCCCGATCGAGATTTGGAAATTTTAATTATTTCTGGCAATAAATTCATGGGCTTTTGAGTGGGCTTTTGAGTGGTCGTATAAAAGGAATTTTATCAGACAAAAAATAGAAGGTGGGCCGCCACAATCACACAAAATATCAGAGTTTGATCGGGAACTTGTGAAGATTTCTGGAGAAGGATTTCTGGAGCTTAATTGAAGAACGAAGACGGAGTTCGATAGACCGGACACGGCATCGCATCGACGGATTTGTTTCTTTTATCTTTTATTTATTTTATTCTGAATATGTTTGGATTTATGAATTATTTTTTTATTCATAATTTTATTATGAACTAAATTTTTAGAGTCTAGAGGTCGGATGGAACCTGATGTAGACGCTTTCATGAATTTTTGATTTTATTGAATTGAGTTTTGTTTCTAGATTAATTGTTTTTTCTAGAATTGATTGTCTTTTCAATTATCTGATCAATAATTTATTTGTTATATTTATTTGAAATCATTGCTCGGGAGATAGGATTTTGAATAGGACATTAGAAACTACACTGTTAATTATTTATACAGCTCGGGAGAGTGTATGATTTTAACAGAGCTTTTAAAAAGAACATTGTTTTGTGATAGATCACTGCGATAAATTCTTAATAGGAATATTGGAATTGAATTGTAGTTGATAAACATTATTTGTTGCTCGGGAGAGGGAAATAATAAAATTAAGTGTTCTTGGCTATTAATTGACTGAAATTCATGAAGATTAATTATTTAGGATTGGCTGTTGTTGAAACCAGGTGAAATCTATACCTCTAGACCAATTTTCTCTGATTGATTATATCTGCAAGTTGTGTGCGTGCTATCAAAAACATCCTGATTATTTTTATTTATTGCAAATTTCTCAAATATTGATTTTCTAGATAAAGTTTAGACTATTTTAATTACAAGCACTGATTATTTTCATTTTACTCCCTGTGGGATCGATATCTGATTTTATCACTATATTAAAACTTGACACTCGTACGCTTGCGAGCAATTTTCACAACACTTCACCAATAGAATCGACTTGTTTCTGAGCTGCTTCTCTTTCCTATCGAGAATCTGAATCGGTCACTCGAAGTAACTCAGAGTTTCATCGAGTTCGGCCTCGTCTGGCTGAAGAACATGGGACGGATCCGGATGGTATTTCCGCAATATCGAAACGTGAAACACATCGTGGATGCCTGAAAGAGACGGAGAAAGAGCAATCCTATAGGCAACATCGCCTATCTTCTCCAGAATTTCATACGGTCCAATGAACCTCGGAGACAACTTCCCTCTCTTTCCAAATCTGACAGCACCTCGGAACGGAGAAATCTTCAGAAACACACAGTCTCCCCGATCAAAAGACAGTGGTCTGCATCTGACATTCGCATACTTGGCCTGTCGATCTTGGGCTGTCTTCATTCTGACTCGGATCAACTTCGCCTGCTTTGCCATATCACGAATCATATCTGGACCCAACTCAGGTGATTCTGAAATCTCATCCCAAAATAACGGAGATCTGCTCTTCTTCCCGTACAAAGCTTTAAAAGGCGCCATGCCAATACTCGCTTGGAAGCTGTTATTGTACAAAAACTCCACTAGAGGTAAATACTCTTGCCAACCTGAGCCGAAATCAAGCACTACTGCATGAAGCATATCCTCCAAAGTCTGGATTGTATGCTCGGACTGACCGCCGGTCTGAGGGTGATACGCTGTGCTCAAGTGCAAATGAGTACCCAATGCCCCCGGTAGACTGTGCCAAAAATGAGAATTAAACCTCGGATCTCTATCTAATACTATCGACTTCGGCACGCCGTGCAATCTCACAACCTCTCTGACATACAATTTGGCCATCTGATCGTGACGGTATGTCATACGGTATGGAATGAAACAAGCAGATTTCGTCAACCGGTCAATCACTACCCAAATCGCATCACAACATCTGATTGAACACGGTAGCTTCTTGACAAAATCCATAGAGATATGATCCTACTTCCATTCCGGGACAGGTAAACTGTGCAATAATCTACCTGGTTTCTTCCTCTCGGCTTTCACTTGTTAACAATTCAGACAACGGGACACAAACCTCGTGACATCTCCTTTCAACTGCTTCCACCAGAACTGAGTCTTCAAGTCGTTATACATCTTCCGGCCTCCTGGATGAACACTGAACCGACTGCAATGCACCTCTTGAAGAATATGCTGTCTCAACTCAGAAACATCGGGCACAACAATACGGTTATTCACGAATAGCATATCATCCCTGACCTGAAACTCTGACTGATGACCTGATCGAACCTTCTCTATCGAACTTTGACTGCTCGGATCGGATCTCTGTGCCTCTCTGATCAACTGAAACAACTCTGGCTCGGCCTGAATCGCAAAAACTCTGATGGATCTTCTATCGGTCTCAAACTCCAAACTAGAAGTACAGCAGTCTTCAATCAATTGAGAGACACCCCTCGTAGAAAGAGATAAGGAACAAAGCTTCCGACTAAGAGCATCTGCAGCTGCATTCGACTTTCCAGGATAATACTTGATCTCACAGTCGAAGTCCTTAAGCAAATCCATCCATCTCCTTTGTCTCATGTTAAGCTCGGACTGGGAAAACAAGTATTTTAGACTCTTATGGTCCGAAAATATCTCAAATGACTCGCCATAAAGATAATGGCGCCAGGTCTTCAAAGCAAACACAATCGTCGCAAGATCAAGGTCATGGATCGGATAACGAGTCTCGTGCGGCTTCAGTTGCCTCGAAGCATAAGCTATGACATGCTTCCTCTGCATAAGAATGCATCCAAGACCACGGTGAGAAGCATCACAGTAAACGGAATAACCTCCCGTACCTGATGAAATAGACAAGATCAGAGCGCTGGTCAATATCTTCTTCAGCTCAATGAAACTGGCCTCGCACTCCTCGGACCAAACAAACGGTGCATTCTTCTGGTTCAACTGGGTAATCGGCTTTGCAATGGAAGAGAAACCCTCGATAAATCGGTGATAATACCCCGCCAAACCCATGAAGCTTCGGATTTCTGGCACTGATGTCGGTCTCGGCCAATTCATGACTGCCTCGATCTTACTGGGGTCAACAGAAATTCTATCTCCTGATACAATGTGGCCTAGAAAAACAACTCGGTCCAACCAAAACTCGCACTTCGATAGCTTAGCATACAACTGTTCGGCTCGCAAGTCTGCAATACAATCCTCAGATGCTCTGCATGATCTGAACGGTTCTTCGAATAGATCAAAATATCGTCTATAAAGCTAATGACGAACTCATCCAAATACCGCTGAAATATACGATTCATCAGATCCATAAAAACTGATGGAGCATTTGTCAAACCAAAAGGCATGACTATGAACTCGAAATGCCCATATCTGGTTCTGAAAGCTGTCTTAGGCACATCCTCATCGCGAACTCTCAGCTGATGATACCCTGATCTCAGATCTATCTTCGAATACACTGAAGAACCCTGTAGTTGATCAAAAAGATCATCAATTCTAGGTAGAGGATACCTGTTCTTGACCGTCGCTTGATTCAACTGGCGGTAGTCGATGCAGAGTCGCATAGAACCGTCTTTCTTCCTCACAAAGAGCACTGGAGCACCCCAAGGCGATACGCTAGGTCGGATGTATCCCTTGGCAATCAAATCTTCTAACTGCTCCTTCAACTCCTTCAATTCTAACGGAGTCATTTGATAAGGTGCTTTCGAAATGGGCTTAGTACCTGGTGCAAATTCGATGTTGAATTCGATCTCTCGAATCGGCGGCAAACCAAGAATCTCGTCTGGAAAAACATCAGGAAATTCGCTAACCACCGGTATCTCAGTCAACTCAGGACTAGACCTCTGAACATCTACTGCATAAATCAGGAATCCTTCTGCTCCTCTCTGAAGCAAACGAGACATGGACAACACAGAAATCAACGGAATCCTGGATCGAGAACCCTTACCAAAAAACTTCCAATCATATGCCATCTTAGGTCTGAAACGAACCACTTTCTGAAAGCAATCTAGTGTCGCCCTATACTTGGTCAGAGCATCAATCCCGACAATACAGTCAAAATCAGATAATCCAAGTACAATGCAGTCAATCTCAATCGAATTCCCCTCGGATTCTAATACACAGTTACGGACCATTCTCACCGAAATAATTCCTCCACCCAAAGGTGAAGTAATCGAAACAACATCAGATAATGGCTCAGCAAATAAATCATGCATCACGACAAATCTTTCAGAAATAAAATAGTGAGAAGCACCCGTATCAATCAAAACAAACGCAGGATAACCAAAGATCGAACAGTTACCTGCTATCACATCATTCGGAGCTGCATTGGCCCGATCCTCTGTCAGGGCAAACACCCTCGCCTGCTGTCGAGGAGGTTGGTTCTGATTCTAGTTACCTCCCTGACGAGACTACTGCTGGGGATGAAAGAATGGACTGCAGAAGCTGATCTCTTGGGCTGAGCTGGCGTTCTAGAAGAACTGCCGCTCTGAGCTCTATCGGATCCTCGCTGAGGACAGACTCTAGCAAAGTGACCCAGCTGCTGGCAGATATTGCAACTACCAAACACGCCTCGACACTGATCACTTGGGTGGCGTCCTCCACACTTGCTACACGATGCTCCTGAAGACCCTAAATTCTGCCCAGAACTGAACTGTCTAGAGCCACCGGAGCTCGATGAATTGTTCCCAGACTTCTTGAAATTCTTCCCCTTCGGCCGATACTGATCTCGCCTGTTTCTGCTACTATTGCCTCCATCAACCCTCTGAGACTGATTCGACTGCGGAGAAGGTTGGTACTGATACTGAGACTGCTGAGGCTGAAACTGAACAGGCTGATTCTGAAAAGATCTCTGCTGCTGCTGAGGAGCTACCTGATTTCCTCACTGCATCAACAGTCCAGCTTCGGCTCCCTTTGCCTGATCCATAGCATCTGCAAAGTTGTTGGGTCTCCCGGTATTGACCAAGGTAAAGATCTCAGGATTCAAGCCATTGATAAAGTGGTCGGCCTTGGCTTCCTCACGATCTGCGATGTGAGGTGCAAACCTCAAGAGACTGTCAAACTTACTCACGTACTCCTCGATACTTAGATTTCCTTGCTTCAGATTCGCAAATTCGGCACCCTTTTCCTTTCGATACGAGATCGGAAAGAACCGCTTGTAGAACTCGGCCTTGAACAAATTCCAAGTGATAACGGTGCCTCGATTCTCATTGGCCCTCTTGGTCGTGGTCCACCAATTCTTGGCAACACCCTGAAGCTGGTGAATGACTAACCTGATCCTGCGGTCATCGGTATAGTCGAGAGAATCAAAGAGCTGATCAATATCTTCTAGCCAACTCTCACAGTCAACGGAGTTCTCGGTGCCAGTCAAGGTAGGCGGTCGAAAAGATCGAAATCTCTTCAATAGAGTCTCCATCGGGGTCGCAGTTGCATCAAACTGATCCACTCCAATACTATCCTGATCATTCGGAGGAGTTATAACTGGCGGCGGATTCTCAGTAGAAGGAGGAGTCAAAGGTGGTGGATTCCTTATCAAAGATCGTCGAGGTGTCATCTGATAACAAGGGTTAGGACACAATATCTCAAATTCAAACTCAACCTCAACCTCAAAACCTCGGTGTCCAAAACTCTGCTCTGAGAACCCATGAATCTCAATGATATCCAATGACAAATAATAGCACATAATTCATGCTTTATAAATTAAATCACAACTCATGTAATTCAATTAATTCAAGAATCGATAAAGCATGCTCGCACGTATTTAAAGTAATCGTTTAAATAAATCAATCACATGCGAGAATTCAATTCATGCGGACTCGATCTACCCCGCTCACTCTAGTTCAAATCCAAGAATCTTTTCGCTCTGATACCACTTAATGTGAGACCCCGTTTCTAAACTCCAATTCTCGAATAATTAAACAAAATCAAACACGAAGAGCCGCGTAAAAATGAATCTTTTTTTTTTTACAACAGCGCGCCTGCGCCTAAAGCAGCGCGCCCACGCCGGAGTCTCGCAAAAGACAGCGCGCCCGCGGCAATAATCAGGGCACCCGCGCCGTGACCTCGCAAAACAAAGGCGCGCCCGCGCCCACCCTAGCGCGCCCGCGCCGTCAACTCGGCTGCAGAAAATCCAAGGCATAAAAATACATATTTACAAACTAGAATCCATAATCCAAGCAACCCAGGTTCAATTCATAGCTCAAACGTGAATCAAGGGAGTTCCGAAATACCAACAAAACACAATTTACAAAACGAGTTCGACAAATAGAGTTCCAACGACTCAACAAAACTAATACAGATACAATCGACTCGACCCTACAACGCGGAGTCTCACTTCTATCAATCTCACCCCAAGATAACCAAGACGATTCGGTCCAGCTCCTAATCCTCATGTTGCCAAGTACACATACAAACAAAGACAACAGCCGGATAAACCGGTTAGAAATATAATTTCTAAGTAAAAGAGACAGACATGTAATATCAAATAAACACCTCAGATTGAAATGTAATAATCAATAACAAATCAAAATGAGAATGAATGAATGCATGACTTCAAAACTCGGGACTATCAAATCAGATAATCGAAATATCAATCGGTATTCGGTTGGGATCCCGGGGCCAAGTCTTCACAACAACTCACTGACACACCCATTTGGGGTGGATGTCGTTCAACTCAACCCCTAGACTTTAGAGCAACTATAAGAAGTATTCTAGCACTTGGAAAAACTCGAAATCCAAAGCCACTTCAATATAGCTCCTTAAAATGTCTATCTTCAAAACAAATCGAATAATCGGCTCAATATGAATGCAAATGTAAACAATTAATCAACCAAGCTCACACAAGCAATTAACATGCAGTATGTGATTTTCGGGGCTCGAGAATCAATCAAACTCGAGTATTCAACCTCATTCAAGTCAATGTCATCTTTTACCTTTCAAATTCGTCGAGGATTCCAATCTGAAAATAACAATGAATTCAATAAATAATCAATCGAAACAAAACGAATCGAATCAAAGAAACTCAATCAATATACCGTCTTCAATTCTCAATCGATTCAACTCCCAAATCCGATCCAAACCCGAAACTCCAATCCAAATCTGAAAATGAAGAATATACGGATTCGGTGTCAATACAACAACTCAAACAAACCCGGAAATGAACCAAACAACAAACGATAATCCAAAACTCGATTTTGACGCCATAACGGCTATAAACGGTCAAACCAAAAATCTCCAACAACAACAAACAATCCCAAACCATCCATATCATCTTCTAAACCAACAAAACAATCCAAAATCAATCAAAATCCATCAAAATCCAACAACCCCATTTTTGAATTAATACTCCAAAAATCATATAAAATCCAAACTTCGATTTTTTTCCAAACCGACTTCGAATACACGATCTATGCTAGCTCAATAACAACATACTCCAAGATTATCAAATTCTGACAACCCAACAAAAATCAAAGTTTGAGGATCGTAGCAAAACTTACGTCAAAACGACGCCCTCGTTGCGGTGATCGTGAATCTCAACTCGGAATCGAAATCTGACGGTCGGATCGTGTGAATCAGAGGAAGGAAAAGCTCAAAAGCCATCCATGGCTTCGACTCAGTACATACAAAATGGAGGAGAGGAAGGAGGAGGGAGTGGTTGAGACTTGGTCAACCAAGTGGTAATAATATATATAAAATCCAACTTTTGCATTTCGGTCCCTGAAATTCCCAATTTAATTCGATTCAATCCCGGCTCAATAAATCTCCAAAATAATTAATAATCAATTCATTTAATCATGAAAAGTAATTTTAGGGCCTTACAGTCTCCTTGGAAATATAATCTTCGGGGTTTTATTTTAAGGTCTTTGTATAGAATCGGTATGTCTTGAATTTGAATGTCTGTTTCCTGAATTAAAGGAAACTTGATTCTTTTCGGGTATATTTCTTGAGCAACTTTCCCAAAGATCTCTGGAATTTCAATGAACTCATTTTTAATAAATAATTCAGAATTGTGGGTATTAGAAAGAGCATATGAAATTTGATATGTAATAGAATATGACCTATTACCTTCCTTCATCAGTTTTTTTTCCTTGAAGTTTTGATGCAACGTCAAGGCTCGACTAAAATCCCTGTCAACTAAATTGTAGGCTATTTTTTTTGATAAATAACTCCTAATATTTTTCCTGCACAAAGATTTCCTGAGATAGTACCCAGGACAACATCTTGAATATTCCCCATTCTTTTATCTCATACTGCGATATCTATGGGTGAATCTATTCCTTCTTTAAAAGTTTCCTTAATAATTATTTGGATTGCTCCAATATGAATCCAAGACATCTTCCTTGCTACCTCACCTTTCAGCTTTTGCAATTCCTCTCTTCTTTCTTCAAAAGGAATTAACTGCATCTCTATTTGATTACTTGTTAACTCTATAAGGATTGTCATTTCCCTTCTGGATACTTTGTAAATCAAATGATGTTTTCTTTGTCTAAGCCCTAGGTTGCCTAAGACTCTTTCTACTTGTCCTGCCGAAAATCCTTGGTACTTCTGTAATGTTGGATTTTCTCTCATAATCCTTTGGACCATATTATGAGATATCGTAGTTTGACTAAAGAACCCAGCCAAACTCTCATTTGTTTCATGTCGAAACACTTCTTCTTTATTCTGATTCTGATTCATCATCAGATTCTTCTTAGCTAAACAATATCTCTTCTTCGTATATGCTTTCATCTGAGGGGATATCCTCAAATTGATATACTTGGACTAGATCTTGAAAGAAGACTGCACCATCCATATCGGCGTTGCTTCCAAGAGTTTAACTCATTTTTTCTCGTTTTCTAGACAGTTTGTAGATATATGGCCTCTAGCTCCACATGTCCAGCAATTGCAATCCTTGAAACTTTCACTTGCTCTTGTATGAGTTCTTCTGAAAGTTCTTATAGATGGTGTTATTCCCTTGCTTTGTGATGAGTTTGTTGCTGGGGATGTTCTTGTAGGTCCACTTCTTTTTTTCCGATCTATAAGATCGAGCCTTTTGTTTGGACCAAAATGTTCTTGGTTTCCAAGAACTTCTTATTCTTTTATTATAGGTATTATTTCTGAATTTCTTCCTTTTAAATCCTTGTGATCTATTTTCAATGATCGTTGGAAGATCATTTTCTCTACAACATAAAGGTGTACGTTTATCTATACCCCTTATTTTATTGTAGTTCTTCTGTAATGCTGCCATATGGCACCATTCTGCCAATTTTCCTTTCAATAAAGAGGCGCGTCTTGCCAATGTATCAAGATTACCTGTAACGTATTCTTTTATCAGCATTTCTCTCCAGGGACTTGGCATTTTAGCGAAAAATAGCTGAATAGCTATATTTTCCTCGACTCCCTTATTCCATCTATATTTAGTGAATAACATAATGTATTCATCAACTAAACAGATATAATGTAACTCGAGGCTATACAGAGCTTGAGTATATCTTCTCTTTTTCTCTGTATCTTGATTATTGAAATAGTCTACCCCTATGAATTGTGCTTTAAATAGGGTGGCTATTCTTCCTCCAATATCGCTGAGGGATTCTCCTGCTAAGATTGATTCCTTAGTTTCTGGCATAGTCATCTCCCATTCGATTTTAACAGATCCCATTAGACTCATTTCTAGAAGTTTAATGAATCCTTCTTTATTGAGATCTAATGTCCATGCTGCAATTCTCATAGCTAACGTCCAATCATCTATAAGATCTTCTCTGTTTTTGAAGTCCAGAACATCAAGGTTTAACATAACCCCATAAGAATGTATCGGGTCTAAAACAGTTTTTCCATAAAGAGTTTGATGTAGTGGTATCTTACTCCTTCTTGATCTGGTTCCTGCTGGATGTGAATTTTCTCCAACATGGAACTCACTATGTGGTTCTTCTATTTTAACCACATATCTTGGGGGATTCCCTATGGGTTGTTCACTCTCAGGGAAATTCATTTTTAGATCTACTACTTTGAGATTCGCAAAAGAATCCGCAAGATCTTGTAGATCCTCAAGATTTAATCTTTCTAAAGTAGTCATCAGATAGTGTTTTTCTATGATACTGCTTTTATAAGATTAATCATCATTTCATCATCATTTAAAGGTTTTTGGACCATTTTGGTTTTACCTTTCTGATGTAACAAAGGTTCGGTACCAAACGAGAGTGGTAACCTTCCTCCTGTATTTCCTTTTCTAGAACCAGAAGTGTGTTCTACATTTATGATTTTAGTTTGAAGATCCTTTAGAGTTACAAGAATTTCTTCTTGTTTCTTAAGGATTCCTTCAATCTGCCGAGGTATTTCATACAGCTGATTGCTGTAATATTGTACCGTCTTTTGAATTTCTCTAAGATCTCCGGAGAGTTTAGAGGAATCTGAGGTAATATCTAAAAATTGAGAGTTAAAAATCATCTTACTTTATCCCTTAAAAATTGAGAGCATTAATCACAACCTGTCATAAGTAATCTATTGTGAATAGATTAACTTGTTTATAGGATTTCATATGAATAAAATTCTCTTGATTCAAATCTTCGTTTGAAGTCATCTTTTGTAAAAATCTTATCCTCAACAAAGAAAAGTATGAATTAACGAATAATATAAAGTCTGAATAATTAACCTAAAGCTTTGATACCATTTTTACACATAATTCTTTGTACCAAAATTAAGCATTAAAACATGAGATATAAGCACAGAGATCCTTAGATCTAAGTATAAAACCTTCAGATCTTAGCACAAAATAGCCCATATTGAGTACAAGAATTAATTATTAAAATAATAAAGTTTTGTGGTCCTAGGGAGTGCAAAGAAAGAATCTTAAAGGAAGGGAGTTGGGAGAAAGAAAGGTTTGGGTTTGGGGATTTATTCACAATTCACTATTTCTTTTTCCTTTTTGTATAAAATCACACGTAATTAGGTATTGTATACATGCTTTATATATGTTCTAATGTTGGTATAAAAGCACGAACAAGAACTTTGTATGGTAATCTGTAATCACAATAATATCATATGTTACAAAAAATACCCAAATCAATTAGTAGGTCAATTGGTTCCGTTTGAATTGGATGATTAACTACAAAAAAATTTGGATTTAGCCACGACCAAAACCGTGGCCAAAATCGTGGTTAAATTTTTTAACCACGGTTTTTTAAACCGTGGCTAAATCCACTCGTGGCTAAATTAGCCACGGTTTTTAAAAAACCATAGCTGAGCCACGATTTTAGATTAAGCCACGGTTTTTTAAAAACCGTGCCTAATTTAGCCACGGTTGTTTACGGTTTGTAAAAAATCGTGGTTAAAATAACCACGGTTTTTAAAAAACCGTGGTTAATTTAAAATAGCCACGGTTTTTGTTCAAAACCATGGTTAAATTAACCATGGTTTTAAAAAAACAGTGGCTAAATTAGCCACGATAGAATTTATTTAAAATACCATACAAATCATCAAAAAAGTTATATGTTTCTAAGTTGACATACTGACATCATTCACCAATGTTTTTTATCAATGCTCAAGTCTCGTCGGTTGTGCGGGCAGTTTCATTACATTGTTGTAATTGATTACTTGTAATCTTATACTTATACTCTTAAAAAAAACAATAAAACAACATACATGATACATCACATTTGTCCAATACATTCCATGATATTAGTCACGTAAAACAAATCCAACATATTCCAGAAGTTCTATATATAATATGGTGTATTTAGCATAAATTTGTAAAAAAAACACGTTGATTTGAGAGCATTATTGAATAATTAACTCCAAGTTTGATGAATCACTGTGTATGGCAACATCACATATACAAGTGAGTGATCTAAAATTTTAAACTTTAACTTGCAGACAGATATAGATTATAAAAGCTAGATGTTGTCAATCCATTCTTCTTTGAACTACTCTGAGTGATCTCATTGGCCACATGTCCAGACTTAGTGAGGCTAGTTGTGACACTAGGACATTATCATGGCGACCCGGGCACATAACTCAGAGAGCTAAAGTTTAATAACAACTTAACCATATGTATGATTCACCGTACCTTTATGACTGCAAATCTTTCAGGTTTCACTTCAAAGTTAGCAATCATGATGCCTAATCATTAGTTACTCCACAACTAAAATCACCTAGACATGAATATGTGTTAAAAAAAAGCATCAAATATTTATAAGTATAGGATCAAACACAAGTGGATGCATTAGACCTTGAGTTGCCTAACCATGTCATTAGATGTTAGCGTCCCAGTTTTGGCTAAAGACTCAAAACAGAACATATCAACCTGCAGAAAGGAAACATCAAAAAATGCTAAAGACTAACTGTAGTGACCCTGCATGGAATCATCTACTAACTAGCAACTAATAGCATGCATTAAACTTAATACAGCTAAATGCTTAACAGAGTAAAATGTGCGGAAACATATCCATAATGTACATATCAGCTTAGTAATAAATTCAGGCTTAATACTGTAGTGATACAACCATATTGAAAAGCCTAAAAGTAAACTGTCTAAAAAATTTATACAGCTGAACAAATCCTGTTGTATAAAATCCCCTGAAAAAGCTCCGGCTCCCTAGTCCTACCTCGAGCTACCGGCTCCGTCCATCCTGCGAC
Source organism: Henckelia pumila (assembly GCF_033568475.1). Taxonomy (NCBI): domain Eukaryota; kingdom Viridiplantae; phylum Streptophyta; class Magnoliopsida; order Lamiales; family Gesneriaceae; genus Henckelia; species Henckelia pumila. The sequence continues at coordinate 189,771,190 of NC_133121.1, read as the reverse complement.
CTGCCCCGTGGAATAGGGTGTCCAAGATAACAATTAGAACGTGAGCGCTAACGCCCAGCACATAAACATGAGTAAACATATGTATATAATATATGCAACATGATGACTGGTAAAAGGTCATCTGAAAAGTCATGCTCAGTACCGGAACCACATGAGTGCTGCCACTGCACAGATCAACCTCTGGGTTCAACCACACTCGTCTAGTACACCAGAGTAGTCAGACATAAATGTCCCCTCCGTCGCGGTACTCTCAGTGACAGACTATCGAGTATAGAGCTGATCGGCTCTATAATCAGGTATATCAAGGTATAGACTCAACGTGTATGTTCACATGATATATGAGTATAGAAAGAGGTAAAACATACATCATGCCACATAATAATGCCAAATAAATGCAACATATAAACATGTATACTCGCTGGCAATCTCAGTCAATGTGTACGTACCTCTAGGCTAGTTTGAGTCTAATAAGATCCTAGGTTTCAAGCCTATATTCAAAAGTTCACTGTATCACTACACAAGTTCTATAAGCCTTAACTAAGCTAATAAGTACTCCCAAAACTTAAATATATTCCCGAAACATACCTTCGTTCATAGTAAGCCCTTTGGAGTCATTAGTCCAGGATGACTATAACCACACCTTGGTTATTCCAGAACCTCTATAATAACCGATAGGGCCCTCAAGTTTATAACTCACACTATATAACTGAAGAAGAAAACTCGAGAATTTGTATTTCAAAATGAAATCGAATGAGCCCTATTTATAGGAAAATTTCCGGCCAAGTTCGGACCCTCCGAACTCGGGTTCGGATCGCCCGATCCAACTCACGGTCTGCATGCAAGACACGTCGAGTTCGGACCGTCTGATCGCCACTTCGGACCGTCGAAAGTGTTCTAAATCCGACACTTGTCAAAATCCGTGGCTGAGAAATCCTGCTTGCTTGGCACAAGGGAGTTCGGGCCGTTCGATCCTGTTTCGGACCGTCTGAACATGCCTTAACTCCAAAGTCAACATGCCCTTCTTCGGAGCCCCCGGGTTGCTGAGTTTGGATCGTCCGAAGTCCTCTTCGGACCGTCCAAACTGGCTCAAATATTGAAAGTCTAATTCTTGATTCTAAGTTCGATTGAACCTTGGAATTGGTTAATTACCAATACTTAATCATATTTAACATATTATTATCTTAAAATGGAATCTGGGTTACTACATTCTCCCCACCTTTAGACATTTCGTCAGCGAAATAAAATCTAAAGACAAATCAAGATAACAATATGAAACATCAAACCATGTTTTATTACAACAACTGTAATTACATCTTTACATGGTAATCAATAGTACAAAGCAAACAACTCAGGATATTCTGCTTGCATACGGCTCTCTGTTTCTCAAGTTGCTTCTTCAACGTCACGGCGATGCCACTGTACCATAACAAGTGGTATAGTATTGTTCCGAAGAACTTTCTACTTCCTATCTAGGATACGGAGTGGTCGTTTGACATAAGACAGATCTGACTCTAGCTGAACATTCGTAGGCTGAATCACATATGATTCATCAGCTATGTACTGTCGAAGTAACGACACATGAAAAACATCATGTATACTGGAAAGATATGGAGGTAACGCCAAACGATAAGCAACATCTCCAATCTTCTCCAGTATCTGGAAAGGCCCAATGAAACGAGGTGACAATTTGCCTTTCACACCGAATGTCATCACCTTCCTGAAAGGTGATACTCGCAGAAAAACATATTCACTAGGCTCGAATTGAAGTGGCCTACGATGAATATTAGCATAACTGGCTTGCCGATCTTGAGCAGCTTTGATCCTCTGCTTGATCAAATCTACCTTCTCTACAATTTGCTGCACCAACTCAGGACCTTCGACTTGTCGTTCTCCTATCTCATCCCAGAATAACGAAGTACGACATCGTCGACCATATAATGCCTCGAAAGGTGCCATATCAATACTACGATGATAACTGTTATGGTAGGCAAATTCGATCGAAGGTAACTGATCCTGCCAAGATAAACCAAAGTCCATGACAGAAGAACGTAGCATATCCTCCAACGTACGAATCGTCCGTTCTGACTGCCCATCAGTCTCCGGATGATATGCAGTGCTCAAACTCAGAGTGACACCCAACGCCTGCTTAAAACTACCCCAGAAATGTGAGGTAAATCGCGGGTCTCTATCACTAACTATGCTCACTGGAATCCCATGCAATCGCACTATCTCCTGGATGTATAAGCGTGCCATGCGATCATAAGAATACTCCCGGTTGTAAGGAATGAAATGTGCTGATTTCGTCAAACGGTCAACAAAGACCCAGATAGCATCACATTGACGTGAAGTCATAGGCAAGTGGGTGAAAAAATCCATAGTCACATGCTCCCACTTCCACTCGGGAATCTCAAGATTCTGCAGTAATCCACCTGGTCGTCGGTGTTTAGCCTTGACCTGTTGACAAACCAAACATCTCAAAACAAATTGATATACACTCCGCTTCATTCTTTTCCACCAGAATCTAGTTCGCAAGTCCTTATACATTTTCATGCTTCCAGGATGAACTGACAATCGACTCGTGTGAGCTTGAGAAAAAATATCATTCCTGAGATCCGCAACATCAGGTACAACCACTCAATTAGATAAGCACAATAAACCATCTGACTGATAATGGAATCCAGATGTATTAACTCCATTGGCTAGACGTGCCAAACGCTGAGTCTTAACATCAGATATCTGAGCATCTCTAATCCGAGAATACAAATCCTGCTCAGATAATATAATATACAAACAAATCCCATTTCTTCCTTTTTTGTGCTTGAGTGTAAAACTCAATGAACAAAACTTCTGAACCATATGAGATATTTCACTAGTCTGAAGTGCAAAAAGTCTTACCTGCCGACTCAAGGCATCAGCAGTAAGATTAGCAGAACCTGGATGATATTTGATTTCACAATCATAATCCTTCAGGAGATCCATCCAGCGTCTATGTCGCATATTGAACTCCGCTTGAGTGAATAAATATTTGAGACTCTTGTGATCCGTAAATATCTCAAATTTCTCGCCATAAAGATAATTCTCCAAATCTTGAGCGCTAATACAATGGCGGCTAACTCGAGATCATGCACAAAATAATTATTCTCATGCGTCTTTATCAGTCGAGAAGCATAGGCAATAACATGTCCATGTTATGTCAAAACACATCCTAACCCCTGACCAGAGGCATCAGTGTAGACAACATAACCTCCCGATACAGAAGGTAGAGCTAGCACAGGTGCAGTAGTAAGACGTCTACGCAGCTCGTGAAATGACTCCTTACAATCCGAGGACCTTATGAAGGTAACATCTTTCCATGTAAGCTAAGTCAAAGGCCTGGCCAACTGTGCAAAATTCTCGATGAACCGACGGTAATAACCCGCTAGACCCAAGAAACTTCGAATCACAACAACCGTCATTGGATGAGACCAGTTCAGCACTGCCTCTATCTTACTTGGATCAACATATATTCCTTCACTAGAAATCACATGACCGAGAAACACTACCCGATCAAGCCAAAATTCACACTTGCTCAATTTTGCATACAACTGCTTATCTCGTAACGTCTGCAAAACAATCCTCAAATGTTGTGCATGCTCATTCTTGTCATGAGAATAGACAAGAATATCATCAATGAAGACGATGATGAATCTATCCAGATATTCTCGAAATACCTGATTCATCAGATTCATAAAGACTGTCGGTGCATTCGTCAAACCGAATGACATTACCAAAAATTCATAATGCCCGTATCTGGTTCTAAAACCAGTCATAGAAATATCTGAGTCTCGTACCCGCATCTGGTGGTATCCTGATCTCAGATCTATCTTGGAGTAGACAGAAGTACCCTGTAGTTGATCAAATAGATAATCAATTCGTGGCAAAGGATACTTATTCTTGATGGTGACACGATTCAACTACCTGTAATCAATACATAATCGCATCGATCCATCCTTCTTCTTGACGAATAAAACAGGTGCTCCCCACGGAGAAACACTCGGACGAATATATCCCTTATCAAGAAGATCCTGCAACTGCTATTTCAATTCCCTCATCTCTGACGGTGCCAGACGATAAGGTTCTCGGGATATAGGCGTCGTTCCTGGTATTAGATCAATACAAAATTCAACCTCTCGAACCGGAGGAAAACCAGGAATCTCATTAGGGAATACATCAGGAAACTCGCTGACAACCGGTAACTGATCAATACCTGGACTACTCGTGGACATATCAACTGCATAAATGAGGTAGCCCTCCCCACCTGACTCCAAGACATGACATGCCTTCAGAGCCGATACAAGTGGCATCGGAGGTCGCGCACCCTCACCATAAAAGTACCCATTATCACCCTCATCCGGATGAAACTGTACCAGATGCTGATAACAATCCACAGTAGCGTGATACAAATTCAACATATCTATTCCCAAAATACAGTCAAAATCTGTCATCGCTAAGATCATCAAATTAGTCGATAACACATGACCCTCAAAATCTAGAAGGCAACCCATCACTATCGCTTAGTTACTACTTCCTTCTCCAGCGGAGTAGATACAACTAAATCCATATCTAATGATACATAAGGTAATCTATGTCTCTTAACAAAACGGCTAGAAATAAAGGAATGCGATGCTCCAGTATCAATTAAAACAAGTGCAGGAATACCACATAACAGAAAGGTACTTGCCAACATGTGATCTCTTCCCTCAGTAGCCTGCTCTCGAGACAGAGCAAACACCTGCCCTTGAGTCTGTGGACGGTAACCAAAAGAACTCTGTGGTGCTGGCTGCTGACGTGGAAAAGTCAAAGCTTGTGATCCAACATGTGATCCCGATCCACTAGCAGAACCCATACGCTGAGGACAATCTCTGTAGTGACCCGCATCGTGATCACCTACTAATCAGAAGCTTAAGCATGCAATTAATCAATAATAAATCTAAATTAGAGTAACTGCAGAATTAAAGTAAGTCAAATACCATGAAAGCAAATTCTAGTGGTCAACCCTGCTATCCTACCTTGGTCACCACCTAAACTCCCTATCTCCGAGAGAACTACCTGCAACTTCCCCATGGAATAGGGCATCCAGCCAACAGAAAACAACCGGAAATGAGCTTAACATGCTTAGTACGAGAATATGAGTATACACTATTATATGCGCATGAATGCAAATTAACTGAGTACCAAGACACTCAGGTCAAGAAACAAGCTCATAGACCGGGCCCAGGGTATATAGCACGCTGCGCCGTCGCACTAGGAGGTGGCTCATATACCCAATGGATAATGGTGACCTGATACTAGTACATGTGTCCAACCATAAAGATGACCTGACACAAGACTTACGTATTCAACCATCCACAAACTCGTAGGGTGAGAACCCTACTACAGGATACCTCTAAGGTAAAGGCTCAATATGCTCATGTATGCAACATACAATTATGACATGCTGTATATAAAGACATATAAAACATGCAATCACATAATCCATGTAAACACATAATACATGCATACTCAATCTGGATATCTCGAATAATACTTCTGTACCTTACTAAGGAAGATCCTAGAAGCTCCCATCTAGGTCCAAGCCTACCAAGCAGCACTACAACATAAATAACCATGCATTACCTAGCATGCCAAACATCACCTACTAGGCTCTAAAAGCCTTAATTAAACTATAGCCTACTCCCTATTTACTATAGGGAACCAAAGCCATACCTTCGTCCATCGTCAGCCCGCTGATGTCGCATGCCCCAGAGCCTGGGCATAGCCTAGCTACTAGACGCCTAGCCAAAGCTCCGCCGCCTGGCCACCACTACGGATTCTGTCCGCTAATATGTCAGACACTGTCTGACTATATTAAAATATATACTTCCTGCTCCAACTCTAAAATAAGAGTACCCAAAAGGCCTAAAATAGAGCCATATGGGCAAAGGAGAGGATTCTGAATGGCTGAAAAATGAGCAAATCTCGCCCATATTTATAGACGACGAACGGACGCAACGTTCTGGCGAACGGACGCAATGTTTTGAACCATCCAGCCACGTGTAATGATCTTGTTGACATCTGTCCTGCAAGCAGAACGGACGCAACATTTGTTAGAACGGACGCAACGTTCGTGAACCATTCAACCACGTGTCATGATCTCATCGACACTTGTCCAGCCAGCAGAACGGACACAACGTTTGTCAGATCGGAAGCAACGTTCTGGTCCGGATCATTGCGTCCGTTCAAGTTTGGACGCAACATTCTGGTCTGGTCCTTCCGAACTCGTTTGGCTGTTTCTGGTCTGTTTTGAGACTTTCGGGACCCTTCCTACCATTTTTGGACGTTCCGGATCTGATTATCCACTTATTTCACCAAATAATGACTCCTTAAATATGTTTTGACACTTTTAAAATTATATGTCATTTTATAACATGTTTAAACTCACTTAATCTTGTAAAATGGAACCGGGCTACTACAATCTCTCCGCAGATGTCCCTGCTCACCGCAAATATAACAAGCACCAGTAGCCTTCCGACACGAAGCTGCAGGATGCTTCCCACCACAGTGACTACAAAACTACTCCTTCTTATTTTTCTTCCCAAAATGGAACGTACCTCGTGAGCCACGAGAACCAGACGAAGTAGTAGTAGAAGAAGACGTAGTACCATACTGTACAACAGATAGAGCCCTAGGCCCAAAAGATCCACTAGGCTGTCCTGGCATCATCAACTGTGCCCGCCTGTTGCTGCTCTCCACTTGACGGCAACGGTTCACCAAAGTCTCATAAGATGTCGGATCATCACAAACGACAACTTGTGAATAGATATCTTGATTCAAGCCTTGCAGAAAGATATCATACTTTGATGCATCACTGTCACTGATATGAGGACTGAAAGGTAGCAGATCAAGAAATCGTTGCTGATATTGATTAATAGTCATTGATCCTTGCCTCAGAGTCAGCAACTCCATAGATCGTGCATGTCGAACTGCTGGAGAAAAATATAATTTCTGAAACTGCTGACAGAAATCCCCCAAGTCACCTGTCCTCACTCCGTACGTACCTGAGTAGCCTTGGCATCCCACCATAAGCGTGCTCGATCCTCTAGAACAAATTCTAGAACTTCCAGTTTTTGCTCTTCAGTGCAATCGAAAGCTCGAAAAGCACTCTCGAGTTTGGACATCCATCCTCTCGCTTGTTCAGGATTTTCGCCATCCAATAAAGGCTTCGGTCCTACTTGCATAAATTTATTAATAGATTAGCGACGTCTACCCTCAAGAGGATGATGTCGATCCTCATGATGATGGCGATGGTGATGATGATGACCATCTCCCTGGACAACACTAACGTGACTCTCGTCCGCCATATCCTAAAAATAATTGCACATTAAAATCCCAAATGCACAATAATTACTTAAGACTAGACTAAATCCCAAGTATAATCCCAAAATCTAAGCAGGCTCTGATACCAAAAATGTAGTGACCCTGCATGGAATCACCTACTAACTAGAAACTAATAGCATGCATTAAACTTAATACAGCAAAATGCTTAATAGAGTAAAATGTGCTGAAACATAATCCATAATTTACATATCAACTTAATAATAAATCCAGACTTAATATTGTAGTGATACAACCATATTGAAAAAATTAAAAGTAAACTGTCTAAAACATTTATACAGCTGAACAAATCCTGCTGTATAAAATCCCCTGAAAAAGCTCCGGCTCCCTAGTCCTGCCTCAAGCTACCGGCTCCGTCCATCCTATGACCTGCCCCGTGGAATAGGGTGTGCAAGATAACAACTAGGACTTGAGCGCTAACGCTCAGTACATAAACATGAGTAAACATATGTATATAATGCATGCAACATGATGACTAGTAAAAGGTCATCTGAAAAATCATGCTCAGTATCGGCGCCACATGAGTTCTGCCATCGTACGGATCAACCTCTTGGTGCAACCACACTCGTCTAGTACACTAGAGTAGTCAGACATAAATGTCCCTTCCATCGCGGTACTCTCAGTGACAGACTATCGAGTATAGAGCTGAGCGACTCTATAATCAGGAATATCAAGGTATAGGCTCAACGTGTATGTGCACATGATATATATGAGTATAAAAAGCGGTAAAACATACATCATGCCACATAATAATGCCAAATAAATGTAACATATAAACATGTATACTCGCTGGCAATCTCAGTCAATATGTACGTACCTCTAGGATAGTTCGAGTCTAATAAGATCCTAGGTTTCAAGCCTATATTCAAAAGTTCACCGCATCACTACACAAGTTCTATAAGCCTTAACTAAGCTAATAAGTACTACCAAAACTTAAATATATTCCCGGACCATACCTTCGTCCGTAGTAACCCCTTTGGAGATGCTAGTCCCAGATGACTATAACCACACCTTGGTTATTCCATAACCTATATAATAACCGATAGGGCCCTCAAGTGTCTAACTCACACTATATAACTGAAGAAGGAAACTCGGGAATTTGTATTTCAAAATGAAATCAAATGAGCCCTATTTATAGGAAAATTTCCGGCCAAGTTCGGATCGTCCGATCCAACTCACGGTCTGCATGAGAGACACGTCGAGTTCAGACCGTCCGATCGCCACTTCGAACAGTCCGAAGTGTTCTAAATCCGACACTTGTCAAAATCCATGGCTGAGTAATCCTGCTTGCTTGGAACAAGGGAGTTCGGGCTGTCTGATCCTGGTTCGGACCGTCCGAACATGCCTTAACTCCGAAGTCAACATGCCCTTCTTCGGAGCCCCCGGGTTGCTGAGTTCGGATCGTCCGAAGTCCTCTTCAGACCGTCCGAACTGGCTCAAATATTGAAAGTCCAATTCTTGATTCTGAAGTTCGATTGAAACTTGGAATTGGTTAATTACCAATACTTAATCATGTTTAACATATTATTATCTTAAAATAGAATCTGGGTTACTACACTAACACTCTTGAACAACAAATGGGATGCTAAACGGTTCTGTGCAGTATATCCCAAGTCATGCTACTGCAATTAACGAAGTATTATCAACAATTGAAAGCTCCAAAGGAAGTTCAGGTGGGATCACAGAAGTAATAATTAAGGAACAGCTCAAAAGAAGCTTGTATCTACTCCTTGTTGGATCCTCAAGCCCCTATACAAGAGTTTCATTTGATCATCCAACCAGTGTAATTATCTCAGTTATAATTTGTCCACACATAATATTCTTGTCAGACAAGGTATCTATCAGAATCTGTTTTACCTTCTTAAGTACATATCCAGCATCTATCAAAGCAAATACCACTAAGAACAAGATAAAGAGCCCACTTTCCCAGCTATTTGATGTAACCTACAATCTCATAGATTTCAAATGACTTAATGAGAATTTTGAAATCTATTATCATTGAATGATCAGAACTATATTAACAACAACATGCATGTTTTGTCTATGCTAAAAAATTTGTAACGGGGTCAAAACGATTTATAGAATGGATTTTATGAATTAAAAATCTGAAACTCATTGACATGAATATTAAAAAATACCTAGAAATCAGAGTCAAATCATTTCAAAGTCATGAATAATATATATTGAATTCTTATGGATGAAAGATTCAAAATTTATATCATCAAATATTCTCACCGAAATATACCTTCAAAGAATCTCCAACCCATGAGTTTAATATACAGAGTTTGAGAATGAATAATAATTTATTGATCACAAGAGTAAACATATATATACATAAATATGAGTGGCCTATCTGTAACGCCCCGTTTTTATCTTAAATGAGTTTATTTCAGTTAATCGGAGATTGCAGAATTCAAGAGCCGACTTGATTTTGATCAGGGTCTTTTTTGCAAATTTTAGAAATTTCAGGGACTAAAACGCAAATTTGGGATTTTATATATTATCTACACTTGTATTGACTTTTCTCATCATCCTCCTTCCTCCTCCCAACCGAGATACTCCATTAGAGACGCCCCATATCTTGCTCAAGCTTCCAGATTTCAGTCCGAGCTCGATCCAGCCGTTGGAAATTATTTCTGAAGGCAGATTAGTGATCACTGCAGTGAGAGCTCCGTTATACCGTAAGTATTTCTCCGATCGGATATGTTTTGTTTTTTGGAGGTTGTTAGAATCGATTTAGATTCTAGTATGTTGTTCTTGGCGGAGTTCTGATCGTTTATATTCTGTCAGTTTTGAATTAGAGCGACGTTCGGATTTGTTATGATTTTTGGAAGCCATTTTTGAAAACTTGGATTTTGAGATTGGTTGGTTTGTCTTGTTATTGTTGTTTTGGGCATGGATATGAGGTTATATCGTTATTGAACTGCTGTCTGCATTTCCGGTTTGTTCATTTTATAGCCGTTATGCCGTCGGTTTGAGTTTTGAGATTTCGAACCATTTGAGTTGTTGTACTTTGGGCTTTGAGTTGTTCGATGTTGTTGATCATATTTTGTATCTGAACAGTTTCGTTTAGAGTTGTCAAGCCCGGAGTTAACAGCATTGGTCGTCGAGATTTGGGCGAAGAACGGTAAAGAGATTTACCTTGAACCGCAGTTGTTGTTTAGATTGTTTAGTGTTTGATACAATCTTTTGGTTGTAGCTTATCCAGAGTTTGAGCTACTGCATTGAAAGGTAAAAGCAGTCATCGATAGCGGGATAGCATAATCGGGACAGTTGGTTCTCGAGTTTCCCTTAAAAGAACGTACTTGCATCTACACTTGTTCTAGCATGAGGAACTTGTGTCTTGTTGATTTGCTTGAGCTTTTATTATATGGCTATGTTTTATGTTCGGTTATGCATTTATCTTGAGCCAACTTTGATTTCAGCGGGCAGAATAGCCCTTTTTGTTTAGAAGTTTGGGAACTATAATTGAGTGGCCTAGGTCGTAGTCGTTTCGCCTAGTGCTAGCATACTCATTATAGTTGCTCAAAGTCTAGAGGAGTGGGATACGTGGCACCACCTCGATTAGGAGAGTCGGTGAGTCGTTACGTGATCTCATCTTCGAGATCCCAAAAGCACAGCAGCAATCCCTCGTTTATCAGATTTGATATCCCGGTTTAAAGACATGCATTTCGTTTCATTGTTATTGATTACGTTGTTGTCTGAAAGCATGTTTATTGTTGTATTACTTGATATGTTGCTTGTACTGGGATTATCATTCTCACCGGTTATCCAGCTGTTGCTTTGTTTTGTATGTGTACTTGGCAACAGGTGGGTCAGGAACAAGTCAAAAGAGGCATGGTTAGCTTCGTGGGAAAGATGTAGAAGTGAGACTCGGTTTAGAAGTCGATTTCAGCATGCCAATCTAGTTTATGTTAGAACATGTTTAGTTATCGAACTTCATCGTTATATTGTTGTTGCATGTTCTCGACTTTGGTTTGGTTGTTGAACTCCAAAACTCATGTTTTAAAGTGAGGAATCAAGTTTGTAACGCATGTTTATGTTTTGAAGTATTGTATGGCTTGATGTTCTTGATTTTGGCGATTTCTAGCACCGGAGCAGCCAGGGAGGCGCGCCCGCGCATCCTAGCATGCGCCCGCGCGCCTGCGCCCCTTCCCGGGCAGGGCATCATGCGCGCCCGCGCCTGATGAGGCGCGGCCGCACGGGCCCTGTTAGAAAAAAAAAATGTCTTGGCCTTTCCTTGCTTGTTAGTTAGTTTACTCCTTTATTAAATGTTTAGAACCGAGGTCTCACAATAAGTGGTATCAGAGCGTTAAGATTCTTGGTCGAACTAGAGTGAGCGGGGTAGATTGAGTCTGCGTGTATTGGCTCCTCGCATGTGTTTGAATTATTTAACTGTGTACTTAATTCCATGCAAGCATGCTTTATTATTGAGAATTATTGAATTACATGGTTATGTGATTTAATTTATAAAGCATGATCTACTTGAGATATAATTGTTTCTGTTATCGACTGGTATCCGATATTCCAAGCGGTTGTAAGGGCACTGATTGTAGCGATTGAGATATCTCGTGTCCTAACCTTTGATTATCAGATGGGTCCTCGTCGAGTAATAAACAGAAACATACCGCCAGTTATCCCTACAACTGAGCAAGCTAGTACTGAAATGGTTGAGATGGATGCTACAGCGACGCCAATGGAAACCTTGCTGAAGAGATTTCAGTCGTTCAATCCTCCATTGTTGTTGGGTTCAGAAAATCCAGTTGACTGTGAGAGTTGGTTGGATGATATTGATCAGTTGTTCGATTCCATTGACTACACCGATGACCGCCGAATCAGGTTAGTCATTCATCAGCTTCGTGGGGTTGCTAAGAGCTGGTGGATCATGACGAAGAAAGCAATGGAGAGTAGAGGTACGGAAGTTACTTGGACTCTTTTTAAATCTGAGTTTTATAAGCGGTTTTTCCCTATCTTGTATCGCAAAGATAAGGGAGCAGAGTTTGCCAATCTGAGGCAAGGGAATCTGAACATTGAAGAGTACATAGCCAAGTTTGATAGTCTGTTGCATTTTGCACCGCTAATTGCCGAAGATGAGGAAGCAAAGGCCGATCAGTTCATCAATGGTTTGAACCCCGATGTCTTTACGTTGGTGAACACCAACAGGCCTAACAACTTTGCGGATGCCATGAATCACGCAAAGGGAGCAGAAGCAGGCTTGTGGAGGCAAAGAGGTAATCAAGTGGCATCTCAGCAGTAGAGGCAGTATCAGAATCAACCATCTCAATATCAGAATCAGCCACCTCATCATCAGAACCAGCAGCAGAGGTATGAAGGTGGAAGCAGTGGGGGAAACAGAAGGGATCAGTTTAAGGCAAGAGGGAAACAGTTTAAGAGGCAAGGGAACAGTTCTTCTAGTTCCAGTGGTTCGAAGCAATTCGGTTCAGGACAGAGTTCAGGATCATCATCCTTGTACTGCAGCAAGTGTGGGGGAAGACACTCACCGGATCAGTGTGTGGGAGTCTTCGGTAATTGTAACACCTGTCAGCAACCTGGACACTTCTCTAAGGTGTGCCCTCAGTGTTTTAGAGATCGAGCTCAGAGTGGGAGTTCATCTCGACCTACAGCTCAGCCTGAGAGGTAGTCTTCTGCAGTTTTCTCTTTCCAGCCCCAGCAGCAGAACAGACAGGGAGGTAACCCTACTGCAAACCAGCCCCCGAGACAGTAGGCACGAGTTTTCGCCTTGACAGAGGATCAGGCTCAGGCAGCACCTAATGATGTTATAGCAGGTAACTGTTCAATTTTTGGTCATTCTGCTCATGTTTTGATAGATACAGGTGTTTCCCATTCCTTTATCTTTAAGAAATTTGTGTTATTGCATGCTTTGCCTACTGAGTTGTTGCCTACAGTAGTAGCTGTTACTTCACCTTTGGGTGGAGGAATTGTTTCTGTCAGATTAGTCAGGAACTGTGAACTTTGTTTTGAAGGAAATATGTTAGAATTCGACTGTATTGTACTTGAACTATCAGATTTTGATTGTACTGTCGATATAGATGCTTTAACCAAGTACAGGGCAACCGTCGATTGTTTTCTGAAAGTTGTCAGGTTCAGACCTGAAATGGCAGACGAGTGGAAATTCTTTGGTAAGGGTTCTCAATCTAGAATTCCTTTGATTTCAGTGTTATCTATGACTCGTTTGCTACAGAAAGGTGTAGAAGGATTTTTGGTGTATGCAGTTGATGTACTGAAATCTAGCCCAGCTTTGATAGATTTACCAGTGGTTAGAGAATTTGATGATATGTTCCCGGAAGATGTTCTTGGTTTGCCACCTATTCGAGAAATCGAATTCAGTATTGACTTAGTGCCAGGTACTCAACCTATTTCAAAAGCTCTTTATCGTATGTCACTTATTGAATTGAGAGAGTTGAAGGAGCAGCTTGAGGATTTGATTGCCAAGGCATATATCAGACCTAGTGTATCGCCTTGGGGTGCTCCTGTGATTTTTGTTCGGAAGAAAGATGGTTCTATGCGGCTCTGTATCGACTACCGCCAATTGAATCAGGCTACAGTTAAGAACAGGTATCCTTTACCCCGAATAGATGACCTTTTTGATCAACTGCAGGGTTCTTTTGTCTACTCTAAGATTGATCTGAGGTCAGGTTATCACCAGTTGAGAGTGCGAGAGGAAGACGTTCCAAAGACTGCATTCAGAATGAGGTATGGTCATTTTGAGTTTATAGTCATGCCATTCAGTTTGACTAACGCTCTAGCGGTTTTTATAGGTTTGATGAACCGTATCTTTCAGTGTTATTTAGATGAGTTTGTCATTATCTTTATCGATGATATTCTTATCTACTCGAAAAACCGTACTGACCATGCAGAGCACTTGAGGACCGTATTGCAGATTTTGCGAGTTGAGCAGTTGTTTGCCAAGCTGTCTAAGTTTGAATTCTGGTTAGATCGAGTTGTCTTTCTCGGTCATATTATTTCTGAAGATGGGATTTCTGTCGATCCCAGCAAGATTGAAGCGGTTATGAATTGTCCTAGACCTACTTCAGTGCCGGAGATCCGAAGCTTCATGGGTTTAGCTGGTTATTACCGTCGTTTCATCGAGGGTTTCTCGTCTATTGCCAAGCCAATTACCCAGCTGACTCAGAAGAATGCGCATTTTGTTTGGACTCTAGATTGTGAGGCTAGCTTTGTTGATCTGAAGAGGAGACTGACCAGTGCTCCAATTCTTTCTATTCCGAAGGGTACTGGAGGTTTCACAGTCTATTGTGATGCTTCTAACCGAGGCTTGGGTTGTGTTCTTATGCATCATAAGCATGTGATAGCGTATGCATCGAGACAGCTAAAACCGCATGAGACTCGTTATCCGGTTCATGATTTAGAACTAGCTGCGATTGTATTTGCTCTGAAGATCTGGCGTCACTATCTTTATGGTGAGTCTTTCGAGACCTTTTTTTATCATAAGAGTCTTAAGTACTTGTTTTCACAGGCATAGCTGAATATGAGACAGAGAAGATGGCTGGACTTGTTGAAGGATTTTGACTGCGAAATCAAGTACTATCCGGGGAAGTCTAATGCAGTTGCAGATGCCTTGAGCCGAAAGCTTTGTTCTTTATCTCTTTCTACTATCGGTGTTTCTCAGTTGATCGATGATTGTTGCACTTCTGGTTTAGAGTTTGAAATAGATAGGGAGACTATCAGAGTGTTTGCTATTCAAGCCGAGCCGGAGTTGTTTGTTGCAATCAGAGAAGCACAGAAGTCTGAGCCGAGCATTCAGATTTCAGTAGAGAAAGTTAGATTGGGACATCAGTCTGAATTCCAGGTTAGAGATGATGTTTTGTTTGTGAATAACCGTGTTGTTGTGCCTGATATTTCGGAGTTGAGACAGCGTATTCTCTGAGAGGCTCATTGCAGCCGGTTTAGTATTCATCCTGGAGGTCGTAAGATGTACAATGATCTGAAGATTCAGTTTTGGTGGAAGAGAATGAAGAGCGACGTAGCGAGGTTTGTATCTCGGTGTTTGAATTGTCAGCAGGTGAAAGCAGAGCGGAAGTAACCAGGAGGTCTGTTGCATAGTCTATCTGTTCCTGAATGGAAATGGGATCACATTTTCATGGATTTTGTCACGAAGCTACCACGATCCGTTCGAGGATGCGATGCTATTTGGGTAGTGATCGACCGATTGACGAAGTCTGCTTGTTTTATTCCGTACAGGATGACGTATCGTCATGATCAGATGGCTGAGTTGTATGTTAGCAATGTTGTGAGATTGCATGGGGTGCCGAAGTCGATCGTTTCAGACAGAGACCCTAGATTCACTTCGCACTTCTGGCACAGTCTTCAGGAGGCACTTGGTACTCGATTGCATCTGAGTACAGCTTATCATCCGCAGACAGATGGATAGTCAGAGCGGACTATTCAGACGTTAGAGGATATGCTGCGAGCGGTAGTGCTAGACTTTGGCACTAGTTGACAGGATTCTTTGCCTCTTGTCGAGTTTTCTTACAACAACAGCTTCCAAGCGAGTATCGGTATGGTGCCTTTTGAGGCATTGTACGGTAAGAAATGCCGATCTCCGTTGTTTTGGGATGATTTGTCCGAGTCACCAGATTTGGGGCCGGATATGCTTCGAGATATGGCAGAGCAGGTTAAGATCATTCAGACCAGAATGAAGTCAGCTCAAGATAGGCAGGCAAAGTATGTGAATGTCAGGCGTACACATCTGAGTTTTGATCAGGGAGACCGAGTCTTTCTGAAGATTTCACCTTTCAGTGGCACTGTTAGATTTGGGAAGAGAGGAAAGTTATCTCTGAGATTCATCGGTCCGTATGAGATTCTCAAGAAGATAGGCGATCTTGCCTACAGACTTGCACTTCCTCCGTCTTTATCTGGTATTCACGACGTTTTTCACGTCTCTATGCTGCGAAAGTATCATCCAGATCCTTCTCATATCCTTCAGCCTGATGAAGCCGAGTTAGATGAGACTCTGAGCTATTTTGAATGACCGATTCAGATCCTTGATCGGAAAGAAAAGCAACTCAGAACCAAGTTGATTCCGTTGGTGAAAGTGCAGTGGAGCCGTCACGGAGTCGAGGAAGCGACTTGGAAGACAGAATCTGACATGAGACAGCAATTTTCGGAGTTATTCGGATGACGTGAGTTCTTCTTACTGTCTTTAGTTTTTTATTCTATCTTATGAGTTGTGGTTCTCGTTGATTTCGAGGACGAAATCTCTTCTTAGTGGGGGAAAATTGTAACGCCCCGTTTTTATCTTAAATGAGTTTATTTGAGTTAATCGGAGATTGCAGAGTTCAAGAGCCGACTTGATTTTGATCAGGGTCCTTGTAGTAACCCGCATTTCTGAATTAGTGATTAATAAGTAATTAATCACGTGATCATGTTTAGATTAAGTAAAACATGATTAAGTAAGTTCCTGTTGGGATAACGGACTTCAGAAATGGATTCAGAGCACTCGAATTAGTTGAATTGGTTCAGCAGGATCGGATGGTCCGAAGTGGAGTTCGGACGATCCGAAATGGATCGGAAGCTCCGTGCCAGGATCGGAGGCTCCGATCGAGATCGGACGCTCCGTCGGCAAGATCGGAAGCTCCGATCTGGACCAGGGCACATGTCATTGCTTATGTCAGCAAGGTGACATCATGACTGACGTAATATTGAGCGATCGGACGCTCCGAAGGTGCGATCGGAGGTTCTGATCGAGTTCGGACGATCCAAACCAGGTTCGGAGGCTCCGAACGTTGCCTATAAATAGAGGGTCCGAGAATTCATTTTCTCACACCAATTTCCTCTCTTCTCTCTCTCTCTATTCCTAAGCCTTCTAACTCAGATCTAGGGAGATCTAGGCGTCCTACGGGAAATCCGGAAGTGGCTTAGTGATCTAGACGTCGTCGCGGAGCTACGGCCTAGTTTTGAGGCTATCGTCAGCAAAGGGCTAACGACGGACGCAGGTATAGCTTTGGCATCCTAAAAATATTTAGGAGTATGCAATAGGTTAGTTAAGGCTTTTAGAGCTTAATTGTTGATGCATGGATATTTGCATTGTAGTAGCTAGTAGACTGGACTAGTAGGCTTGGAGTCTAGACCAGCAGAGCTAGGTTTGACCAGCAGTGTTAGAGCTACGTAAGTACTGACCGAGATAGCCGGCATGATATATTTGCTTATATGTTGCATGAGTATGTGCTATATGTTTTATCATGTTTTAGCATGTTTTACCGTCTTAGCACATACATGATTTTACGTGTGACTGCATCCGGAGAGATGTGAGTCATTGACAGTCTCCATAGGGAACAATGATCTTATTTTGGACTCGAGTCAGGTATGACTGTTTCCATATGAGACTTATATCCTATTTTGGATTCGGGTCAGGATAGGGTTGACTCAGCCTTAATATGGAGTATACGAGTACCCCGCTGAGTAGCTCTCTAGCCGGTACTGTATATTCTCGGCGCCATGAGCAAGTGTTTTCACTTGAGTTTTAAACCATCTGTGTGTGCATATTTGTATTTATATCATTGCTTCGTATTGAGCGTTCTAGCTCACGCCTCTGTGTTTGGGTATTGTGTACCTTGTGGCGGGGCAGGTTTGAGGCTGGACGGTCCAGGCGGCTCTCAGCAGGATTGAGCTTGGGGAGTGCGAGGTTGTAGAGGGTAAGGATTTATTTACCCTGAACCTTCGATTTGGTTGTATAACAGTATTTTTACAATTGTGATAGCGTCGGTTGTATTTTGCCAATTGGATTTGTTGTATTTTAATTATCCGCTCTTTACGCTTTAAGCTTTTATTGCGTGCGCTTTTACTATAACTCTGATTTGTTAGTGGATCCGGGTTGGGTCACTACATTTTTGGTATCAGAGCAACGCATTGCACTGGGAATATTGTAAAGCGGATTAAGTAATTATCTGTTCTTATGTAACAGATGGCAGATTACGACGAGAGTCACGGTAGCGTAGACGGCGGTCGTTGGGGCGATCCAGATGATCGTAGACATCGGGGACAGCCCAAGGAGCGCAGGCGAGTCAGCATGCGTAGGTTTAAGGAAGTTAGCCCGAAGCCTTTGACGGGTGGTGAGACAGCTGAAGAGGCGGAGGATTGGATGGAGAGGATGGAGCAGTGCTTCCAGGAGTTCCGTTGCACGGCTGAGGATAGGATGGAGATTCTTGCCTTTATGCTTGAGGGCAAAGCGAGGAAGTGGTGGAGATCTACTTCCGCACCGTTCATAGCAGCTAGAGGTGCAGCTACTTGGGTGGAGTTCCGTACTGCTTAGCAGAGATTTTATTTTCCTTCAGCTCTTCGTCAGGCGAAAGCCAGTGAGTTGTTGAGTTTGCGACAGGGGACGATGACGATCGAGTACCAGCAAAAGTTCTTTGATCTGCTACCCTTTTGTCCGCATATTGCTGATAGTTCTATGGCGAAGTTTGATCATTTCCTACAGGGTTTGAACCCTGATATTCATTGTATGGTTGCTGTGGGCGGTGATGGGACCTACGAGGATTTGGTGGACCGTTGTCGCCAGGCCGAGGACAGTATTCGGAGGAACAGGGGACTTTACTCTTCTTCTTCCAAATCAGCGAGTGCTAGTGCTTTGGGTCCGAGAGGACAGTCCTTCAAGAAGCCAGGGGGTACTTCTTCTTCTTCCTCTGGATCTGGTGGAGTGCATAACTTTGGTGGCCAAAGGCCGAACCGTTGTCGTCAGTGCCGACGCAGGCATCCGCCAGGACAGTGTGGTCGATCGACCACTGCATGTTTCCAGTGTGGCCAGGAAGGTCACATGAAGAGAGATTGTCCTATGCTGGTCGGGGCAGCGAGTGGTTCCGGAGGTTCTCAGGCATCTGTTTAGGCACCTCATTACCAGCAGCCACCTTTCCAGCAGCATTATTCGCAGCAGCACCAGCATCCGCAGCAGTCTCAGAGACAGCCTACTCAGAATCCTTCTCGGGGTCACTCTTCTTTGAGGCCACGTGCCCAGGGTCAGGTCTTTGCGCTTAACCAGGAGCAGGCAGAGGCTGACAGCGATCGGATGATTATAGGTATCTGTAGTTTATGTGGTTTTCCTGCATATGTTTTAGTTGATACCGGTGCATCGCATTCTTTTGTCTCAACACATTTCGCTAAGAAGTATAAGTTGCCATATATTCCTCTAGACGTGTTATTAGTGGTTTCTACTCCTATGGGTTGCGAGGTTTTAGCCAAGAGTCTAGTTGTGGGTTGTGTTTTGGATTTCGAAGGACATCAGCTTAGTGCTAACTTGATGATTCTAGCAATGGAGGATTTCGATTGCATCATTGGGATAGATCTATTGACTACCTACCGAGCGATAGTGGATTGCTATCAGAGGTTCATCCAGTTTCATCCAGAGGATGACGACTCATGGTATTTCTATGGTGAGGGAGCGCGACCCCCGATGCCAATGGTTTCAGCTCTGAAGGCCCGGCATGCTTTAGAGTCTGGCGAAAAAGGCTACCTTATCTACGCCATTGACGCATCCTTAGGAGAGCCAGATATCCAAGAGATACCAGTGGTTCGTGACTTTCCAGATGTATTTCCGGAGGAGATTCCATGTTTGCCACCAGTAAGGGAAATTGAGTTTGGCATTGAGTTAGTGCCAGGGACTGCACCGATTTCCAGAACTCCTTACCAATTGGTACCGTCAGAAATGAAAGAGCTGCAAAAGCAATTGCAAGATATTCTCGATAAGGGTTATATTCGACCTAGTGTTTCTCCATGGGGGAGCCCCAGTACTGTTTGTCAAGAAGAAGGATGGCTCGATGCGGTTATGTATTGATTATCGTCAATTGAATCAGGTGACAGTGAAGAATAAGTATCCTCTTCCGTGGATAGATGATCTCTTTGATCAGTTACAGGGTATTTCTGTCTATTCGAAGATTGATCTTCGGTCTGGATATCATCAGTTGCGAGTTCGACAAGAGGATGTTCCTAAGACAGCATTTCGTACGAGGTATGGACACTATGAGTTTCTAGTGATGCTGTTTGGTTTGACGAATGCTCCAGCTGTTTTTATGGATCTGATGAACAGAGTTTTCCGCGACTTTCTAGATAAGTTCGTGGTGGTATTCATCGATGACATTTTGGTGTATTCTCGCAGCATGGATGAGCATGCCTACCATCTCTATACTGTACTGCATGTCTTGAGGGAGAGACAGTTGTACGCAAAGCTGAGTAAGTGTGACTTCTGGATTGACCAAGTTGTGTTCCTTGGTCATGTCATTTCTCAGGATGGCGTATCTATTGATCCTAGCAAGACAGAGGCTATTCTGAATTGGTCACGACCGACTACAGCTTCTGAGATTCGTAGTTTCCTTGGTTTAGCAGGATACTATCGTCGTTTTGTGGAAAATTTCTCTCAGATAGCTAAGCCTTTGACTCAGTTGATGAAGAAAGACGTTTCTTTCATTTGGTCTGATGCTTGTGAAGAAAGTTTTCGTGAGTTGAGACGTCGTCTGACGAAAGCTCTAGTTCTTGCTTTACCTTCTGGATCAAGTGGTTTTGTAGTCTTCACTTATGCTTCTCTCCAAGGTTTGGGGTGTGTGTTGTCTCAGAATGGCCACGTGATTGCCTATGCTTCCAGACAGCTGAAGACCGATCATAAGAGTTTGAAGTATCTGTTCACTCAGGCAAAGTTGAACATGCGGCAGCATCGTTGGATGGATCTGTTGAAGTATTACGATTGTGAGATCAAGTACCATCCAGGTTCTTCAAATCCCGTTGCTGATGCGCTTAGTCGCAAAGTTTATATGAGTTCCATTCGTACCAGTTCGGTTTCGAAGGAAGTGGAGGAGTGTTGTTCTTTGGGATTCACGTTCCGTCATAAGAAAGAACAACAAGGGATTCATGTCTCTTCTGTGCTTGCAGAGCCAGCGCTATACAAACAAATCCGGGAAGCTCAGAATTCTGATCTAAAGACTCAGAAGTTGGCCCGGCTGGCTGAGGGTGATAACACTTCTGGTTTCCATCTGCAAGGAGATGGTCTGTTGTGTCTTTCTGGTCGAGTTGTGGTACCCGAGGATTCTACTTTGAGGGATGAGATCTTATCGCAAGCTCACCGCAGTCGATTCTCTGTACATCCAGGCAGCATGAAGATGTATAAGGATCTTCGCACTCGATTTTGGTGGAAAGGGATGAAGCGCAGCATTTATCAGTTCGTATCCCGATACCTTGTGTGTTAACAAGTCAAGGCAGAGTTTAGACGACCCGGAGGGTTACTTCACAGCTTAGAGATTCCTGAATGGAAGTGGGAGCATGTGACGATGGACTTTGTCACCCACTTGCCTATGTCTTCCAGGAATTGTGATGCTATTTTGGTTGTCGTGGATCGGTTGTCGAAGTCAGCGCATTTTCTTCCCTACAACCGCGATTACATCTTTGATAGGATGGCGCAATTGTATGTACGGGAGATTGTGCGATTGCATGGGATTCCATTGAGCATTGTCAGCGATAGAGATCCGAGGTTCACCTCGAGATTTTGGGGTAGTTTCCAGCGAGCCCTTGGTACTACTTTGAGCTTGAGTACGGCTTATCATCCAGAGACGGACGGACAGTCGGAGCGTACTATTTGCACTCTAGAGGATATGCTTCGCGCGGCGGTGATGGATTTTGGTCCAGCGTGGCATGATCATTTACCCTTGGTGGAGTTCGCCTACAACAATAGTTTACATTGCAGCATTGGCATGGCACCATTTGAGGCTCTTTATGGACGCCGTTGTCGTACACCTTTGTTTTGGAACAAGGTTGGCGAGCGTCAGGTTGAGGGTCCTCAGATGATTCAGCAGATGATTGATGCAGTAGAGTTGATCCGACGCAGGGTTAAGACAGCCCAGGATCGACAGGCTAGCTACGCAAACAGTCACCGCAGGACACTTCATTTTGAGGTAGGGGAATACGTTTTCTTGCGTGTGTCACCTTTCCGGAAGGTGATGAGGTTTTGTCGCAAGGGTAAGCTGACACCTAGATTTATTGGTCCTTTCGAGATTCTCGAGAAGGTTGGGGATGTTGCTTATCGTCTGGCCTTGCCACCCGATCTTTCAGAGATCCACGATGTGTTCCACGTGTCCTTGTTGAGGCAGTATGTGGTGGACGAGTTGCATATTTTGCACCCGACCGAGGTAAAGGTAGATCGGGATCTATCTTA
The DNA here is from genome assembly GCF_033568475.1 of Henckelia pumila. NCBI lineage: Eukaryota > Viridiplantae > Streptophyta > Magnoliopsida > Lamiales > Gesneriaceae > Henckelia > Henckelia pumila. The sequence goes on along the minus strand of NC_133121.1, from coordinate 189,748,605 downwards.
TGTGGAAAAACCCCTACGGATTCTTGACAGGAAGGAAAAGGTACTTTGTAACAAGCGAATACCATTGGTTATGGTACAATGGCAGCGCAGAGGTACAGAGGAAGCTACTTGGGAGTTGGAGAGTCGGATGTTAGCCGAGCACCCCGAGTTATTTTGAGATTTTGTATTTCTTTGTATCGAGTTATACTTGTTCAGTTGTAATAAAGAACATTTGGTTGGCTATTTATGTTTTCCTCTAAGACTTAAATTTTGAGGATGAAATTTCTTAAGTTGGGGAGAATGTAGTAACCCGCATTTCTGAATTAGTGATTAATGAGTAATTAATCACGTGATCATGTTTAGATTAAGTAAAACATGATTAAGTAAGTTTCTGTTGGGATAACGGACTTCAGAAATGGATTCAGAGCACTCGAATTAGTTGAATTGGTTCAGCAGGATCGGACGGTCCGAAGAGGAGTTCGGACGATCCGAAATGGATCGGAAGCTCCGTGCCAGGATCGGAGGCTCCGATCGAGATCGGACGCTCCGTCGGCAAGATCGGAAGCTCCGATCTGGACCAGGGCACATGTCATTGCTTACGTCAGCAAGGTGACATCATGGCTGACATAATATTGAGCGATCGGACGCTCTGAAGGTGCGATCGGAGGTTCCGATCGAGTTTGGACGATTCGAACCAGGTTCGGAGGCTCCGAACGTTGCCTATAAATAGAGGGTCCGAGAATTCATTTTCTCACACCAATTTCCTCTCTTATCTCTCTCGATTCCTAAGCCTTCTAACTCAGATCTAGGGAGATCTAGGCGTCCTACGGGAAATCCGGAAGTTGCTTAGTGATCTAGACGTCGTCGCGGAGCTACGGCCTAGTTTTGAGGCTATCGTCAGCAAAGGGCTAACGACGGACGCAGGTAAAGCTTTGGCATCCTAAAAATATTTAGGAGCATGCAATAGCTTAGATAAGGCTTTTAGAGCTTAATTGTTGATGAATGGATATTTGCATTGTAGTAGCTAGTAGACTGGACTAGTAGGCTTGGAGTCTAGACCAGCAGAGCTAGGTTTGACCAGCAGTGTTAGAGGTACGTAAGTACTGACCGAGATAGCCGGCATGATATATTTGCTTATATGTTGCATGAGTATGTGCTATATGGTTTATCATGTTTTAGCATGTTTTACCGTCTTAGCACATACATGATTTTACGTGTGACTGCATCCGGAGAGATGTGAGTCATTGACAGTCTCCATAGGGAACAATGATCTTATTTTGGACTCGAGTCAGGTATGACAGTTTCCATATGAGACTTGTATCCTATTTTGGATTCGGGTCAGGATAGGGTTGACTCAGCCCTAATATGGAGTATACGAGTACCCCGCGGAGTAGCTCTCTAGCCGGTACTGTATATTCTCGGCGCCATGAGCAAGTGTTTTCACTTGAGTTATAAACCATCTGTGTGTGCATATTTGTATTTATATCATTGCTTCATATTGAGCGTTCTAGCTCATGCCCCTGTGTTTGGGTATTGTGTACCTTGTGGCGGGGCAGGTTTGAGGCTGGACGGTCCAGGCGGCTCTCAGCAGGATTGAGCTTGGGGAGTGCGAGGTTGTAGAGGGTAGGGATTTATTTACCCTGAACCTTCGATTTGGTTGTATAACAGTATTTTTACAATTGTGATAGCGTCGGTTGTATTCTGCCGATTGGATTTGTTGTATTTTAATTATCCGCTCTTTACTCTTTAAGCTTTTATTGCGTGTGCTTTTACTATAACTCTGAATAGTTAGTGGATCCGGGTTGGGTCACTACAATCCTTTTTGCAAATTTTGGAAATTTCAGGGACTAAAACGCAAATTTGGGATTTTATATATTATCTACACTTGTATTGACTTTTCTCATCATCCTCCTTCCTCCTCCCAACTGAGATACTCCATTAGAGACGCCCCATATCTTGCTCAAGCTTCCAGATTTCAGTCCGAGCTCGATCCAGCCGTTGAAAATTATTTCTGAAGGCAGATTAGTGATCACTGCAGTGAGAGCTCCGTTATACCGTAAGGCTCTGTTTGGTAGGAGGATGAGATAACTAAATGATTAATAAATTGATTGATAAGTGGTTGATAAAAGAAGATTATATTTGCATTTGATAGTTAATATTATGTTTGGTGTGTGATATATTAGTGGGATTGATTAATATATATTTTATGTCATGACCAAAATACCCTTACTTCCCTCAATTCTCTCATCCACCCCTTCATGAATAAGTTGTGATTTTATTATTTATTATTATATTGAAGGGGTACTATGGTAAATGATGATATGTAATCCATATGGACAAAATTAATCCATGACAAAAGTGTTAGATTCATTATCCAACTACTACAGTATATTTCTATCAATCCATATGTTTATCTAAGCTCAAAAATTGAGACAAACATGGGCTTGCAAATCAATCTTGGAGTTATCAAGCCTACCAAACGAGCCCTAAGTATTTCTCTGATCGGATATGTTTTGTTTTTCAGAGGTTGTTAGAATCGATTTAGATTCTAGTATGTTGTTCTTGGCAGAGTTCTGATCGTTTATATTCTGTCAGTTTTGAATTAGAGCAACGTTCGAATTTGTTATGATTTTTGGAAGCCATTTTCAAAAACTTGGATTTTGAGATTGGTGGGTTTGTCTTGTTATTGTTGTTTTGGGCATGGATATGAGGTTATATCGTTATTGAACTGCTGTCTGAATTTTCGGTTTGTTCATTTTATAGCCGTTATGCCGTCGGTTTGAGTTTTGAGATTTCGAACCATTTGAGTTGTTGTACTTTGGGCTTTGAGTTGTTCGATGTTGTTGATCATCTTTTGTATCTGAACAGTTTCGTTTAGAGTTGTCAAGCCCGGAGTTAACAGCATTGGTCGTCGAGATTTGGGCGAAGAACGGTAAAGAGATTTACCTTGAACCGCAGTTGTTGTTTAGATTGTTTAGTGTTTGATACAATCTTTTGGTTGTAGCTTATCCAGAGTTGGAGCTACTGCATTGAAAGGTAAAAGCAGTCATCGATAGCGGGATAGCATACTCGGGACAATTGGTTATCGAGTCTCCCTTAAAAGCACATACTTGCATCTACACTTGTTCTAGCATGAGAAACTTGTGTCTTGTTGATTTGCTTGAGCTTTTATTATATGGCTATGTTTTATGTTCGGTTATGCATTCATCTTGAGCCAACTTTGATTTCAGCGGGCAGAATAGCCCTTTTTGTTTAGACATTTGGGAACTATAATTGAGTGGCCTAGGTCGTAGTCGTTTCGCCTAGTGCTAGCATACTCATTATATTTGCTCAAAGTCTAGAGGAGTGGGATACGTGGCACCACCTCGATTGGGAGAGTCGGTGAGTCGTTACGTGATCTCATCCTCGGGATCCCAAAAGCATAGCAGCAATCCCTTGTTTATCAGATTTGATATCCCGGTTTAAAGACATGCATTTCGTTTCATTGTTATTGATTACGTTGTTGTCTGAAAGCATGTTTATTGTTGTATTACTTGATATGTTGCTTTTACTGGGATTATCATTCTCACCGGTTATCCAGCTGTTGCTTTGTTTTGTATGTGTACTTGGCAACAGGTGGGTCAGAAACAAGTCAGAAGAGGCATGGTTAGCTTCGAGGAAAAGATGTAGAAGTGAGACTCGGTTTAGAAGCCGATTTCAGCATGCCAATCTAGTTTATGTTAGAACATGTTTAGTTATCGAACTTCATCGTTATATTGTTGTTGCATGTTCTCGACTTTGGTTTGGTTGTTGAACTCTAGAACTCATTTTTTAAAGTGAGGAATCAAGTTTGTAATGCATGGTTATGTTTTGAAGTATTGTATGGCTTGATGTTCTTGATTTTGGCGATTTCTAGCACCGGAGCAGCCAGGGAGGTGCGCCCGCGCATCCTAGCACGCGCCCGCGCGCCTGCGCCCCTTCTCGGGCAGGGCGTCATGCGCGCCTGCGCCTCAGAAGGGCGCGGCCGCGCATGAGCCAGGGCGCCGTGCGCGCCCGCGCCTGATGAGGCGCGCCCGCGCGGGCCCTCTTAGAAAAAAAATGTCTTGGCCTTTCCTTGCTTGTTAGTTAGTTTACTCCTTTATTAGATGTTTAGAACCGAGGTCTCACACTATCACGACTAGATAAGCGCAAATAATCTCCTAATTTAAACAATGATATACAAGGATAGAATCCAATCAAATCACTACGAATATTTACACAATATATCGCTAATATGTCCCCTCAAGATGGAGGTTCAGGAGAAACGCCAATCTTGAAAATTAAACTGCGCAGAGGGGAGCTAGATAACGGCTTAGTCAAAGCATCCACAACCTGATCGGCAGAGAAAAAATGCGAGACACGGAGTTTCTTAGACTAGAAAATCTCCCAGACGGAATGATAGTCCAAAGCAATATGCTTTACCAAGAATGAAAAACCAGATTAGCATAGAGATACGTTGACTTAGGGGTGTCAATTCGGGTGGGTCAGGTGGGTACAGGTCAGGTTGGCGAAAAGTTTTGTTAAAATTTCTAAACCAGAACCCGATCCTACCCAACCCGGCCCAAAAATGGCCAAACTTAACCCGAACCCGGCTAACCCGACTAACCCGATCAACCCAAACCAACCCGATTTTTTTATTTTTATTTTTATTTTTTTAACAAAATAATTAAATAAAAATTCAAAACACACAATAATAATAGTAATATTTAATTTAATCACATAATAACAAAAGATTATATATAATTTAAATTTAAAAGTCTAGTTGCAGAAATAAAAAATTGTACAAAATATATATTAAATGACGAAAATCTATTATATTAATACACAATAAATTTTTTTCAAACATACAATGTATAAAAATGTAGCAAATATTTCTTAATTTTATATAAACATAATAATAATAATAATAAAAAACTTCAAGTCATCTCTGGTCAAACCGGGTTGACCTGAACCCAACTCGAACCCGATTAATTTTTTTGGGTTAGCTTTCGGGTCAACCATATTCGACCGAACACAAAAACCCCCAACCCTAACCCGATATTTTTTTGGTCGACTCGTGTCGGGTTGGCGGGTTGGGTTGAGTTTTGACACCCCTATACGTCGTGCCAATATTGTCACTATACAAAGCTGGGATGGACGAAGTGGAGATACCAAGCTCGCTGAGTAAGGAGCAAAGTCAGAAAATTTTAGTAGCTCCCGAAGCTACAGCCCGATACTCTGATTCAGTGGAGGAACGAGCAATGAATTTTTGTTTCTTCGAGATCAAAGAAATTGGATTAGACCCACAGAAGATAACTAAGCTTCAGTGGAACAACGGTCATCCGGATTTCCACCCCAATCCGCATCGGTGAAACCATGAAGAGAGGGTATGGCTGAAGGACGAAGATGTAAGCCATAATTAAGGGTCTCGTGTAGATAGCGGAGTATTCACTTGACCGAACACCCAATGGAGTTCAGAAGGAGAGTGCAGAAACTGATATAAATGGTCTACAGCAAAAGCGACATCAGGACGAGCGACCAAGAGATATTATAGACTACCAAACACCTACCGATACTGGGTTTGATCAGTCGCAGAAGCACCATCATGCAGAGACAAAGAGCCAGTGGTGGAAAGGGGCGTTCTCACGGGCTTGGAAGATTTCATATTGAACCGAGTTATAATGTCAAGGACTGTTGGAACCTAATGGGGGGATGAGATTAGGTTCTATTGGCAACTTTAGCAATTTAAAATAATTTTGCAAAAACTCAAGTGCAAGACTTAGGGCAGTCAAATATAAATGCAGTAAGTAAATAAATTAAATGACAGAAAGTAAATAAAGTGGTAAATAAAAGAGGATATGTTTATGTAAGTTCGACGATAAATCGTCTACGTCTCCCCTTCTTGGTTAAGATCGATTAACCAAGGTATCACTAGCACTTCGTCTTGGCCTTGATGGCTCCAAGTTAGCCGATACAACAATAACACAATCACCGAGTCTCTAGGCCTTGAGGGCTCCAAGGATAGCCTAACAACAACTCGAAACACTTGGCCTTAAGGGCTCCAAGGATAGCCACAACAACTCGATAAACTCGGCTTCATACTCGAGTATACACAACAATGAATTTCAAGCACTTATACAACTCGATACACAAATATATATTGAGGGACTTTGAAATAAGCTTAGAATGCTTGAAGGATCGCTCAAATGGTGCTTGAATGAATGAGAGAGTTGGATGTTGAGTTGTGATTTCAAATGGCCTCGGAATGTCTCTATTTATAGTGCTGAATTGGGTGAGATCAAACCGTCCAATCTGGGCTTCGGAGCCTCCAAACTGTACTGATTCAAATTCAAATATATGCGGCTGTGGCACTGTTTGACCGTCCGAACTGATGATCGGATCGTCCGATCAGCTGCATTAATTTCAATGTCGAGCAAAAGTCTCCGGACAAGATCTGTCATCGCCGTAAAGAGTTCGGACCGTCCGATCAAGTCTTTGGATCGTCCGAACACATGCTTCGTGGCCTCCAAAATTGGTTCCGAACAATATAATATTTGATGAAATACATCGGATCATTCGAACTACATAGGAGTGTCCGAACTTCTTGACTCGCAGCATTCGATCATCCTTCCGAAGAATAAAATATTCTGGGAAAAGCTTCGGACCATCCGATCCTGGACCGGATCGTCCGAACTCAGACTTCACAGCATCCGAAGTAGCTTCCTAACTTTTAATTAAATCATGAAAAATCTTCGGACCATCCGAACTCTGCAATTCGAATACTTATAATATTTTCTTCAATTTTTGGCTATCGGTACTTGCTTCCAATATTTTTATTTAGCGAGAAATATTAATATCTACAATTTTCTCTCTTTAAAGTATTAGTAACAATTAACCTAGTTTTGTAATCATCAAAACATAAAATTTGAGACTTTTTAATGCATTAAAAACATTAATCTCACAGCACGAGATTTGTATGTGTTTAAAGCGTAACAATCTCTCCCTTTTTAATGATCACTTAAATAGGAAAAATAAATATGCATTAAAATAAATACCATAAACATTTAAATAACTCCCCCTCAAATAAACAACATATTTTAAATTAAACAATTTAATTAATTTATTGTTTAACCAAATTTATTCTCTCCCTTTTTGCGATAATCAAAAAGACTAATAATTTAAAAGAGAAAAAATAAAACATAAACTAATTTCATTAACTAAATAGAAATTACATTAAAATTTAAAAATTACAACTTAAAAGAAAAAATAAATAAAATCTAAGAGTCGTCTTCATTACGCGGCGGAGGATGAGCCATGAAGTGGTCAAATCGAGACTCCAACAGAGCAACTCGAGAGTCAAAGCATCGATAGACGCTGTAGAAGTGGCGAAGTGGCTGGCCATACTACCCTCATATGCGGTTTACGTTTGTCTCAATACAATGTAGAGTCTCAAATAGATGATCAAAAGGAAATTGGTTTAGAGGAGTTGGAGGAACTTCAGGAGAAAGAAAAGGAAGATCACCAATATTAGGTGGACTACGGTGAAGACCGGAAGAAGAAGGAACTTCTTTGGGAGGAGGTCCAGAAGGAAATCCCTTCAACTGAACAGAGAGACGAAGACTCGAATAAGGAATGAAAAAATCTCTAACGGGATGAAATTTATAAAAAGAACAAGTTGGGTCGTCAACCCAACGAGAGAAAACGGGATTCCAAGATAAATCCATCTTGGTGATAGTGGCATGGTTAAAGATATGAGAATCGGGAATGGGTAAATGCTCCACGCCATCAAAAATAATATCAAAATGAGTCAAAATTCTATTAATGAAGCGAGCAAAAAGAAGAGTTACTCGCTTCGAAGATTTATCTGTGTTATGCATAACCTGCATAACAAAGCAAGGAAAGCTAAAAGGACGAGAGGAAACGATATGAAAAAGGACATAAATATCGAGATATTTGCAGGTGGAGGTGTCTCCACTGCTAGGAACAATAGACGAAGTAATAAGTTTTTGGACAATTTGAAAATCAGGACAAAGATGTTTGAGAAGAAGACTATCGTCTGCAGCAGTGGCAGGACGACCAAGAATAGTAGATAAGACTTCATCACGATCAAAAAGTAGGATCGTTTTGAGGCCATCATTGAGAAAAGAAAAGACTTGGTAAGTTCCTAGAAAGGCCGAACTAATTAGCGAGATCAGCGAAAGAAAATTGAATGTGCCGACCCTGAACAACTGTGACAATATGAATGTCATCACTGCCCATGTCGAGTTCAAGGTTGGCGTAAAACTCAAAAATAAGTGAGGGGAAGATAAGATCTAGAATGGAGGGTAAGAAAAAAGATTCACAATGCTGAAAGGTAATAAAAGTCAGCAATAGGAGATGGGATTGGGCCAAGTACTCGATATCTAAAATTCGGTCAGGGAGGATTGGGCGATATGGGTAGTCGTCGGGTATAGAACGAGATATGGCGGGTTGGTTTGGATCGTGAGGATGAGTTTCAAGTTGGGGTCGAGTATTACGACTCGAACCACCAACTTCAAGATTGCGACGAGGCATTTTTGGAGAGGTTTTCGAATATAGGAAGAGAGAAATAGTGAAAAGTTGTGAATAAAATCGGGAGGTTTGAAGCCTATTTATAGGCGAGGGTTCGGACGGTCCGATCCTACTTACCGAGGGATAAGTTTTCTGATTTGTCGGATAAGATTTGAGAGGATCGGAGGATCCGAAGTGGTTCGGAGCGTCCGATCGCTTCCGAAACCTTAGAAAATTTAATAGGGTTTGATTGAATTGGATAGAATTTGACCGTTCGGAGTGTCCGAAGTTTGGGCGATGGATCCAAAATACGAGGGGTAATAGATTTTGAATTTAACCGCGAAGTGGTTCGGACGGTCCAAAGAGGTTCGGACGATCCGATCTGATTTTTGGGGGTAAAATTCAAAAGTTTTTAACTGAATGGGCGGTAAACAGTTTGGACGATCCAAACTGGGTTCGGAGGATCCGAACTGCTTGAGTTCAGAATTACGGAAATGACCCTTAGCTTTTGTAAATTGCATTTAAGTCCTTAACAATTAATTCATATAAAATGTGAGCTTATAATTTTGAATAAATACAATTAATTTGTATTATCCAATATTAAATTGCTCAAAATTATTATTAATCTCCCCATCAATTTGACATTAAATTTAATTTATGTCTAAATGCGATTACAACTCAATCATGCCAAGTTCACCACGCAAACGAATAAAATTATTTTCATATAGTGGTTTTGTAAAAATATCAGCTGATTTTTGGTGTCAACATATTGAAGTTCAACTTCATTTCGTTCGATGTGATCACGAATAAAATGATGTCGAATATCAATATGTTTGGTGCAAGAGTGTTGAATCGGATTCTTTGTAAGACATATGGCGCTAGTGTTATCACAGAAAATAGGAATTTTAGAAAACGATACACCATAGTCAAGCAATTGATGCTTCTTCCAAAGAATTTGCGCAAAAAAATACTGGCAGCCATGTATTCGGCTTCGGTCATTGACAACGCAACACAATTTTGTTTATTTGAGAATCAAGATACTAAACAGTTTCCCAAAAAGAAACAAGTTCCACTAGTGCTTTTTCTATCCACCTTGTATCCACCAAAGTTGGCATCACAGTAAGCTTTTAAATCGAAAAAGGAATTTTTGGAATACCATAAGCCGAGATTTGGAGTATTTGAAATATATTTGAAAATGTGTTTTAAGACGAACAAATGTGATTTCTTTGGACATTATTGAAATCGTGCACACAAGCAAACACTAAACATAATGTCAGGTCTACTAGCAGTTGCATAAAGTAGGGAGCCAATCATACTACGAAAAGGTTGTTGATCTACAGTTTTACCATTTTCCTCCTTGCCGAGTCTGATTGATGTGTTCATAGGTGTATATGATGCTTTTGAGTTCTCCATGCCAAAATTCTTGAGAATCTCCTTAATGTATTTTCCTTGGTTGATAAAGAACCCATCTTTGTAATGCTTGATTTTCAATCCGAGAAAATAACTAAGTTCTCCCATCATGCTCATCTCAAAGTTGTCCTACATAAGCTTGGAGAATTCTTGGCGAAGAGTTTCATCAGTAGAACCAAAAATGATATCATCCACATAAATTTTCACTATTATAATTCATCATTTTTAGTCAAGTTAAACAAAGTAATATCAACAACACCTCTAGAAAAGCCATTAGAGATAAGAAACGAAGAAAGTTTTTCATACCAAGCTCGAGGAGCTTGTTTCAATCAATACAAGGTTTTATCAAGTTTGTAAACATGATCAGGAAAATGGGGATCGATAAAGCCAGATGGTTGATCAACATAAACTTCTTCTTTCAAATCACCATTTAATAATGCACTCTTAACATCCATTTGGAACAACTTAAAATTTCTAGAACAAGAAAAATCAAGTAACATGCGAATGAATTCTAGTCTAGCGACAGACGCATAAGTCTCGTCATAATCAATGCCTTCTTCTTAACTATAACCTTTAGCTACAAATCTAGCTGTTTTTTTAGTGATAGTATCATGCTCATCAAATTTATTTCTAAACACCCATTTAGTACCTATAACAGGTCTAGGAACAAGATACCATACACTATTCTGTTTAAATTCATTCAACTCATCTTGCATAGCAATAATCCAAGAATCATCTAATAATACATCATTTATAGATTTAGGCTCAACATGAGAAACAAATGCAAGATGATTACACAAATTATTAAGCGATGAAAGTGTAGATACTCTCTTTGATGGACTTCCAATGATGAGATCCATAGGATGGTCTTTGTGAAGTGTCCATTCTTTTGGAAGTGATGTGTCCTTACTCGTATCATTGTTATCATTCAAGCTTGAGGATGCCATCTCTTCTTCGATTAATTCTACATCGTCATTGTTAGTGCAAGAAGGTATAAAAATAGATTCATCAAATACAACATGCATTGCTATTATACAAGTAAAGTGCATTTATTAAAAACTCTATATGCCTTACTCGAAGTAAAATAACCTAAAAAATACCTTTGTCGGATTTGGCATCAAACATACCAAGATTTTCCTTACCATTGTTGTGAATGAAGCACTTAGATCCGAAAGCACGAAAATATGAAATGTTAGGATTTCTCCCCCTCCATAACTCGTATGGAGTTTTCTTGAGAATTGGCTTTATTGATACACGATTGATGATGTAACAAGCAGTGTTCATTTCTTCAGCCCAAAAATATTTTGGTAGAGAATTCTCACATAACATAGTCATCGCAATCTCTACAAGTGTCCTATTTTTTCTCTCAACGATACCGTTTTGTTGAGGAGTCCTAGGACAAAAAAAATTGTGACCAATGCCTTTGTCTACACAAAAGTTTGTAAAATCTTCATTTTGAAATTCAGTTTCGTGGTCACTAAGGATCTGTTTGATAGAACGATTTTTCTCATTTTCAACTCTTTTGACAAAAGTTTTGAAATAATCAAAGGCGTCATTTTTGTGGGCTAAAAATATTTTCCAAGTAAAACGTGAGAAATCATCCACAATGACAAATTCATAAAGCTTTCTTCCTGGACTAGCGTTTCTCGAGGGGCCACATAGATCTAGGTGGAGAAGTTCAAGGGGCATAGAAGTGGATATTAAATTTTTGCTTTTAAAAAATTCTTTTGTATGTTTGCCAAGTTGACACGCATCAAAAATAGAATCTAATTTTAAATTTAGATTTAGCATAACAACATCTAGATCAAGTTTAAAAAGTTTTTCAATGGTACTAGAACCAACATGACTTAACCGTCTATGCCAAATAATGTTGTCATCAACATTCAAGGATACAAGGCTTTTGATTTTTGAAAAAGATAAAATATTTAAAGAAACCTTGTAAACATTTTCACTTCTATATCCTTTGAAATTTATGGATTTTATCAGACATGAGTGATACGGTGCAGTGTTGAGAAGTGAAATTAACTTCATAACCTCTATCGCATAATTGACTTATACTTAGTAGGTTATGCTTAAGTCCTTTCACAAGAAGAACATCATCAATCATAGTAGAATTAGATATACCTATTGATCTGATTTTCTCAATGATTCCTTTATTGTTGTCTCCAAAAGTAACCGTCCCTTTTTCATTTGGTTTGATTGATTGAAGCAGCTCCTTGTTTCCCGTCACGTGTTTGGAGCAACCACTATCAAGATACCATATGTTTGGTGGCATACTTATTTTCTGTCCCTGCAATATAAATTTTTGGTACCTTTTACTTTTTTTGGGTCCATCATTGTTAGGGATATAACAATAGTCACTTGGTAACATAATCAACACTTTCCAAGATTGCTCCCAGGAAAGGTAGGTAGGGCTAAGGCCTCTTTAAAACCCTATCTCCTTAGACAGAGAAACGTTGATCAGGGAGACCAGTCGCAAGACAATGCAGTTTAAATCGGTCTGTGAAGAACTCCCTTAGATCATGTTTTCATAACGTCACTTCATGATTATTGAGAAATCTTAGGTATCCATTTCAGATAACTTCTTTCATTATATTGATGTCTTAGTTATCTACACTTAGGTCTAACATGAACAGTTTTACCGTAATAAGTACAGATAGAGGATGATCTTATTTTAGCCTTATCAATAAGACTAGTAAAGTCTATAGATTTACTACCATACCCTATTCCTCCTTTATCAAAGCTACATTTTTTCATGCTCAAAAAATTACTCAATTTATTAATACTAACATTGAATTTATCAAATGATTTTTCTAAGTGAGCTATATCATCCTTTTAGCTTAAGTTTTCATGCTCCTTAGATTCTAATTTATTTTTAAGACTTTTATTTTCCTTTCTAAGTGATTTAGCCATGTCAAACATAAGTTTATATGCATGTATTAATTCATCATAGGAAGGTACCTCATCATCGTCGTCAGATATGATGTCATCATCCTTAGCAATGAGACAGATGTTGGCTTCCTCGTCGTCATCACTGTCGCTCCACGTTGCTATGAGTGCCTTCTTGTTGCCTTTGTCAACTTTCTTCTTGAGAGGGCATTTATTTGCATAGTGCCCTCGTTGTTGGCAGTTGTAGCATGTCACTTCCTTCTCCGACTTCTTTTCTTTTTTGAATTTATTCTCTCGTATGAATTTTTTGAATTTCCTTGCAAAGAGTGCCATATGATCATTTTCTTATTCTTCAACTTGGCTTGATAAGGCTATACCCTTTGCTTTGAACTTTTCATCTTATTTCTTTATCTCCTTTCTTGTGGATAACTCTAGTTCATGGGTTTTTATAGTCCCATGAAGTTGATCAAGAACATAGAAGGCAGTGTCACCTTTGTTGGATTCAATTATCGCAGTTTTCTTTGCATCCCACTCATTGGGTAGTGCTCGAAGTGCTCTTCTCCATACTTGTTTGGTTGTATAATTTTCGCCTAATTGGGCAAGCTCATTGATGATTTGAGTGAGCATTCGGAACATGGTATCAATATCTGCCTTGGCATCCATCTCGAAGATCTCGTATTTAAGTTGCAGAAGATCAATCTTTGTCTTCTTCACTTGATTTTTACCCTCGTGGCAAATCTCTAATTTGTCCCAAATCTCTTTTGCGGAGGAGCACATAGAGATTTGGTTGTACTCGTTCATATCTAGAGAAAAATGCAAAATATTCATAGCTTTATCATTTTGAGAAATTAATCGCATATCCTCTTTTGAAAAGTCGTTCATTCCTTTCGGAACTTCGATACCATCCTCTATTTTCATAGGGACGTAGGGACCTTTCACCATCACTGTACAAAGGTCATGGTCTATGGATTGGATATATAGAGACATTCTATTTTTCCAATAACCATAATTTATGTCATTGAAAAGATTAGGACGATTGGTTGATTGCCCTTGAGCATAATCACTCGCTAGATTTGCCATAGAGTCTTTTGAAAAATATTTTCAAAATGTGGCGCTGATACCACTTGTTGGAACCTAATGGGGGGAAATTAGGTTTTATTGGCAACTTTAGTAATTTAAAATGATTTTGCAAAAACGCAAGCGCAAGACTTAGGGCAGTCAAATATAAATGCAATAAGTAAATAACGTAAATGACGGAAAGTAAATAAATCGATAAATAAGAGAGGATATGTTTATGGAAGTTCGAAGATAAATCATCTTTGTCTCCCCTTCTTGGTTAAGATCGATTAAACAAGGTATCACTAGCACTTCGTCTTGGCCTTGATGACTCCAAGTTAGTCGATACAACAATAACACGATCACCGCGTCTTTTGGCCTTGAGGGCTCCAAGGATAGCCTCACAACAACTCAAAAAACTTGGCCTTAAGGGCTCCAAGGATAGCCACAACAACTCGATAAACTCGGCTTCACACTCGAGTATACACAACAATGAATTTCAGACACTTATACAAATCGATACACAAATATATATTGAGGGACTTTGAAATAGGCTTAGAATGCTTGAAGGATCGCTCAAATGGTGCTTGAATGAATGAGAGATTTGGATGTTGAGTTGTGATTCGGAATACCTCTATTTATAGTGCTGAATCGGGTGAGATCAGACCGTCCGATCTGGGCTTTGGAGCCTCTGAACTGTACTGATTCAAATTCAAATATATGTGATGTGGCACTGTTCGGACCGTCCAAACTGATGATCGGATCATCCGATCGGCTGAATTAACTTCATTGTCGAGCAAAAGTCTCCGGACAAGATCTGTCATCGCTGTAAAGAGTTTGGACCGTCCGATCAAGTCTTCGGATTGTCCGAACACATGATTCGTGGCCTTCAAAATTGGTTCCGAACAATATAATATTTGATGAAATACATCGGATCGTCCGAACTCCATCGGAGCGTCCGAACTTCTTGACTTCGCAGCATCCTATCATCCTTTCGAAGAATAAAATATTCTTGGAAAAGCTTCGGACCGTCCGATCCTGGACCGGATCGTCGAACTCAGCCTTCGCAGCATCCGAAGTAGCTTCCGAACTTTTAATTAAATCATGAAAAATCTTCGGACCGTCCGAACTTTTTTCGGACCCTCCGAACTCTGCAATTCGAGCACTTAGAATATTTTCTTCAATTTTTGGCTATCGGTACTTGCTTCCAATATTTTTATTTAGCGAGAAATATTAATATCTGCAATTTTCTCACTTTAAAATGTTAGTAACAATTAACCTAGTTTTGTAATCATCAAAACATAAAATTTGAGACTTGTTAATGCATTAAAAATATTAATCTCACAACACGATATTTGTATGCGTTTAAAGCGTAATAAGGACATATCACCGTTGAGAGAGCACAAGCCCATGAGACGAGGGAAGAACTTCAACACCTAAAAAATAGGAGAGGGAACCCAGATATTTTACGGAGAAACGAGAATCAAGTTTCTCGATGATGGAATTAACAAGGGGCAAGTGACTCCCAATTAGAGCTGTCAGACGGGCCGGCCCACCCCGCCCCTCCATTAACCGCGGCCCTTTGGGTTGGCCCGTTTAGGCCCCCCTCTAAACAGGTCATAAAAAACCTAACCCGCCCCGCCCCGCCGTGGGTTGCGGGCTACGCGGGCCAACCCGCCAAAATTTTAAAAAATTCAAAAAATATAAAAAAATTCAAAAAATAAAATTAGTATTTGAGATTGAAAAAATATATCAACATGTTAAAAAATAACAAATAATAAATGTCACAATCAAACAATCATATAAAATTTTGATGTTAACTATTATATTTTGGATAAAAAAATCGCATTTTCAAATAATATGAATAATATAAATAGATATTTAATAATAAAATAATAATAATGTAAGATATTAAAAGTATTACAAATACTAGTTTTAATTTTAAAATCACATTATTTAAAAATAAGTATTTTTATGCTCATAATTAAAAAAATTAAAAATTTATTTTTTTTCAAAAACTGGTCGGGTCGTCCCGCCCTGCCTCAACCCGCGGCCGGTTTAGGTCTGCCTCCAAACGGGCCAGTAAAACCCCAACCCAATCTGCCAATTTTTCATGCCAGGGCGGACGGGCCCGATTGGACCGACCTGTTTTGACGGCTCTACTCCTAGTGATTATTAAATCATCCACATAGACCAAAATATACACTGTGTGTTCCCCATGACAATAAATGAAGAGAGAGGAGTCAGCTCGAGAGCCGAAAAGCCCAGTTGCAGCAAGAAGGAGCACAACTCCTAAAACCAAGCTCGAGGGGCTTTCTTAAGACCGTAGATAACCTTATTCAACCTGCAAACATAAGCAGGAAAATTTCTGTCAGTAAAGCCCAAGGGTTATGCCATAAAGACTTCTCCACTGCGAGAACTCTACAGAAAAGCATTATTCACATCAAGTTGACGTAAGGGCCAAACATGTTGGACCTCTAAGGATAACACAAGATGAATAGTGGCTGGATTGACTACAGGGCTAAAGGTGTCAAAGAAATCAATCCCAGAGTGCTGATGAAAACCCTTGGCAACCAGTCGAGCTTTATGGCGATCGACAGAACCATCAAGGTTCCGTTTGATGCGAAATACCCACTTAAAACCAACCAAGTTCTGAGAGGGATGAGCATGAACAAGATCCCAAGTTTCATTCCAGAGAAGAGCATCAAATTCAGCAAACATGGCAGAGTGCCACTGTGGATCCTTGAGTGCCTACGAAACACATGTGGGTTCCTGAGGGCCAACCTTTTTAGTGACAGTAAGAGAAGACCTGGGGTTAGGTTTGGAGATATGATTTTTGGAGCGGGTGGTCACGAAGTGCGTATTCTGAGAGGAAGGAGGAGGCGGTGCAGGGGCTGTCGGAACTTAGGACAACGGTGAGGGAGCACGACCCGAGGCCAAACCAACACACAAGGAAGGATCCAGGAGTGGTGGAACGGACGGTGGAGGGTAGGATACGGGTGGAGGGTTAGTGGATGGGTCAAGAACAGGAACAAGGTCTGGAGGAACAGAGGACAGATGAGTGATATAGGGAAAGACAGATTCAACAAAGCAGGCATGACGTGACATAAATATTATGGAAGAAGATATTTCAAAGCAGATATAAGCACTTTGAGTGAGAGAGTATCCGAGGAAAATTCAGGCGGAGGAGCGAGGATCAAGGTTCTAACTGGTGTAAGGGCGTAACCATGGGTAACAAAGACACCCAAAGACTCGAATTTTGGCAAGGTTGGGTGGGTGAAGGAATAGTTTTTCAAAAGAAGATAACATGGAGAGGTTGGATTTGGGCAGACGATTTATGAGATAAGTGGCGGTGGATAGAGAATAGGGACTGAAAGTGGAAGTAAGGGATGTTTGGTGGAGGAGTGTGAGGCTAGTTTCAACAAGATGGCGATGACGACATTCAGCAAAGCCATTGTTGCGGGGTGTGAGGAGGAGTGGTAAGATGGGAGATGTTGGATTGCACTAAGATAGGTTTGAGAGCTAGAAA
Organism: Henckelia pumila; assembly: GCF_033568475.1. Classification (NCBI taxonomy): domain Eukaryota; kingdom Viridiplantae; phylum Streptophyta; class Magnoliopsida; order Lamiales; family Gesneriaceae; genus Henckelia; species Henckelia pumila. The sequence continues at coordinate 189,731,216 of NC_133121.1, read as the reverse complement.
TTCACCACTGTTGTCTGTGTAAAAAGTGATTATTTTTCTGTGGAATTAATTTTCGACCAGGACTTTGTAAGTGGGGAACACGTTTGAGACGTCTGATTTGCATTGTAAGGGATAAAACTAGATGTACTTGGAGAAATGATCTACAAAAACAACGTAGTATTTGTAACCATTAATGGAGTGAACAGGCGAAGTCCAGACATCAGAAAAGATTAATTCAAGTGGCGACGACGAGGTAAGAGTAGAAGTGAAAAACGAAAGTTAATTTTTATAATGTGACAAGAGTTACAATGAAAGTGCAAAATAGAATTTGACGAAAGCATAAAAACATTGGAAGAGGCGAGATGACATACAATATTTAAGGAGGGGTGACCGAGAGGTGAGTGCCACAAAGCCAGAGATGGGGCAGTGGAGAGGAAGGCCGAGGGCGAGGGAGAGAAGAGTGGTTGGAGTTGTCATGTATAGATCATGTCCTTACAGGGCCCCGTGAGAAGAATGGTCCCCGTTCTCATATCCTTCACTGAAAAAATGAGGAGAAAAAGGCAACAGAAACATTGCGAGTGCAACATAATTGAGAAATCAAGATTAGATTTTTGCATATAGAGGGAACACATAAAGTATTGTGGAGAGAAAAATACGGAGGATACGGGGGTAAGGTGAGAGTGTCAGTGTGTGTGATGGACAAACTAGTGCCATTGCCAACAACAATGGAGTCCGTACCGCCATAGGGAGTATGGAGGGATAGTTGGATAGATCTGTAGTGACATGATGAGAAGCACCAGTGTCCATCAGCCATTCAGTGGGACCCGATGTGTTCGAAGGAATTGTAGTGGTGTGAGCCTGAGGAGGAGTATAGGCCAGCTGTGATGGTGGGTGCGAAGATTGAGGAGCCCATGGTAGGTATTGATAGGAAGGACAACGTTTGACGGAGTGTCCAATGATACCACATAGTTGACAGCACCCTTGATAAGGGCGCAGGGTAAAGGTGGGGGCTGGCGGGTATGGTTGAGCTATGTAAGGGGCACGAGTATCCTTACCACGTAGCCCGTTGTTGGAACGAGGAGGGCTCGATGGTGAGCTTTTGGTAGAGGGGCGACTGAAACGAGAGGCAATGAAGGAAGTGGAAGGTCTGGATGGCTTAACCGGCTTAGCATCGAGTTGGGCCTCAAATGTAAGAAGCTTCTCATGGAGTTCATCAAAGGACATGACCGATCCCGAGCCTAAATTGCATGGGACAGCTCATTGTAATTATCATCAAGGCTATGGAGAACCTTGATAGTAAGATCTCCAGAGTCAACAGTGACACCCGTGAGAGCGAGAGCGTCAACAGTGACTTTGATGCCTTGCATGAATCAGCGATGTATTTCGGTCATTTTATAGGATTCAAAATCTGAGCTTTGAGTTGTAAGATGCGACCTTGGCTTGTAGATACAATAAGTCTTGGAGAATGTCATCCAAGCATCAAGAGAGGTGTGAGATGCAACAATGAACATGATCAAGGTGGGTGAGAGGGCACCAATGATCGCGTTGAGAAGCAACTGATCTTGACGAACCCAGAGTAGGAACTCCGGGTTGGAGGTGGTGAGAGCATTGGTGGTGATAGTAGGATGCGGAAATGGCTTGGAGCCACATAGCCCATCAGATCATAGCCAATAAGGAGAGATTGGAACTGAAGCTTCCATGCAAGATAATTTGTAGATAGGAGTTTGAGCAGGGCTTGGGCAGCCACGTTCATGGCGGTGAGAGATAGTTGTGCGGTGAGGGTGAGGGTGACGATGACGGCAACGACGATGACCGAAGACATGGTGGGAGTTATGGTTTAGGGGCGTGAGCCAAATGAATCTGATACCACATATAGTTTGAGAATGAATAATAATTATTGATCACAAGAGTAAACATATATATACAACAATATGAGTGGCTTATCACGACTAGATAAGCGCAAATAATTTCCTAATTTAAACAATGATATACAAGGATAGAATCCAATCAAATCACTAAAAATAGTTACACAATATATCGCTAACATAATAATAATTCAAATGTGCATTTGGATTAATAATTAATTTTAAGATAAAAATACACTAAATCCTTTTATTCGACGTAATTTTAAATGATCCATTTATATATTATCACTAAAAAATTGTAACGCCCCAAAATTAGCTTAACCGAGATTTTAAGAGATTAGTATCGATAATCAAAGTTTATGAAATTTGAGGATTGAATTGATATTCGATCAGAGACTGAATTGCAAATTTTGAAGAATTCAGGAACCAAAGTACAATTTGCCAAGTTTGACTTAGTCTTTCTATAAATAGAAGGTTTGAAGCGTGAGTCATCATCTTTCTCCTTCCTTCCTCTTCTCTCTCTCGGCCGATCCACCATAGTTGCCCCTCTCCAAGCTTTTTGATTTCATTTCGTGCTCGATCCGTCCAATAGAATTTCAATCTGAAGGTGTATTCGCGATCACGGCTTCGAAGGATTCGTTCTACCGTAATTATTTCTCCGATCAGTCATACTTTGATTTTAGGATGTTGTCAGAATTTGATTATTTTTGGATATATCGTTCTTGAGCTAGGATAGATTGTATATTTGAAGTCGGATCGGAGAAAGAACGTCGTTCGGAATTGTTATGAATTTTTAGGCTAAATTCAAAATTATGGGTTTTAGGATTTGCTGGAATTGGATTGAATTAGATGAATTATTGTTGTTATGAGTTGGTTGGATCGTTATATTGATGTTTGTGGTTTTTCGGTTAGTCGAATTATAGTCGTTATACCGTCGGTTTGAGATTTCAGAATTTTGGAAGTTGTTTGAGTTTTTGGGATTTTATTTGAATTGGATTGATTGATATTGAACTCTTTTGCATCTCTGTATAGATTTGGTTGAAGATTTTTGAGTTCAGAGTTCGTGGAATCCGAAGCATCGCAGAATTGATCGAGAATTGGTAACGAGTTTACCTTAATCGTTGAATTATGATTCAATGGAATTTTGATTAGAATTCTCGTTCTTTTAGTTTGTCTAGATTGAAGCTGCATCGAATCAAAAAAAATGTAATAGATGACATTGAATCGAAAAGGGACGAATACTCGAGTTTAGACTGATTTTCTAGTCCCTAAATCACATACATGCATGATTACCCATTCTGATTGATTAAATGCATTGAGTTGAATTACTTGATTGTGTTATGATTCAATTTGCATTCATACTGAGCCAGAACGATTGATTTAAAAGGGCCGAGTCGCTCCAGGCTAAATTAGACGTTTTGGGGACTATAATCGAGTGACATTGGTCGTCGAGTTACTCCATTAGCCCGAGACACCTTATAGTTGCTCCAGAGTCTATAGGATTGAGATATGCATCATCCACCTCGATCGGGAGAGTCGGTGAGTTGTTGTAATATCTTGACCTCGGGATCCCAAAAGAAGAAACCAGATTCTTTGATTATCCGAGTCGATAATCTTGTTTTAAAGACATGCATTGCATTTTATTGCATTTCGAATTGAGTTTTTGATATTTCAGGTGGTTGGTATACTACTTGAATTGCTTGTCTTGTTGTTACATATATCATGAATTGATATATTACGTTGATTTACTTGTCTAGTTGCTTTTACTGGGAATTATATTCTCATCGGATTTATCCGGCTATTGTCTTGTCTTTGTATGTGTGCTTGACAACAGGTGGGACATGTTCGAGTCAGAAGCAGCATGATTAGATCGAATTGGGAATGATAGAAGTAAGGACTTGTTTTAGAAGTCGAACTTTGTATTCGAACTCGTTTTGTTCTAGTTGTATTACGTTGTATTAACTAGAACCGATGCATGTTCTATCTTTTGAATTATTGTACAACTTAGAACTATCATGTACTGCTTTTATGCGAGTTGTATGGATTTATGCATGTTGAAATGAGGATTTTTGGAGTCGGATTGAGCTTGCATGATCTGCTGCTGTTTTATTTTTCAAAAAAAATTCAGGGTAGGGGTCTGTGTACCTTCACATTTTGATAAGGTTGGAATTTGTTCATGCACGAACCCCAGACATGCCTCCGTGCATGGGTCCGTGTGAATATTGGTCGAGGCAGAGAGTTGAGTTTTTGTGCATTTTGTGCACGGACCCAGGCACGGAGGTGTGCACGGGGTCCGTGTATTTGTAGTCTTCGAGCTTTGGCTACATCTTAATGCACGGACCCGGGCACGGAGGGTGCACGGGGTCCGTGCATGCTTTTAAATTTTTTTTTGATTAATCCCTTGACTCTCTGTCGTTGATTATATGATTTATTCTTGATTAGATGTCTAGAATCGAGATCCTCACAAAAATCATGGGATAAATCGACTATGTTGTAATTGATTTTTGCTATGCATATTTTTTCAGTGTATACCAACTGAAAAATTAATGTTGAGGTAGAACTTTGATGCTTGATTAATAACATGTATCAAAACGATTTGGCATGCATTCTTTATTAAATTCAAGAGAATGTAGTTCAAATGTTATATTATGCAAGAAACATAATTCTAAATTTATAGAATAAAATAACCTATTTATATTATATTATATTATAATAGATGGGACTGGTCTGGAATTGGCTTGCCATGTGTTTATCCTCTTGGGGAAATTCGGGTTAGATGCAACAACTTTTCTAAGTAGTTTTTTGTCCGTCACTGTCGAAGATCCAAGTTAATCTGCTACAATCTCAATAAAGTAATGAGTGGGGTTCATAAGAGTTTTTTCGCGTGACTAATCAATATTGGGCTCATAAAATACCCAAAAAACAAACTAAAAATGCATAAGAATGCAATATATTTGTGGATATATTATGAATAATGTACATATATCAAAAGGTGGTTATCCCATATTTTATAGCTAACCTTGAGAGTTTCAAGTAACAAGAATCCTCTCCTTCTTATGATTTCTTCCATGTTTATTCAAGATTTTCTTCTTATCTTAAATAAAAAAAAGATTTTCTTCTTATCTTTATAGGACACTATCTGAGAAAATACCCATGGTCAGTTCTTAATCTCAACTACGTCCCCATATCGTTCATTCTACTAAGCACATACTGGTTTGTCCTCTCACCTAACCCAAAACCTCATTTCACTCGGCCTTGAGTGTAGTGACCCGCACCGTGATCACCACTGATCAGAAACTTAGGCATGCAATTAAACAATAAAATAAATCATAATCAGAGATATACTATGGAAACTCAAATAACTAAAAATACCAGCATGGTAAAACCTAGTGGTCGACTCTGCAATCCTGCCTTGGTCACCACTCAATCTCTAAATCTCTAGGAAAACTACCTGCAATTGCCCCGTCGAATGGGGTGTCCAGACAACAGAAAATAACTGGAAGTGAGCGCTAAAGCTCAGTATGCTAGTACGGGTAAACATACGTATATGATGCATGCAATGGAATGAACACGTATCATATCTGGGTAACAAATCAAAATTCACTCAGTCTGGCGCCTAGGACATGAGTTGTAGCCTCGAGGAATCAAACCGCTGGACCCAACCACTTACTCCTAACTGGATGTGGACCTAGAATGTCCCCTGGAAACACTAGAGACGGAACGACCCATCGGTCAAGTGACTCTCAATGCCCAAACTTCCTAACAAGGGCTGAGCACCCTATAACACAGGTTTATCTCGAATGAAATCCAAGATCAATATGAAATGCACATGAAGCATAATATTTCAAAGCAATAACATGCATCATGTCAGATAATATGCAACACATAAGCATGCAAACCCGCTGGCAATCTCAGTCAGTACTTAACGTACCTATCTAAGACAGTTCTTAGAAGCTCCCATCTAGGTTCCAAGTCTACCATGCAACACTATAATTCATAATAACCATGCATCATCTATCATGCTCTAAAATCCTTAATTAAACTATAACATACTCCCTATTTACTATAAGGATCTAGAGCTATACCTTCGTCCGTCATCAGCCCGCTGATGTCGAATGTCCCAGAGCTTGGGCACAGCCCTGTTACGACCCCTGGACACCTCGCCAAATCTCCGTTGCTCGGACACTACTACAAATACTGTCCGTTATATAAAAATATACTAGAACCTACTCCAACTCTTAATAAAAGAGTCCCAAAACCCTTAAAATCGAGCCATCATGGGAGAAGAGAGGTTTCAGAGTGAAATAAAAATGAGCCCCTCGACCCCTATTTATAGAGCACGATCGGACGCTCCGAACTCCCGATCGGAGGCTCCGATCTACGCATGCATGCCACATTCTGATCGGTCCATATCGGACGCTCCGATCTATACTTCGGATGCTCCGATCTCATGCATGCATCTACATGTTCAAGCTTTATTGCCACATGCATGACACCACGTTCGGATGCTCCGATCTCCTCTTCGGAGGCTCCGATCATTCCGTAGCTTTCGAACTCCTTCGCTGGCTTTGATCTGTTCGGACCATCCGATCCCCATAAGGCTTGAGTTCGGACCCTCTGAATCACCCGAGCCTAAATAAACCCATTAATCATTTTTCGGATGTTTGGGACCCGATTCCTTGATTCGTTTGATCATATAAAAATATTTTAAATCATGTTTTATTAATTCTAACATGATTAGACAAATTAATCTTGTAAAATGAAATCGGACTACTACATTGAATCTCCGGCCCTCCACCCATCGAGGTGGGCCATCTCCTCGGCACCTCGAGTCCTCGGCCTACTCCATATATGAGACTACCTTCTCTTCGCCATCTACCCACAACCTTGGGTCTTTGGCCTCTAGTTCGGCCACTTGGACTATGTCTGTCCACCTAAACTCTGGTCATTACTTATGAGACCCTTAAGAATTACCTAGATATCAACGATAATAAATAAATCATTAGAGTGGTTCAAGAAAGTCCATCATATCGTATCTCGGATCACGAAAGCTAAGGCCTTGGCATTCTCATCTATTGCCTACTTCATTTAGCCAGCCAAGGAATTCCAAGCTTCTTGAAGACTCTTGCCTTGATCTGGATTATCTATTCTACGTAATCAGATTGCATTTTATTTATATACATGAATAATTTGTATCCATATGACACTTTTTAAGGATATCTTGTTATTTGAGAGATATAATATCGTGGATTAATATATATATTTTTAATGTCACAAAATGCGTTTTTCTCATTTGAGTAATACAATATTAATCTATTTATAAAAAAATGTGTAATACAAATTAACTATTTTGATATCACGCTTCTTTCACAGAATTGTCACCATTTTCCCTTGTCTAAAATAATCAGTATAATTTTAGAACCATAAATTATAAAAACATCATGCTTTAATAATTATAATTTCTTAATATATATTTATAGGGTTAATTGTCAATCACTCCCTAAAACACTTTATAACTTATTTATAAATCCCTGCATAAATAAAACTTACTTTCAACTCCCTGGAGAGAGAAACTTTTGTTTCTAAATACCAATTTTACCCTTATCTCTTAAATAAAAAAAAATGAGAGAATGAATAATAAAAACAAAACTAATCCAAATAGTATATATATATAAATTCAAATTAAAATCAAAGAACATAAACCATATCATATACATGCTTATGTTGATACAGGAGCAAGTATGTGTTTAGAAAGCAAACATATACTTTCAAATCATTATTGAAAGAAATATGATAAAGGATTAAAAGTTCGAATAGGAGATGGATCAATAATCATGCTTAATACAGTAGCAGAAAAATTAAAAATAAAAATAGAAGAAACAAAATTTGTAATACCCATTATATATCAAATAGAATCAGGAATGGACATTATAATAGGAAATAACTTTTTAAGAGAATATCTTCCCTTTACACAATTTGAAGATCACATAACTTTAAACAAAGGATCATCAATGATTTACATTCCCAAAATACGAACAGCATTTCGCGTAGGAAATGAAGGATTTACAAATAATTTTCATAAACGAAATACAAATCCAATAGAACTAAAAATAGAAAATATTTTAACGATTAATCCTGAAAAAGAAATCATGAAAAAATTTCATGATACATGTTCTGAAAATCCTCAGGACAAAATTAAGAAAAGAAAAAACTTAATTGCTTCAATAAAACTCAAAGACCCTAATATCACAATCCGTGAAGCACCAAGAAGATGTAACATGGATGATGCAAAAATACTTGAAAAAGAAGTTCAAGAATTATTAAAACTTAAGATAATCATCCCTAGTAAAAGTCCACACTCTTCACCAGCCTTTTATGTCAGTAAGAAAGATACTGATAAGAAAAGAATGGTAATTGATTATCGAAAGATGAATAAAGCAACAATTATGGATGGATATTATATCCCAAATAAGAATGATTTACTATCTTATATAGGAGAAATGAAATATTTTTCCAGTTTAGATTGTAAATCAGGATTCTGGCAAATTCAACTAGAACCACAAAGACAATTACTTACAACATTCAGTTGTCCAAAAGGACAGTATCAATGAACTGTATTACCTTTCGGACTTAAACAAGCACCAGGTATCTTTCAAAGATATATGGATGAATCTTTTAAATCATATATATATTTTTGTTGCGTTTATATAGATGACATATTAATTTATTCAAAAACACTAGATCAACATTATAAAGATCTCATGACAGTTTTAGATATTTGTCATAAAGATGGAATTATACTTTCTGAAAACAAAGCAAAATTATTCAAAACAAAAATAAATTATTTAGGATTACAAATAGAAGATGGAAAACATTGTTTACAACAGCATATACTTAAGAAAATTCATGATTTTCCTAGTGAAATCAAGGATAAAGATCAATTAAGAAGATTTTTAGGATTATTAACTTATTCTGGAAATTACATTAAGAAACTTGCAGAAATCAAAAAACCTCTTCAGGTAAAACTTAAACAGGAATATAAGTGGAAATGGTCGAAAGAAGATACTAATTACATAGACACTATTAAAAAGAAAATAATTAGTAATCTTCCTGAATTATATTTTCCTTCAAATAAAAATATAATAATAATTGAAACAGACGCTTCAGATGAATACTGGGGAGCATGTTTAAAAGCTTATACTGGAGAAAAAAATTTAGAAGAACTTACTAAAACAGCTACTAGAAATAATGAAGAATTATGCAACTATACATCAGGAACTTTTCAAGGTGCACAATTAAATTATCATTCGAATGAAAAAGAATTATTAGCTTTAATATTCACAATTAGAACTTATGAAATTTATCTTATTTCTAAACCGTTTTTAGTAAGAACAGATAATATGAATTTAACATATTTCAAAACAAGGAAAATATCAAGAAATGCAGGGAGAAATGCGGCAAGGCTAATTAGATGGCAATTGGAATTGAACCATTATCAGTTCGAGATCCAACATGTCAAAGGAACGGATAATTCATTATCCGACGCATTAACCAGAGAACTTCATCCAAACTATACTATCCGTAGTAACGGAATAATAAAGGAGATCCTAAGTGATCCAGAAAATGACTGTGAGTCATTCGAACATGTCTCAGAAAGCATGGGGAATATAAATTGATGAAATGAGATTTATATTCAAAAACATGAATTATTTTATGACTTTCAGTCATCCGAACATGCCTCAAAAAGCATGGGGAATATAAATTGATGAAATGAGATATATATTCAGAAACATAAATTACTCTTTGAGTAAAATAATCAATTTAAGATTGATTCAATTCTTGCAAAAGAATTTATAAATGCAATGATACGCATAATAAAACTATCCGAATTACTCACGAAAAAAGTTATTTTACTAACCATTATATATATAAATAAGTTTTCTTGTGCAGAATATAATCAAGATGGAGCAACTAAGTCAATTAAAAGAACAATTGATTGAATTGCAGGAAGAAATTCAAATTCTTCAACTAAAAGAAAGGAATTTGAGTAGAAAAATTCAAAGGACAGAAGAAAAGATGATAACTTCATCATCATCATCCTCACCAAGAACACCAATCAAAATGGCAACTCCATTTGACAAAATAATGGAGATAAAAGAGAAACAGTCAGTGGTCACAGCCAACACTGACAAAGAAAAAGAAAAGAAAAAAGAACCGGTGGACACAGCCAGCACTGAGAAAAATAAAAAAGAAGAAAAGAAGTTTAAAAGTGCCCTTGAAAAGAAAGAAAGAAAGATGGTCAATCTGCGACCACAAAAACCAATTTTTGAGAAAACAAATTTTTCAAAAAAACTCAAAACTGAATTCTTTGAAACACTAAACTATTTGAGAATAGCCAAACCATCTGCAGAATCTTGGCTACAAACTTGTGACACACAGAGCATATCAAGAGCAAGAACACTACAAGGTGCTCCAGTGCATGAAGTCGCAAGATTCTTTTCAAATGGATTATTAAGTGGATTGGAAGTCAGTCCCAACAATCAAGAAATAGAACTATTTCCATATCAGTTGAGAAATAGTATCATCCAGTTCAAGAAAGCAGTCTTTAAGGACGATCCAGTATTAACATTGAGTATTCACTCAACCCTTCCAGATTGGGATGATAACAAATTCTATCAACCAAGGGTATATATTCAATGTCGAAAACAAAAAGACAAGTTCTTATTCGAAGGATCAAATGAAGAGAAGCCAGTCATGGATATCTCAACACTTCCTGAGATAAGAATAAAGACATTGATTGATATGATCTCAAAGACAGGAAAGATTGATGGAAACTCAAAGGTTAAAATAAATTTTGCAACCAGTAAAATTTTATTAACCACTGGACATAAGGAGACAATCCAAAAGAAAAAACAAGCCATGTTAGCTCAATTTGAAGCTCCAATCTATGAAGCAAAAGTTGAAATGACCCGAGAAACCCAACAAATGTTATGTCAAAAACTAAGAACAATGATATCCACTCACAAATGTGGACATTTCCAACCCATTCAAACAGAAGAAGCAGATGTCAAAGAGGACAAACCAGCTGTCAAAGAAGACAAACCAATAAAGAAATGGTCCAAATGCACCAGTGATTCAGAGAGTGACACAATGTAAAAACAAATGAAATCGTGAACCACACCACATGTTAAAGGCATCCACTCAGATGTAAAATGAGCTGTTTCCATTATGTAGTGTCGGGTGGTCCCCCTCTTTTCTTTTATTTTTAATTATGTATGCGTTTCTCCACGCCTATAAAAGGAGATGTTTTGTGCTGTAAAATGGTAAGTGAAGTTTGAGTATTTCTCTCTTCTTAAAGTTTCTTATAATCTGGTTCATACAAGACATATGAAAACTATCAGAAACTAAGAAACATAAAATCAGAAACAAAATAAGCCTTATGGCTAATAACTAAACAAGCAGGGCGTAAGGAGGATAAGGTTGGAAACCAATCATTGAATATTCATGGTTAAGAGTAAACCTGGAGATCCATAGAGCAAGTACCAGTTGATCAAGTGATCGTTAAGGGAAAGCAAGGATTTGACCTCTGCTCAAAACCAAGATTCATTCAAACAAGGTAACCTTCCTAAACCTCCTGCAGCCCTTAATTCAAAGAAATAGTCAAAATACATTAATCATGTCATCATCCTTTATAAGAAATGGAATATTAATAATAAAAAACTGGTTCGAAATAGAAGATGATCATGAATATGATACATTTCGTGAATATCGTTTAAATACTTCTGATTTAACCATATTTGAATCAATTTATCAACTAAAATTTGTATTAATAATCCATGAATTAAACCAAACTAATATGAAAACATTTATCTGTTATAAATGAATCAGATCTGAAAATCCATGAATCAGATCTGTAAATCAATGAATAAGAAAATTCATAAGAATTTGAAGAATTCCGCAACCTGGTATCAGAGCTTAAATAAAGCAAATTATTAATGCCTGGATTAACTTTAGATATTGAGATTAAAAATTTATTTGATAAAATAATCTTACTAAAAGATTTATGTCAAATAGATCAATTATGGAATAAAATAAAAGATCTCCAAACCTTTTATTTCAAAAATCATAAAAAAGAACATTTTTCAAGCAACTGGAAAATGATAATTCAAATTTCTGAAAACGATGAAATTGAAGACATAACAATATGTTATGAATAAGAACAAACTTTGTTATCAAAATCCGATCAACAAAAACAAAATAATAAAAGTAACAATTTTTACTAAATGGAAAATGTATGAAAATACAAAAATGAATATCTTTAATTTATATTCTCAAAATATAAATTTTGATATAGAAAATTGTGAAAACAATTTGAAACATCTTAAAAATTGTCAATCTTCAATTGATAGTTTCGAAGATTTTCAGAATTTATTAGAACAGATAGATTCGACAAAAAGGCTTTTAATAGCCTTAAGAAAATTAAGAAGTTCTATCATCTGTTAAAATGACAGAAGTAACAATTCCAAATCAAAACAACCTGGTTGATGAATCTGAAGAATCTGAAGAAAACCAAGAGTATAATTTGAATATTATATTCAATCAAAGCAAGTTTGCTGAAATACAGAAAACAGGGTTTTCTAATTCAAAAACAAATCTAATAGACCAACCAGGAATACTAAGTAAGATTTCAAATTTTATTAATCCCAGGAAAAATTTAATTTATTATTCAATTCGTACAAAAGAACGATCTTGTAAAATAAATAACGAATCAAGGTCTAATACTCTGAAGTTATTAACAACTCAAGATATTAATACCATCATGGAAAAAGCCAGTGAAAAAGAACGATCTGAACTGAAATATGTTCATATCGGAGGAATTGAAATAATAATATCAGCTCACTACCGAGAAGGAATAGATACACCAATTGAAATAACAGTTCGTGACAAAAGAATACGTAATTTTGAGGATTCTATCCTTGGAAAAATTGAAGGAAATTTATGTTACAAAAAGATGAAATTTTGTATTTATCCACAATAAAATATATCTCTTTTTGATAAAAACATAAATGACGTTTTAACATTAGATTATTACTTTTATAGAAATAATCTTATGTTAACAGGAAACCATCCGATCAATATAAACTATGTTGTCGGTTTAGCAATAAGTAATAATTCTCAAACAGGAATAATTTCAACAAAACCAACTATTTCTATTGAAAGAATGTTTGAAAATATTACAAGAATTGAACACCCTCGAAAAGCATTTATTGAAGAAATAAATCCCTATAAAAGATGGAGTTCAGATGACCTCCAAATCACAAAACAGTCTGTACCAAGAAGATCATTATCATTTGCTAGAAATGATGAAGATATTCTTGATAAGATTGGAACCATGAATCAAAATATTCTTAAAATTAAACAAGCTATTGTTAATGAGTCAACCTCATCGCAATGACGTTCTTAATAAAATTAGAAAAAAATCTAGGAGATTTAGAAAATAATATTAATAAGATCAATCTATCAATACAAGAATTAGAGAAGAATTTCAAAGAATATATTGATTTAGCAACGACTAGATTAATAATTAAACAAGAAAGACATAGTAATGAAATATTAAACTATCTTAAGGAAGTTCTTCCAATAGATAAAGGAAAAAGAAAAATGGAAGAAGAACCACCATTCAAAATTGAATCATGGTATAGAAATCCTCTTAGTTATGGCAAACATAAGTATGGAGATGTTTAGTGAAACCGACTCATCCGATTTTGAACAAATAGGAGTAAATACAGAAGAATTATATCATTCACATCAGGACTCATAACAATACAGATATATGAATATTTCAGAATCAGAATCTGAAGATGATTCTAGACCACGATTAAATCTACGAACGAATGTAGAAGGTAGTGGTGGAAGAGGTGATGAAGAATTTAAATATAACAGAGATCAATACTCTGGATCTTATAAAGATGTTAGAGATATTCTTAGAGAATCAAAAACATCAGGATTTGTGAAACAAAATATCTTAGATTTAGGATGTTCAACAGCCAAAGAAAGAAAATCAAAGATAGATCATTGGGCAAATGAACTATCAGTACAAATTCAATTAACACCATTATTAGACAAAAGTGAGAATATTCAAGTTTTAACTCATGGGATGATAAAAATGACACTGGTAGGAGCAATAAGAACTTGAGCTGAAAACCTAGTAATTACTAATCTACCACAAGGAATGACAGGACATCGATATTTCGAACTATTTGTTGATGCCTTGTACCAAGAATTTTTAGGAGTTTCTAATAATGATGCTAATTTGGTAGCTAAGAATATAGAACAAAATAGAGCAATCTTTATATTAGATAATATTAAATTATGCAATTTATGTTACTTAGAAGAATTTATTTGTGATTATGAAACAAACTATTATCAATTAATAGATGCTGATAAAAAGAAACATTATAAACTAAGTATCTTTAATAAGATACCTAATATACCTATATACAGTAAAGATGAATTCTTAACTAGTCCTTATGCTAAAACTTTAGGAGGAGCTATTAAATTCATCAAAGACATAATAACAAAGAAATGTTATGAAGTAACACTAAATAAAAGAATTTCTAAATCCTACAAACAAAACAATAAACTTTGTTGTGACAAAATGGAATTCACAGTAAAAGAATACGGTTGCAAAACAAACATGTCACATAAATATTTAAAACGACAGAAACAGAATAAATTTAATAAACCTTATAAATCTTTTAATAAGAAATTTATTCCCTATAAAAAAAGAAATTTAAAAAGAATTTCTTCAGAAAACCTTATAAAAGAAAATTTTATAAAAAGTTTGATAACAAAAAACCACCTTGCCCAAAGGGTAAAGGAAAAAATTGTACATGTTGGTTGTGCAACGAAGAAGGACATTATGCGAATGAATGTCCAAAACGAAACGAAAAGAAAAATAAAATTAAACTTCTTGAAGAAATATATACTATTGGATTCTATCCCGTAGAAACAATTGAATTTTCATCCGATGATGAAAATATTTATTATCTTGATGAATCAAGTGAATCAGATTTTGAATCCGATTTCACATTTGATAATTCAAGAAATAATAATGATTAAAATAACGACAAGGGCATTTTCGGAAAGACAAATATAGGGAGTAAATTGAAAGTTTTGTTTGATTTAGGGAGTTATCTACAAGTTGTCCATATTTATACTATCTATACTATTATATAAAAGTTGAGCTTATTATAGTAACTAACTTTGAGGTCTTCAAAATTATTTATTTCATAATTACCCCTTCTTATCCACTATCTCAATAAATTTCTCTCTCAATCTATTTTTTGGTTTAAAAAAAAATTACATAAAAAATCATTTATTTTATATATACAAAGCATGTATATTTTGCACTAGTATATATAAATCATCTCTAAACCTCTTAGTTTTATATGCTCTCTGGATCTCTTATATAAACTAAATCTCACATAAAATAATCAGTATAATTTTAGAACCATAAATTATAAAAACATCATGCTTTAATAATTATAATTTCTTTATATATATAAATCATCTCTAAACCTCTTAGTTTTATATGCTCTCTAGATCTCTTATATAAACTAAATCTCACATAAAAAAATCATAATAAAAAAAGAAATAAATTGTTATACACACATTACATACACATGATTGTTAAAAATCAATGACATTTTCCTTCAAAAAAAAATCAATGACATTTGGTATTCTCATTTAAATTTTTGTAACCAAATGTAAAATGACACTAATAATAAAAACTCTTGTAAATGCCTACACTAGTTTTAGTAAAAGGGTAAAGGGACGCTCCTCTAATAATCTACATGACGAAATTGACCTCAACATGTTCACAAATTCAGCAACGATGTAGCGGAATAAACGAGCATGATGGGGAGGGTATTTTAGACATTTGGGAACACAGTCCTCTGCTTTACTGAAGTCATACTTTTATCTCTCACATAGACACACACTTGTATTAGAGAGAGAAAGAGAAGAAATCACATCAAATTCGAACTCGAATCTCGCTCTATCATCTGCGCACTCGTGTCTTCGGAGCTCTCTGTAAAATTTTCTCTTTTCTTCGCTCTCGGTTTGAGCGTATTTTGCTTTGAATGATTGTTGTTCGCTGATGTTTTTACCCGCATTGTTGTGATTTTGTAGATTCGGAGGTTTTTGGGAGCTTGATGCGTGAGTTGTGAAGCTAGCAGATCGGTCATGGCGGAGGTTTCCGGTGAAGGACGTGCTGTGGTGGCGCCGGAGATGATTTCGGTAGACAATGCACAGGAGAGGACGCCTCTGGCGGTGTCGGGCTCGTTCAAGGAGGGGGTCAAAACGTCGTCGTCTCGGCGGAGAGTGGCCGTGCGGCCAAGTTTAGATGCGGACGACTTTATAAACTTGCTTCATGGCTCGGATCCGGTGAAGATGGAGCTCAATCGCCTCGAGAATGAAGTCAGAGGTCAGTCTTCCTAGCTGGATCCACTGGATTCGCGCTTGGATTTGTTTTAAACCGCCGACGTTTTTGTGTGTTCGCGTGTTGTTCGAGTAGTTTATGAGATTTGGTTCTTAGTATTTGTTCAATGCGGAAACGACGACGTTTTACATGGGTTTTGCGCTGGTTTGCAGATAAGGAGAGGGAATTAGGCGAAGCTCAGTCTCAGATCAAGGCGTTGAAGTTTTCCGAGCGGCTTCGTGAAAAAGCTGTGGAAGAGGTACCTTTATTTGGAAGTTTTTATTTATATTTTTGTTCGCGAAAAAGAATCCATTTTCTCTACAATACAGTAGACTATGAGTGCATTGCACCTCCTTGTTTTTCTTTATTTCATAATCACGTTTCTTGAGCTTTTTATGTTTTCTTATGGAAGAGTGTAAGTGGTCTGTATCTGTTTGAAACTTTGGTATTTGGATTTTTAAGTTTGATATTAGAGCTCATATCGAGTTATACACAGCCGGGTAAGTTTAAATTCAACATGGTTGACATTTGTGTTTTGAAGATATTTGGTATTTGTCAACCATTTGAACGAGTTTGTGCCTTAGTGAATGCCAATTCTTGCTGGTGGATTATCAGATAGAAAATGAAGGAAAAACCAATTAAAGTCCTGTTCGGCACTAGCATTAATCCTTGAAGCGAATTATATGTTTAAACGAATTCAATAACATTTACGCAAAAACCTAGTGTCTGCAAACTGTGAGTAAGGTGAATGACTTAGAAATGTGGTGGACAATATTATTGCTTTTTTCAGTTTTAGTGGTAGAAAATAAAGGGCAACAGATTCCTCCATTCATAATATTTGTCATAGATCACTGTTTTCCCAAGCTTAGTTCAGCTGATTTGTTTGAAATAATTCAGGTGGAATTTGTTGATTGTACTCTGAAGAGTTATTTTAATTTAGGCCTAGCAAATACCATGCCAATGCGTTTTCAAGGGCAATTGAGGTCGACTTTGTTAGAATTATCCAAATGCTGAAAATTTTTTGTTTAGAATTTCAAGTTTCAATAGCTCATTTTTGCCAGCGTTTGCAAATACCATGGCAATGCATTTTCTGTGGCAATTGAAGTCAACTTTTTGAATTATGCAAATGCTGAAAATTTTCTGTTGAGAATTTCGAGTTTCAATAGCTTGTTTATGCCAGCGGGAGTTTCCATAGCGTATGTCCTTCGTGTCAGTTTGGACAAAAGATTACCTTCTGTGGCAAAACAGGAATAATGTTGCTGAATGTGGTTCATCTGTGAGCATATATATATGATCAATTTTTATTTATTTTTTATTATTATTTTTTTTCCAGTTTGAATTTGGCTTTATCTTAATGTATATGTTCCTTTTAATGTGTGCATGCTATTCGGTGTTTCTTCTTTGAAGCAAGTGTTCTAGTTCATTTTTCCACCCTGCCCCCTTTCCCTGGCTGTCTTCTTCCTTTATGAGATGCATGAAACTTTGCACATAAATTTGAAAGAATCTGAGGTTTCTCGGTTCACTTCAGCTCACCGAGGAGTTGGCTAAAGTGGAAGAGAAGCTCAAATTAACAGAATCTAACCTAGAAAACAAGGTACTATCTTAATCCTTACTCACTTTGTCAGTACTTTCTTATTTCTTACACACGATCATATGGGCTTTTGTTCTGGCAGAATCTTGAAATTAAAAGAATCAACGATGAAAAGAAGGCTTCAATGGCAGCTCAATTTGCCGCAGAAGCAACTCTTCGGCGAGTTCACGCTGCTCAAAAGGATGATGATATGCCTCCTATTGAAGCTATCTTGGCCCCCTTGGAGGCGGAACTCAAGCTTGCTCGACTGGAGGTTTGTGATGGAATGCAATACTTTTCCAGATACCTTTGCTTAAACAAGTCTCATCCTGGAGCATTTCTTAAATCTTAGTTGGCCTTCTGTTTTCCAGATTGCAAAGCTGCAGGATGATAACAAAGCATTGGACAGGCTTACCAAATCAAAAGAGGCTGCTCTTCTCGAGGCAGAGAGGACTGTACAAGTAGCATTGGCAAAGGCTTCTATGGTGGATGATCTTCAAAACAAGAATCAAGAATTGATGAAGCAGATTGAAATTTGCCAGGTTATATAATTGTGCGCATTCTTTGATCTTAAGGGCCATCTCTTTTAAGTCCCGCCACTCACTTATTTTCTCTAACTTGACATCTTTCTCAATTGTTTTAGGAAGAGAACAAGATCTTAGATCGAATGCACCGCCAGAAGGTTGCAGAGGTTGAAAAGCTTACTCAAACTGTGGGTGAGCTGGAAGAGGCTGTTCTTGCTGGTGGTGCTGCTGCCAATGCTGTTCGTGATTACCAGCGGAAAGTTCAGGAGATGAATGTAATGTGCCGTGCCCGCGCGCGTGCGCACACACACACACACACACTCGTTTCCCTCTTCAATGCGGTATCATGAAACCATAATAGGCATCTGACATTTATTTCTGATCCATTCAGGAGGAAAGAAAAATTCTTGATAGGGAGCTGGCTCGTGCTAAAGTAACTGCCAATAGAGTGGCAACGGTGGTAGCAAATGAATGGAAAGATGCTAATGACAAGGTGATGCCTGTGAAACAATGGCTAGAAGAAAGAAGATTCTTACAGGTTAATTTTCTGTGCCTAGGGTCATTAATTTCCTAGCTGTCGAATTTATTAAACTTGTTACTTCTCCTTCTAGATCTGTTCTCACTTTAGTTTGTCATAGGGTGAGATGCAACAACTACGAGACAAACTTGCGATTACTGAGCGAACTGCTAAGTCTGAAGCCCAATTGAAAGTAATTTGCTTATTTATGGTTAATCTGATGAATTTTTTTTCAAAAAGTATATCATTATTTCTTCAAGTTACAATAAACTGTCATCCTGTCCATTAGGAAAAATATCAATTGAGACTTAAAGTTCTAGAAGAGACTTTGCGATCACCAAACACTGCTACACGTAGCACTACTCCTGGGCCTGAGGGAAGAAGCTTAAGCAACGGTCCTTCCAGACGACAATCAATTGGTGGAGCAGAAAATGTTCCCAAATTGACTTCCAATGGCTTTCTACCCAAGAGGTCACCATCTTTTCAGATGAGATCTTCTGGGAGCAGTTCAGTGTTGAAACATGCAAAAGGGACATCAAAGTCATTTGATGGTGGGTCCCGATCTTTGGACCGTGGGAAAGTTCTCTTAAATGGATTAGGGCCAAATTTCAAGCAAAGCCAGTCCTGTGATGGAACTAAGGATGGAGAGACACAAAATACTTCGTGGAAAGGAAGTCAAAACGAAAATACCGGTGATGTACAGACAACTGAGAAAGAAGATTCAGTGCCTGGGTTATTATATGATCTATTACAGAAAGAAGTGATTGTATTGAGGAAAGGTGGTCTTGAAAAAGATCAGAGTCTTAAAGACAAGGATGATGCAATTGAGGTTGATTTTCTTCCATCGTGTTGTTTATTGTACAACTTATGTTATACTATATTCTTTTAAAATATGCTTGTCTTACTTTTGATCAGATGCTAGCAAAGAAGGTGGAAACATTAACCAAAGCCATGGAAGTCGAGGCTAAAAAGATGAGAAGGGAAGTGGCATCGATGGAGAAGGAAGTGGCTGCCATGCGGGTGGAGAAAGAACACGAAAATAGGGCCAAACGACTTGGGAATTCCACTAAGAATTCACTCAACACTTCTCAGTTTCTCCCGGGAAGGTATGCCGTTATTTAGGACGCTATTGCCAATTATAATAGTATGTTTCCTAGGTGGTCCGTTGTTGCTCTATTTCAAATTTATGTATGCTCATTTTAAAAAATATCTAAGCCATTATTCCCCTCCTATATTGGATGAGTTTATCTCACTGAAATTGCTTGCAGGACATTATCAAGAAGCGGATCAGGACGGAACACACAATAACAAATAGCCCAATTGCAGCATCAAAGCATGGTTCTGCATAAATCTCGTAATTTGTCCGTCATCCTTCTGATGTTCTTAAACTTACCCTTCATTGTTGTTTGTATAATTACAAGCATGCCATGTACTCTTTGGTTGGGCGAGAAATCAACATTGTCACTGACTAGCTGAAATCAGGTGGAAATGATCGGTATGCTTCTGACTTAACCTTAAACCCTCTCCTTGGAAATCACTGCAAGATAAAACGAGGATATCGAAGTTAAGCTAACCTTTTGGAAGAACGATTTGAGTGGCAGTTGTGGTTGTATAGTTAGCTTTGTGGGCACTATATTTGTAATATGCTGTTATTGTGGCTATTATTTGTTGAGGTTTGCCAATATTCTTGTATTCAGCAGATAAAGATCAGATTTGTTTTTGAAATCTGTGTTTTTATCCATTTATATATATTTTGCTCCCTATGATTCTTACACGATGATCATTGTTTGTTAGTCAAGTGAAACTTGCTCTTCAAGTTGTTGCAGTTATTTTCATCTTATATAAAGTTTGTTTCGAAATGTATACTTGCTGATTTTGCTTCGACTTCAAATCAGAAAATTCGACTGGACAAGATGAATATCATATCGCCCTATTTTGTATGATATATCAAGCTTATTTTTTAACTTGTTATCCTTTTTATGTTTTTGCTGGTAGAAAATTGAATTTTACGACATTCTATAAAGGTGCAAGTCTTCTACGAATACTCCGACGGTAATTGCTGGTGCTACTGTTTGGTAAGCAGTCTGCCACGGAAAAGAAACGGGCGGATTATGCCCAGACCTCTAGACAACTAGTACTAGTATGATTTGGAAGCACACGATGAAGGGGTAAATTGCTACCTTAAACTTCTATAGGAGGTATGTATATAGGGATATCTAGAGGCTACAAAAACGAGTGCCAAGAGAATCTTCAGTGAAATGTCAGATATCACATCTCATCAAAAGTAGCATTAACTAGCACGAAGGCGACTGTATTTTTCTTCATGATAGGTATGTTATGCCAAAGTGGAAGCTGAAACTAAAAAATGATGGTAAGAATCCTGGTCAGAGTACCGAGTAAACTCCAAGATATGTGATTACTGATTTGATTTAATAATTAAAATGACGATAGACTTCCATTTCAAACTAGGAAGTTTATTAAATTATTATTAATAACTAAAATGGCTCGAGAGACATCCATTTCAAACCAGGACGAAATAGCCTTGACTCCTTGTGTAGCTGGGGGGGTCCATAGATGGGAAATCTTCGTTTATTGTGTGAAGTTAAAATTTTACCTTGTGAAGAGGCGATATTTGTTTATATATTTATTTATATATTTTTTTAGTAAATATTTTGAAGAAGGGATTTTGCGGACAAAATTCATTATAGTTATTTAATTTTTATTGGGAGCATACGCTTGAAGGAAGTTTGCATTCCCAAGTCTGAGCTTCTCATGGATTATGTTTTCCAGTTAAAAATACTTTCTCGTCTCATATCAATAGACAAATGTTTGTTTTCACACATATTAAAAAAATATTTGAGAAACTAAATTTTAAAAAAGAATTTTCATTTTATTCTTATTTAGAGAGTGTTTGGATAAGATTATTAAAAACAATTTATAAGCTTCTAGAGTTTAAAAGTTGTTTTGAAAACTTATAAACTGTCAGATCTTATTTTAAAAATAAGATGTTAATGTGTTTGGATGAACTTATTTTTAACAACTTAAAGATGATTTGTTTGGTATTATAACATTTTTTTATTGTCAAAATTACCAAAAAAAGATATAATACTATGAAAGTAATGTAAATAGTTATATATATAAATAGTTTTAGAATTTTATCATAAATTTTAAACATATATTAAAAAATAAACTATTTTATATTTTAATTTTTAAAAAAAATTACAAATTATGCAAAATGATGGGTAGGGGGCATGACGGGTATTTAATAAAATATATAAGGATAATATGGAAAAATAAATATCAAAAAAGATGTTTTTTTAAAAATTAGGGCACCTTATTTTTTAAAAAAACAACTTATAAGCTGTTTCATATAGCTTATAAGTTCATCCAAACACCATTGATTTTAATAGAATAAAATAATTGTACAAGTAGTTAATAATATTAATTTAATAGGGGTACATTGATAAAAGAATATGAAAATAACATTAAATAAACTAGACTATATACTTGAGACAAATGAAAAAAAAAAATGTAGTCAAAATAAATTGGACGAGAGTATACATCACATGGGCTTAGCGTTTAAGAGTTTTTTTTTTTTAAAAATAAAAATAATTCAAAAGACAAATAGGCTGGGAGGTTTAACAAAGTAACGGAAACGTGCGTTTCTTACGTGTCAAATTGACTCCAAGCATCATACGTGCTAGCCACGGAGCATATGGGTAGTGATCCGTCTACAATCAGCTACTAAAAAATTCTTAATTGCATGAAATTAACATAATAAAGCAGAATCTGGTAAACAACGAAAACTAAAACATAGTTAATGTTGGTGGGAATTGGTTTCTTCGATTCAGCTTCTTCCCAGGAACCTTTCTTATAATCTGCTGTTGTCAGGGAACTGCACGAATCTCCTACTACAAAATCAGAGATGCGAATCCAAGGTGCGTACACTCGCTTTCCATAAGAAACTATTTGCTCCCACCAAGATGATGCACTCGGACTAAGAAAATATACCTCCAAAATAAAATGGATTCCTAATAATGTTGTTTTCAAAGTGCACGCTTGAAAACAACCACGACTATCTTGAATGTCTTTCAACTTGATAATCGAACGTTTTTATATTGTATCAGCAGTATAACAATATCCAAACCACAAGTATTTTGATAGAAGATAATTTCTGCTGAAAAGGTCGGGGAACCAGTGTGTAGAATTTTCTCACACTCAATTGATTGTGTTCAGATATGTTGGAATGTTGGAATGATGATTGATCCAGTATTTATAATGACCAAATCATTTTCTATTATAGGACACATCTTTCTGATGATACCTATTCGTTTGAATCATAAAAAACCGTCAAAACCACGAATGGATGCCATGAACGGACGTCTCTGTTCGTCACAGACCTGAAGGAACTTCATATAATAGTGCACCGAGTTCCTGGTTCCTTCAGTCTGGTTCTCCTCCCACTTTGGTTCCTTGGTTCCTTTAGGTTCCTTCAGATACCATCTATCATTTCCAACATAAGATCTTCCATTTTTATGGAAATCACCAACAATTCTTCACCATTTTCATTAAAATGAATTTTAAAGAATTTTTCGATTATCAAGCTACAATTCTTATTCATAAATAAAGATATCCAATGGATTTGAATCTTTACATTGTAAAGACCTCTCAAATGCTAATCAACGTGACTGGTAGACCAGCTTTGAACCAGCGACCTTATACGATTAACCGGAGGGATCTCACACATAGACTTTTCTTATCCTTTGTATTCATATTGGCGACACGTGGATCGGTCTTGTGTCTTACTACCCTGGATTTCATGAATATTTATGTAGTTAAGCCAACCACACTGGAGACGGCACCATCTCCTAATTCACATAGGTGGTTGTTATGAAGAATACCAACTGATATGAATCTATAAGTCTATCGAAGATTCATATTGTTCCAAAATATTTTCATGATTTTCCATCGATATTAGAAGAAATTGAGATCCATTACAATCAAATTGGGGAACAAGGGAGCCAAGTTGGAATGCATGGAGCTCAAGGTGGAGGACTGAAATTTATTGGAGACTCTAAAAAGATCAAAATCCGATATCTACCGTTCAGAATGTAGATTAGGATGTTATAAAGCTACAGTTAAAATTTCAGCCCGATCCGACGGTTGAACTCAAGATATGAATTTTTCAAGAATTATGCACAATTTGAAACAGCTTCAGCACCTAAGCACCAGAGACAAGCGCCTAGGCGCTAGTACGTGATTTACACACACTCGGCATGTAGTGTGTTTTTTCGGTTTTTTGAGTATTTTTTTATAATTTGTGCTATTTTTGAGTATTTTAAGTCTATTAAGAAACTTTTAAATGATATATTTTGATATCTTTTATATTATTTTGCGTTATCTTTTATTATTTTGTAGTTGTATTATAAATACAACATACACATTCATTATTGAAAATGGAATGAAAATTATGAAAATTGATTTTTATTAATTATAATTCTTTCTATAATTATGCCAAAGCTATGCTTTGTTTATCAAATCAAACTTATCAAAATTTAACCAATTTGTGGCATTTTTCGATTGATTATCTTTGTGGATTGTCAGAGACAGGTTTTCTGAAGATTTCGTTGTGATTAATTATTTTTTTCTCGTGATTATCTGTTGGTAATTTCAAGTAAATTAGACATGGATATCCGAAAACTTACTTGTTCAAAAGATCGGGACAACATTAAAGAATCTTTTTGCTATTGAATTGAGGGTACAATTTTAAATATAGTCATGTTTGCTTTTCATGAATCCAAGATTCATATCACCAACGTAACTACGTATTCCAAAGGATTGCCTTTTATAACTCCATTCAAAGTAATGAAGCTTTTCCTGACCATCCCATTACGTGAATAAGCACTTCCCTTGGGACAAAATTTAAGTGCTTCACTCATATATAGTATAATTTACTCATTGAACCCAAGATTTGGAAATCATCCAAAGTTTAGTTGAGTTTCTACTATTGATGATCAATTAGTTGGCTTCAGTCCCATCTCCTTTGACATTTTCAAAACTAGATCACTTGCAAGGCCTTTTGTCAAAAGGTCCGCCAAGTTAAGATTTGACCTCACATAGTGTTACGCCTTAAACGCATACAAATCTCGTGTTGTGAGATTATTGTTTTTAATGTATTAACATATCTCAAAAATTTTGTTTTGATGATTACAAAACTAGGTTAACTGTTACTAATGTTTTCAAGTGAGATATTTGCAGAGATTATAAAAATAAATTGATCACAAGGTTCAGAATATTGAAGAAAATATTATACACACTTTGGAAAGCATTTCAGAACAATATTTGGAAGTTGTACAATACCTTCAGTTCGGAAGCTCCGATGTATATTTGCCATTATTTAAAGCTTCGGAAGCAAGTTTGGAACCAGCGAAGGACAGATCGGAAGCTCCGATCTATTTCCAGCATTTGTTTATTCTTCGGAAGGATTTCGGAAGCTGCAAAGACCACCAGATCGGAAGCTCCGTTCTCTGATCAAAAGTTCCGATCTCCGACAGCGAAGATAGGATCTTGTTCGAAGACTTTTGCCTGACATTGTATTTAATGCTGCCGATCGGAAGCTCCAAAGTACTGATCGGAAGTTCCAATCTCCACTCAGCACCGGAAGTTTGAATTTGAATTTGATGAAATTCGGAAGATCCGAAGATGGATCAGAAGCTCCGATATCAGCCGAGTTCAACACTATATATAGAGCCATTCCAAGGCCATTTGGAGATACAACTCACATTCTGATTCTCTAATTATTTCAAGCATCATTTGAGCGATTCTTCAAGCATTCTAAGTCTATTTCAAGTCTCTCAAAATATATTTGTGTATCGAGTTGTATAAGTGCTTGGAAATCATAGTTGTGTATACTCGAGTATGAAACCGAGTTATTGAGTTGTTTTGTGGCTATCCTTGGAGCCCTTAAGGCCAATGTTTTGTGTAAGGTCCAAAAATCCACTAACTCGCTCACGATGTTCTTAAGATGATTTTTATGATGTTGTGAGTTTAAATTATTTTTAAGTTATGAATATTGAATATGATTTCATGTCTACATATATTTTATTTTAACAATTTTGAGTAAGGGAATTGAACAACTGATCAATGTCGTCCAACCAGCTCTCACAATCAACAGGATTCTCTGTACTCTGCAAGATTGGCGGGTTAAACGACTGAAACCTCTTCAGTAAGGTTTCCATAGGCGTCGCTGTGACATCCATCTGATCAGTTTCAGTACTAGCCTGCTCGTTCGGAGGAGTAACTGGCGGTGGGTTTCTGTTAATTACTCGACGAGGACCCATCTGATAATCAAAGGTTAGGACACAAATATCTCAATCGCTACAATCGGTGCCCTTCAACCTCTCAGAATTTCGGATATAAGTCGATAACAAAAACAGTTATATCTCAAGTAGTCCATGCTTTATAAATTAAATCACATAATCATGTAATTCAAATAATTCTCAAATAATAAAGCATGCTCGCATGAGAATTTAAATAATCAATAAATAATTCAATCACATGCGAGGAGCCAATTCAAGCGGACTCGATCTACCCCGCTCACTTCTAGTTCAACCAAGAACTTATTGCTCTGATACCACTTAATTTAAGGACCTCAATTCTAATCATCTAAACTCGAATAATAAAATCATACATCGAGTAAACCAAAGCTCAAAAAGAATCGAGCAAAGAAATAAATAATTTTTTTTTTGAAATACTGTTGCCGCGCTCGAGCGGGCAAAACCTGCCGCTCGAGCGCGCGGCGATATTCAGCCCTACTGGATCCTAAAATGGGGGTGCGCTCGGGCTGCTAAAAACTGCAGCTCGGGCTCCCCCTGCACTAGAAAACAAAACCAGAAAACGGCTAAAGTTAAGCTCTCATACAAGTCTTGACAGCAATCAAACTCAAACATGCATTAGTACAACGTTCAATCCAAATACAAAACATGAGGGCTAGAGTTAAACAATCCTTCGAACTAATAGATCATGCATTGGTTCTAGGTTCTACAAAACAACTCAGAACCAGTTCGAATACAAAAATAAGTTCGATTACATAATCGACTTCTCAAAAACACCAAGTCCTCACTTCTACTCAACTCAACCCCTAGCCATGATGCCTCTGACTTGATCATGCCCCATCTGTCGCAAAGTACACATACAAAACAAAGCAACAGCCGGATAACTCTGGTGAGAATGATATTCCCAGTAAAAGCAACATAACATGCAATAGCAAGTTATATATCAATAACATGAAATACAGACAACATATTCAATGTTAATACGAATGAAATGCATGTATTTAAAACCGGGATATCAAATATGATAATCAAGGAATTGCTGCTATGCTTTTGGGATCCCGAGGATGAGATCACGTAACAACTCACCGACTCTCTCGATCGAGATGGTGCCACGTATCTCCATCCTCTAGACTTTGGTGCGACTATAAGGAGTATGCTGACACTAGGTGAACTTCTACAACCCAGGCCACTCGCTATATAGCCCCCAAAAAGTTTAAACAAAAAGGGCCGTAAAACCCGCTGAAATCAAAGATTTAGGCTCGAGATGAATGCATATATAAACACGAGCACTAAACCATAAACACAAGTTCAAACAACAAAATACAAGTCCCACATTCTAGAACAAGTATTGATGCAAGTATGTGAATTAAGGGAAACTCAAGAACCAACTGTCTTGAGTATGCTATCCCGTTAAAACGATGTCTGCTTGTACCTTTCGATGCAAATAGCTCCAATTTTGGATACGCTACAAAAGAGGTTATATCAAACTCTATACAACCCAAAAACAACAAGGCTCAAGGTAAACTCTTTACCGCTCTTCGTCTAACTCTTCGACGATCGACTTCTGCTAACTCTGGGCTCAGCAGACTTCAAACGAATCTGTAAGGAGGCAAAATAAGATCAACAATGACGAACAAACCCAATAGCCAAAGTTCAACAATTCAAATGGTTCAAAATCCCAAAACTCAAACCGGCGGCATAACGGCTATAAACTGATCAAACCGGAAACACGGACAATAGTATAGCATTGCAAACAACTCAAACCAATGTTAAAAAATCAAAACAATTCAAATCCAACACATCTCAAAATCCCCATTTTCGAATTAGGCTTCCAAAAATCATAACAAATCCGAATGACGCTCTATTTTAAAACCGACTGAGAATAATCGATAAGAACTATCTCAAGAACGACATAACCGAAACTCAACAGATTCTAACAACATCCGAAAATAGAAGTATAACTGATCGGAGAAAAACTTATGATAGAACGAAGCTCTTGCTTCCGTGATCGCTAATCTGCCTTCGGATTTAAATTCTAACAGACGGATCGACCGAAAACCGGTATCACAAAGCTTGAAGGAAGCTTTGGGCGCCTTCAATGGAGGAAAACAAGATGGGGAAGGTGATGGAGAATGAAGACTAGTCAACCAAGCTAAGATATTATAACAAACTTCATATTTGCATTTTAGTCCCTGAAATTTCCGAAAATTGCAAAATAGACCCTGATCAAAATCAAATCGGCTCTTGAATTCTATAATCTCCGATTATCTCAAACAAACTCAATTAAGATAAATTTTGGTTGTTACAACAATAGATACATCCATATGCATTTCATGTTGAGCAAATCGATTATAAATGTGTATGACTTCATGGAATTGCTCAATCACTTTCCTAGTTTCGACCATGCGATATAGGAAAGACTTGGAAACCAAAAATTTCTTACTTGTAGCGTCTTCAGATTGATACTTAGCTTCAAGTGAGTCCCAAATTTTCTTTGTGGTTTCCTTTTTGTAGTATTGGTCGAACAAAGCATCGGACATTGCGTTGCAAATATGACCCCTTCACACATAGTCATCTTGGTCCCACTTTTGTCTTGCCCTTGTTTCTGCCATGGTTTCATTTTCCGCCTTCACCGGTTTTGGTGTGGTAAGAACATACACCACATTTAGCAAAGTGAGTAGAAAATGCACCTTCTTTTTCCAACTCCGAAAGTTTGCACAATCAAACCTTTCCAACTTGACAAAATCCGCTGCAAAGTTACGAAGAGAATTTCCTTGAGAAGCCATCGATTGCACAAAATAGTTTCTTAAGATTTTTGGTGGGAATTGGTTTCTTTGATTCAACTTCTGCCCAGGAACCTTCCTTATAATCTGCTGCTATCAAGGAACTGCACGAATCTCCTGATACAAAATCAGAGGTGTGAATCCAAGGAGCGTACACTCGCTTTACTTAAGAAACTATTTGATCCCACCACGGTGATGCACTCGGACTAAGCAAATGTTCCTCCAGGATACAATGGATTCCCAAGAATGTTGTTTTCAAAGTGCATGCTTGAAAAAAAACCACGACTACCTTGGATGTCTTTCAACTTGATAATCGAACGTTTTTATATTGTATCTGCAGTATAACAATATCCAAACCAAAAGTATTTTGATAGAAAATAATTTATGCAAAAAAGGTCGGGGAACCAGTGTGCAGAATTTTTTCACACTCAATTGATTTTGTTCAGATGTGTTGGAACAATGATTGTTCCAGTATTTATAATGACCGAATCATTTCCTATGATAGGACACATTTTTCTGATGATACCCATTCGTTTGAATCATCAGAAACCGTCAAAACCATGAATGGATACCATGAACAGACGTCTTTGTTTGTTACAGACTAGAAGGAACTTCATATCATTGTGCTCCGAGTTCCAGGTTCCTTCATTCTGGTTCTCCTCCCACTTTGGTTCCTTGGTTTCTTTAGGTTCCTTCAGATATCATCTATCATGTCCAACATGAGATCTTCCATTTTTATGGAAATCACCAACAGTTAATACAAGTCAATCAAAAGAAACCTGTAAATACTTAATTATAATACAACCATATCGAATCAACTACCAAAATCCGGACTGAAAAGGACCAAGATCGACACTCCTGGGAACGCTGCTCTGAAAAACTCAACGACCACTCACACTAGGTCCGTCGAACCTAAGGTTTGTCCCATAGAATGGGGTGTTTAAGAACAAATCGTGGACATGAGAGATGAAAATAGTCAATATGAAAGTATGAGTATACAAGTGCTATGAATGCATGAATGCAAGTGTACATGTTACAAAGTTCAGGATCAAGAACTCTACCCAGTTTGGTGGCTCCATGACATGTAGAACTCTGCGCCATCGCACTAGGAGGTGGCTCCCTACAGACCTTACTCCGTACTAATGGGTCCAACCATTCATTTAAATAAAAAAGGGCTAAGCGACCCCACTAAGGGCTAACTCGAGAAGGTAAGCTCAACATGATATGTATGCAGCATGATAATTGTGACATAAGATATACACATAAAACATTCCATATAAAATGCAACACATATAACATGCATACTCAACGAGGATATCTCAAATAGTACTTCCGTACCTTTAGCAAGAAACCTAGAAACATTAGGTCGAGGGTCCAAGCCTATAATCAAGTGAATACCATATCACTATTACGTTACTACAAGCATTAACTAGACTAATAACTACTCTCAAAAGCTATTAATAGTCTAGACTTGTACCTGAATCTGTCGTTAGCCCGCTGTCAAAGACCCCTCAACTTAGGCACATCTCTGGTACGACTCCAAAAGTGTCTTTCTATCACCCGGATTTTGAGAAGACGACTAAAAACACTCAAAATATATACTAACACACACCAAACACCTTAAACATACAATTAGGATAAGAAGTTTGTGGCCTATTTATAGATTGAGTTTGGAACCTCCGAACCATAGTTTGGAAGGTTCGATCTTGCATGTTGTGACATGTTTCTGGACAGCAGACTTCGAAAGCTCCAATCAGCACTTTGGATGTTCCGATCGCATGCATGCAGTCACGTATCATTTTCGTCTTGACACCTAAGTAGATAGCTTCCTTTGGAGGATCCGATCCAACCTTCGGGAGCTCCGATCTTCCATGTGTCTGTGCACTTTTGCCACCTCGTTTGTGTGCATTACCTAACTTACTTCGAAAGGTCCGATCTCAATTTGGAGGTTCCAAACTGACCATCTGCTTCCGAACTACACACTGACTAGTTCGGTGCTTCTGAACTACCTTCGGAGGGTCTGATACTTAGTTTCTCATTTTTGAACTGCTTAATCACTTTGCTATTTTAAATAATGATCTCTTGATCATGTTTTACCATTTAATCTTGTAAAACAAAAATAGGATTACCACATTCTCCCCCCTCTTAATGGATTTCGTCCTCGAAATCTGAAGTACATATAACTGAAAATGGAACACATTTTTATTACAAAACTTTTGATGTCCAAGTTACAAATTGGAATTACAATTGAAGTACAGTACATCCAACAAAATACATTTCAAAATAACTCTTGATGTTCCATACGCACGCGGCTCTCTAACTCCCAAGTGGCTTTCTCAGTGCCTCTGCGCTGCCATTGGATTAGGACGATATGTATCGTCTTGTTTGAAGAACCTTATCCTTCCGACCAAGGATGCGAACCGGTCCTATTGAAGAGTAGATTTAAGTTTTGGTGTTTAACAATTAACTAAAAAAAATAAAAAAACTGAAAAGAGTAACTCAATTGGACGTAGATTGACAAATAATAGGAGTTACTCAACTGGACAGTTCAGTCAAGAATCCATCCTAAGCTTATTTTATATTTATACGACTAAATTTATCAGATCTTTAACTGAAACTTGCAAAATATTTGAAGACTGAATTTGACGATTGAAGTTAGTACCTTGGCTGAACCACGACAAGATGACTCTCTCAAATCAGTCAAGGGTACTCAACTGAAGATTGGACGACTGACAATTATCAATGAATATTCAAGAAATTCAGTTACACATTTCCTAAACTATCAGATTTCGAATTATTTGAATTGCTACCATTTATGGAAAAATACCACTCTAATAGATTCTGCAATAGTGGTAATGCGCAGAGTTGTACTATCTTCAGAGTTTGTCTCCAAGACTTACAATTCAAGCAACGGGAAATTAATGTGAGGAACAGATAAAAATATAAGTATTTATGACCGTTGCAGATAGATGCCTATAAATAGGCTTGAAAAACAGTTGTAGAAGCTCTCTCGATCTTTCAAACATTCAAGTATTCTAAGCTATTTGAGATCAAGTCAGTCGAGTTACCAAAATTTCAAAGTATCAGACAATTGTAAAAGCAAGCCCTTTCAAGATATTCATTCGATCATTAAGGATCATTTTGTGGAAGTGTTCAAGAACTTTATTCATTTTTGTAATATCAATCTATGAATGAATTGTGTATTGAGTCTAGAAATTTCAGTTAAGGCATTGTTAAGTCCTTGCTGAATTGGGGTTGTACAAGTGGTTGTATTATTCAAATCTTATAGTAGAACCTTCCAAAGGAAAGAAGAGAGTGACGTAGGAGTTTTTATCTCCGAACATCCACAAAAAATATTTGTGTTCTTACTATTTCAGTCGACGTCTTACTCAAGTGTTCAATATATATGTTGATATTTTTCCGCATATAATATTTGTTGATCAAATGATATTGATAGTCAAGGAAGCAAACAATCAGTTCAGTTGTGCCGACAAATGAAGCTAGTCATTCAATTCGAAGAAAAGTGCAAGTGGTGTATTCACATCTTTTTCTACATGCATTCACTGATCCTAATAGGCCCTTTCACATAGGACATATCCCAATTCAACTTTACCTCAGATGGAGTTAGGACATGTATGAAACTATAAAACTTCACTCATGAAAATTTATTAATTATTATGAAAAATTATGTATTTAAATGTTTAGATTTTGAATTTTTATGCAAAAGTTAGCTTTTGATGTTTTTCAGGTATTACAATGACGAAGAGAATCAAGATTATCCAACAAGAAAGGGTTATGAGTTTTTTGTTTTAAAAAAATCAATACATGCTTGTTATGTTGTTTTTATTTAAAACTAATTTGGGGTAATTAATTATTTTTAAAAGTATGGAGAATAGAGTATTTTAAAATATGTTATTTAAGTTTTATGGGCCAACTTTTGATCCATAGATGTTTTTGTATATATTGGACTCTTAGTTTTGGTGATCACAAGTTGAACTACCAAATCTTTTAAAACAGGTGAAACTGTTTCAACTGCTCAAAAGAATCTTCGAACTGCTTGAACTGCTCGAAAGGATTTTTGAACTGCTCAGACTGCTCAAAGTTTGAACTGCTCAGTTAACTACTCGGACTGCTCAAAGTTTGAACTGCTCAAATTCTTGAACTGCCTGAACTGCTCAACTGATTATTTGAAATGCTCAAAGCATTAAAGGCTTTTCGTCAGCTCAAGAAGACTCCTTGTTATATTTGTAGATTTTCAAGTGAAAATTTATTAAACATAATAATAAGCCGACAAGAGTTAATTCTTACTCATCTTGGATATCGTTTCGCATTTATGAATACTCTTGAAAACATAACAAGACAGATCATAGAGAGAGAGAGAGAGAGAGAGAGAGATCTACGTAATCAAAGAAGAACGTTGCAAAAGATGACTATAAATAAAAGAGAAAATGCTTCAATCAAAAGTTAGAAAATAATAACAAAGAATACCAGAAAGATATCTCTCCGAGAACTTTGAAATTACACATTTTATCTGCTCAACAGAATCCCACATATGCAAGCTATTCATCAGATCATCTAAAAGGATAATCAAGGGCATAAGAACAACTCTCAACTGCTCATTCACGAAGTGTTGAAGAAAGAGTTGCTCGACAGATTGAATCTATGGATTTACTCAAACTTCATTATGTTACAATTGTTGTTGTTAAAACTTAGTATCTTATTTTATGGTGTACTAGGAGTTTCGATCTAGGCAAATGATAAGTCCTACGATTAGAGTGTGTTGTATACAAAGAAGTGTATAAACCAAAATCTTCTAGTGAATTTCTTCCTAAGTGAAAGAAGTGGAGACGTAGAAGCAGTTTGCTTCGAACTTCCATAATATATTATCTCATTTATTTTATCTGCACAAGTTATTTTCATTACTATATACATAGATATCACAAAGTCACTTGAACTGTTTATCCGCACTTTTTTTGTAGTCCAAACTACTTTTGAGAATAACGGAAATAGTCTTGATAATTAACACTATTGAGACTGTTCGCGAAAAAGTTTTTTAAAAAATATTTGAAACATTTTAAGTGTGTATTCACCCCCTTCCCCCTTCTACACACATATTCGATCCTAACAGTATAAGAGTTTGAGTCCAAGTGAAAGTGGTCAAAAAACCCTCCCCTAACCTATCTCGCATTTCAGCCGTTCTCTCCCCCTTCCCTTCCCATTTACTTTTCAAAAATTCACTTCATTCAAGAATATTTTTATGTCGCTCGTTCGAGAAAAGGCTAGGATTGTGTTCTCGAAGTTCGGATTTTCATACCAAACAAGAAAAAGCCAAGTTTTATTCAATATTTGAAAGAACTATACAAACGATATTAAATATTTTGATATTGATCTGTGTATTATAATGTATACGATTTTTTCTTGTAATGAACCACGATATTTTTTTGAAAGAGTGATGCATGATGGTGTGTATTCGTGAATCGTAGGTTGTTCTCAACGAGTTAAGATTATGGTTTTGGTGCTAGAGATTTTAAAAAGAACATAAACTTTTTTAATGATGATTTGAAGTTTGGATGTGTTTTGGTGTCATGTTCATAAGTACAAATCATTAGATAATCTTGATGTGTATTTGTAGTGACACTATCCGGATCACCTACTACTTGACTTAATAAGCATGCAATCAAGGTAACTTAATCAAAGCAGTAAAGTAGATTAAACAACGAAAACTAAACCAGGGTTACAAATCTAACCGGCTGAATACAACCGATGAATAAAACCAAAGGCAATAAACTGTTTACACAACCAAATCGAAATTCAGTAACAACACCACTGAACTAACAAAAACTCACTCCATCCACAAGACCAGCTCTCAACCCTATCTCGACCCACCGACATCGTCCAACCTGAGACATTTCCCTTCGGATAGGGTATCCAAGAAGCAAAACACTGGACGTGAGAGGCTACGCTCAATACGATAAGCACGAGTATACAAACCTGGTATGATGCATGAAAATGGTTGGGTACTGGATTAACACAAGTCCTGCTCAGTCTAGGCACCAATGAGTATGTAGTACTATCTAGAGTCAACTCCGCCAGGTACATCTACACACTCGTCAAGATCACCATAGCGTCAGTCCCTGTCAACATGGCGTCTCCCGGTTTCCGACAATACAACAAGAAATTGGATAGTTTTTGAAAACTATAAATACTCAGTGATTCGAAAGATTCAAAACCATGAGTGAACAACTCAAGCTACTGAAATCAAAGATTGTCAAATTCATCAGAAAAGCCAAAAAGCCTTCACTCAATATCCTAACTCAGAAACTCATCTTACTAGATCAATGTTTCGAAGCACTGAGTTAGATAGTATTTCAAAGATCGATCGATCTCAAAGAAATAAATACAAGAAAGATCCAGATCAAAGCTAATCGCAGCTTACCAGATCAAAATACCGAAGAATATTTTGTGGCTTCGCTTTGTAACTCCAAGCAGAGTGTTTGTTCTGCTTCGAGAGAGATTATTGCTAGAAGTTCCTCTCAAAGGATTTATTGGATTGGATTTGTACAAAGCGTTGTATAAATCAAAGTCTTCTATTGGAATCCTTTTGGAAACAGAAGAAGGGGTGACGTAGGAGAATTTATCTCCGAACATCCATAAAATTTTGTCCCTCTTTACATACTGCAGTTATATCATTTTATCTGTATTAGTTTTCTTTCTGAAAATTCAAATCTGCGAGGAAGATTTCTTCCGCATGATCACTTCAGATCTTTCGAGCAGATCAAAGTTTTTAAGCAACAAAACTTCTGTCTGATTTTCACAAATCAGATTGAAGAATCCTTAAAATTTTAAATAGTGTATTCACCCCCCCCACCCCACCCCCCCACTCTATACCTATTTTCGATCCAAACAAGTGGTATTAGAGAGGTTCTTGCTTATCACTTGAATCGTCTCTTAACTATGGCATCCTTAGCTATGGCATCCTTTATTAAAATTCATATGTTCTCAAAAGAAGATTATGATGACTGGAAAATTCGTATGCAGACACATTTATCAGCACTGGATGATGATATGTGGTTCGTGGTAACAGATGGACCAATGAAGATTATGAAAATTAACACTGTCGTTGCCATTACTGATGGTGCTCCTCAAATGATAGAAAAGCCTCAAGCTGAATGGACTTCTGAAGATAAGAGGAAAGCCAATCTGGACAATGTATCCAGAGATATACTATACAAGACTCTGGATAAAAACATGTTTAGCAAAATCAAAAGCTGTTCTACTGCCAAAGAAATATGGGAGAACCTCACTCAATTATGTGAAGGAAATTATCAAACAAAGGAAAACAAACTCATGGTGACCATCCAAAAATTTGACAACATAAAGATGAAACCAGGAGAGATAATGAATGAATTTGACGGAAGATTCAGCAGCATTATGATCGAGTTGAATGCACTTGGAAAGAGTTATAGCAACCGTGAAGTAGCACTCAAAGTCATGAGAGCTCTACCACGTGAATGGGATGTGAAGACAGTATCTATGAGAGAATCCAAGGATCTCAATAAGATCGAATTACATGATCTATTTGCAGATCTCAAAGCCTATGAATTCGAGCTGGGAGTTCGAACTGAGGAAGAGACATCAACATCACAAGTTACCAAGGCTCTCACTGCAGCAGATGAAATCCCAGCAACCAAACCACAGAACAAATCAATAGTGATGCAATGTCATTATTTGTTGAAAAGTTCGGAAGATTCATGAGGAAAAGTCACAGGAATTTCGAAAGAACAAACAAATCAAACTTTAAACTAAAAGAACCACTTGAAGAAAATCGAGCTGGTTACAACTGTGGAAAGGAAGGACACTTCATAGCTGACTGTACCAAACCTCAGAAAGATGAGAAAAGAACATCACACAAAAAGATTTCCAGAGAATAAAGGAAGAGATTCAGAAGAAAGAAAGAACAAAAGGCTCTGTTAGCAGATGAAAGAAACAGCAAATGGGCCGAATCAGACTCTAACTCATCTGATTCAGAGACATCATCAAGTGAAAGTGAAGATGATGCTGTCAAATGTCTTATGGCTAATGACTTTGACATTCCAGATGATGGAGAGGTACTTGACTTTATTCTGATGAA
Organism: Henckelia pumila; assembly: GCF_033568475.1. Classification (NCBI taxonomy): domain Eukaryota; kingdom Viridiplantae; phylum Streptophyta; class Magnoliopsida; order Lamiales; family Gesneriaceae; genus Henckelia; species Henckelia pumila. Next base: position 189,694,031 of record NC_133121.1, on the reverse strand, counting down.
TTTAGTAAGGAAGATCTTATTAATGCATTAAATGAGATGGTTAATGAATATCGTATACTATCTCACAAGTTTGATGTAGTTAGAACAAATGAAAAGAGTCCAACAGATAAGTCAGATCAAAGTAACTCAGATGAGTGCACTGGATCAAACAGTCTAAAGGCTCAGATAAGTTTGTTAATGACCGAGAACAATGATATGAGAAGTAAGCTTCAAGAAATTTTATCTGAAAATCAGAGATTAACAGATTTAGTAAACTCTTGGAATAAGGCATCGATATCCTTAGATAAACTTACTGAAATACAGAAGCAAGCTGGAGATAAATCTGTCTTAGGCTACAGTATAAATGAAGGAAGTTCATATACTTCAACCACTCAATCCTGTCTGGAAAATAACAACTTGAAATACATGAAGTTTGTGAGATCCAACACGATATATGAACCAGAGATTCCTATGACATATTCAATACCTCAACAAAGTAAACTCTTACACAAAGGGTTGGAATATGTTGATCCAGATGAATCTAAGTCATGAGGGACTAAATCTAGATCAAATTGGTCTGGATATGGTCTTGAAAGACAAAGAATTTCATCAACTCAAGATAAACCAAATTTAAACAACTCCTCTACAAAGTATTGGAAGTCTAACAGGAACAATCGATCTGATCACTACACTTGGCACACACAGCACAATGCACAAAGAACATCAGATAGATTTGTTATTCCCAAAGGACAACATCATGGAAAGTCTGTAAGGATAATCCAATTATGGATTCCAAAGGTATTAATCCAGCGTGGACCCAAATAGAAATGGAGACTAGAGTTATTTTACTTTATTTTTGCAGCTAAACAAGAGTGAACTTATTAAACAAGCAGTCTGGTATTTGGACAGTGGATGCTCAAGGCATATGATAGGAGACAGAAGAATGTTATCTGAATACATACCAGGACCAGGACCTAAGATCACTTTCGGAGACAATTCTAAAGGTAAAACCATGGGTAAGGGTAAGCTTATCCATGGAAATATTACAATTAAAGATGTTTTACTTGTAGAGAATTTGAAATATAATCTGATTAGTATCAGTCAATTATGTGATTATAATTATTGTGTAGAATTTCAAAAACACACTTGCACAATAAAAAGATCAGTCTGGACTAATCATTATGACGGGAGAAAGAAGTGGAAATACTTACAAAGTAAACTGGTTGGATCAACCACTCACTTCAATCTGTCTGGTAGCAAACAAAAATGAACCAAAATTGGTTATGGCACAAAAGATTCAATCACTTGAACTTCAAAGCTTTAGCCAATCTGAGTAAACATGAATTGGTTACAGGTCTGCCTAAGATCGAGTTCTCAAAAGATAAAGTTTTTACTGCTTGCCAGCTAGGTAAGCAGGTCAGATCAACTTTTAAAAACAAAGGTTGTAAATTGTCTTCCAAAAGCTTAGAACTATTGCACATGGATCTTTTGGTCCTATACCAGTAATGAGCTTAGGGGAAATGAAGTACACCTTGGTTATTGTTGATGATCTTTCAAGATTTACTTGGGTTATATTTTTTAAATCCAAAGATCAAACTGCCACCCAATTGATTAAACTTCTTTTAAGACTGCAAAATGAGAAGTCTCAAACGATTGATAAAATTAGAAGTGACAGAGGAACCGAGTTTACAAATCAAACTCTGTCTACTTATCTGGAAATTCATGGAATCAAGCATGAGTATTCTGCAGCTAGAATGCCACAACAAAATGGTGTTGCATAAAGGAGGAATAGAACTCTAAAAGAAGCTGCTAGAACAATGATTGTTGATTCAGGTACTTCACAAAAATTTTGAGCAGAAGCTATAAACACAACTTGTTATACTCAGAACAGATCAATGATTAATAAGAAAATCGAAAAAACACCTTATGAGATCTGGTATGGTAAAGTTACAGTGATATCATACTTCAAGGTATTTGGTTGTAAATGCTTCATTCACAACAATGGAAAGACTCATCTGATTGCCCTTCGTGTCAGATCAGATGCTGGTTTGTTTCTCGGATATTCATCTGTTAGTAAAGCTTATAGAGTATTCAATAATAAAACTCTAACAGTTGAAAAATAAGTTAATGTTGTTTTTGATTAAATATCTGTCACTAATGAATCTCCAAGCTTAAATGATCTTAGTAACAGAATAGAAGATTCGAAGCTTGATACAGATGATGAAGAAGAGATCCAGATCAGACGGAATAGAGAAATTCAATGTGAACCAGATCAAGTTGAAGAACAGAGACCAGAAGTACCACCAATTGATAATGAGGTTCCAATAAACACAGATCTTATTGAAAATCAATATGATCAAGATCAACAAGGAAACGCAGATCAACTTGGCCCAAGTTACAGATGGTCCAAACCTCATCCACCAAAATTGATAATAGGTAATCCATCTGCACCTTTGAGAACCAGAGGTCAGATGATAAATGAATTAATGCATGCTGCTTTTATTTCTCAAATATAACCTAAGAAATTAGAAGAAGCTTTACTTGACAGTAATTGGATAAAAGCTATGCAAGATGAACTGAATCAATTTGAAAGAAATTCTGTCTGGAATTTAGTTCCTAGACCCTCAGATAAATCTATAATAAAACTAGATGGGTATTTAAAAATAAACTCAATGAAAGTGGTAGTGTAGTAAGAAATAAGGCTCACTTAGTAGCACAAAGTTACAGACATAAAAAGGTATTGACTTTGATGAAACCTTTGCTCCTGTAGCTATACTTGAAGCTATTAGAATATTTCTTGCTTATGCTGCCTTCAAGGATTTTAAAGTATTCTAGATGGATGTTAAATGCTCTTTTCTCAATGGTCTTCTTCAAGAAAAAGTGTTTGTTGAACAACCTCCAGATGCAGATTATGCAGGTTGTAGAATCGATCGTAAAAGCACAAGTGGGACTTGTCAATTTCTTGGAGACAAGCTTATCTCTTGGTTCAGTAAGAAACAAACATATATTGCTACATCTACAGCTGAATCAGAATACTTAGCCGCAGAAAGTTTTTGTGCATAATTACTCTAGATTCAACAACTCAGAGATTATGGTGTTGATTCATCTGAATCACCAATTTTCTGTGACAATACAAGTGCTATTGCTATCACATACAACCCTGTCCTATATTCCAGAACAAAGCATATTGACATTCGTCACCATTTCACCCGAGATCATGTTCAAAAGAAATATGCTCGTCTGGAACATATATCAACTGATCTACAAGTGGCTGATATTTTCACCAAGACATTACCCGACGCTAAGTTTTTTTATTTTCAAAATGTTCTTGGTTTAATTGATATTGATTATTATGCACATATCTAGGGGAATATTTGCTTAATATATGCTTGTTCACATGCACACGAACAGATAAAAAGCATAAATTCATTGCATTACACTTATTGATCTGTATTATAAGATACACGGGCAAGTTCTATTCTACTACGCATCTCATGACTCCAATTGATCATCCACACACTTAGGGAACCCTGACCATTGCAGACATCATCTTCAAAGCATATGTTCTGCATCTCATCTTGTTCTGTAAGAATTATGAGCAGCAGGACACCAGAAGTTTTCAACACATCTCGATTTCTATTTGTTCTCAGTTTCCTTTTACATTGTCGCATTCCTACTGCAAAACGGTGACCCATCTCAGGAGAACATGGAGGTCTGCTGAATGACAGATGACGACGAAGAGCATCCAGGAAGTTCCACATTCTCATACCTCTTTCAATCACTCTTATTCTATATTGCTCCTTTCGGATCTCGTACTGCTGTTCATCAAATGTAATTATTTCATTACCATTTATGTTTGTCATAATAATTGCTTATTTTTTTATACTAAATTCTTTCACTTAGCTGTGTTTTTTAGGAATATATCAAGAAGATAAAAGGTCATGAGACACTTCAGCCTCACAGACGTCCAGTCAATGTTTGCTTATTTAATGAGGCTAATTAAATTTGATCTGCATATCTCACATACGGATTGCATCAATACTCCTTGAGATTCTCAAAATATATCAGATTTATTTTGACTTTAATTCTATTTCCTGTTTTATGGAAGAAGTGAAACAGTCACGAATTTATTTCACAGAAAGCATGTTCAATCACCGCTATTTTTTTTTACTTTATGCATATATGCATTTATCTATCAAATCTAGTCCTGAATATATCAAATCTCATCATTATTATTTGACTATACAATAAAATTATTATCTGTTCAAATTTCTAGGATAATATTTGATCTGATTATTTGAAACTTCCATCCGCCTTAATCTTATCTGATTTATCTGACCGTATTTGATCTTAAACTTGTATGATTAGTCATGTCTCATCTACATCAGAATTTTGTGCACATATAAATTATTTTCATCTGCGCAACACAATTTCATATATGCACAGAAACAGAGGGTAAGTCAGAATACTTCATTTCATAAACTTGAAACAGGTACATGATTCATATTACACTTCTATTACATAATTTAATCACTTTTTTTTACTCCTCTCAGGGGCTGCTCCCCTCTTCCTTACACCCGCTTCAATTCGCCACTTGATTAACCACTCCCGCAGAAGTGGATCAAAGGGATTGTCCTTGTATTCATCTGCATTTATCAGATGAGTAAGGACTCTCTCTTCCTTTCTGTACATCAAAAAAGACAACCCCTTTTCAGAGAGGATGTCCTCAATCTTCTCAGACCCCAACAACTCCAGATACTTGTCTTTGTGTTCTTCAAGTTCCCATACATCCTCTTGCTCGCGTGGAGGAAACGGAGCTTGATGATACATCCAAATCTCCTCGACCTTGAACCAAAGCCTCATCACTCATTTAAGGATGAACTCTTGAAGTTCCTCCTTAAACTCTTCGACAGATTGATCTGCACTCATAGTGAACTTATCTAAAGCTCTGTTTTGCAAATGAGAAGTTAATTGGATTTTTCATCCGAGTGTCCTATTTAAAATTGATACTTGTCGCTTTGTGTTCCCGAGACCACATTAAAATATTATTATTTTTATCGCGTGTTTGGACTTATTAATTATCAGCCGCATTTTTGTGAATTTGAAACATTGCTTACATCATATAGCCACGTATTTGGGCAAAATATTTTAAAACTTATCTAAAATTTCCTTCATCAACACTTGACATTTTTTTTAGCCCTAAGAATTCTTCCAAAAGAACAAATTACTCACATCCTATCTGTAGTGACCCTGCATGGAATCACCTACTAACTGGCAACTAATAACATGCATTAAACTTAATACAGCAAAATACTTAACAGAGTAAAAACGTGCGAAAACATAATCCATAATTTACATATCAGCTTAGTAATATAATCCAGGCTTAAATCTGTAGTGATACAACCATATCGAAATTCTTAAAAGTAAACATTATACAGCTAATAAATCGTGCTGTATAAAAACTTTCAAAGCTCCTGCTCCCTAGTCCTGCCTTGAACTACCAGCTCCGTCCATCCTGCGACCTGCCCCATAGAATAGGGTGTCCAAGATAACAACTAGGACGTGAGCGCTACGCCCAGTACATAGACATGAGTAAACATATGTATATAATGCATGCAACATGATGAATGGTACAGGGTCATCTGAAAAGTCATGCTCAGAACCGGCGCCATATGAGTGCTGCCACCGCACGGATCAACCTCTGGGTGCAACCACACTCGTCTAGTACACCAGAGTAGACAGACATAAATGCCCCCGCCGTCGCGGTACTCTCAGTGACAGACTATCGAGTATAGAGCTGAGCGGCTCTATAGTCAGGTATAACAAGGTATAGGCTCAACGTGTATATGCACATGACATATGAGTATAGAAAACAATAAATCATACATCATGCCATATAATAATGCCAAATAAATGCAACATATAAACATGTATACTCGCTGGCAATCTCAGTCAATGTGTACGTACCTCTAGGCTAGTTCAAGTATAATAGGATCCTAGGTTCCAAGCCTATATTCAAAAGTTCACCGTATCACTACATAAATTCTATAAGCCTTAACTAAGCTAATAAGTACTCCCAAAACTTAAATAGATTCCCGGACCATACCTTCGTCCGTAGTTAGCCCTTTGGAGTCGCTAGTCCCGGATGACTATAACCACACCTTGGTTATTCCAGAACCTCTATTATAATCGATAGGGCCCTCAAGTGTATATCTCACACTATATAACTGAAGAAGGAAACTCGGGAATTCGTATTTCAAAACTGAAGCAAATGAGCCCTATTTATAGCCAAAATCTCGGCAACGATCGGAACCACCGATCTCAGGATCGGAGCTTCCGATTCCAGCTCATTCTGTGCATGTCCGACACGTCGGGATCGGAACCACCGTTCCGGGATCGGAACTTCCGATCGAACCCCCGATCAACACTTGTCAAAACTCACGGCTGAGTCATCGAGCATTGCTGGCTGGCTGAGATCGGAACCTCCGTTCCTGATCGGAACGTCCGATCTGCTTCCGAAGTGGTCAGGATCGGAGCTTCCGAACTGGGATCGGAGCTTCCGATCTGGCCCAAAGTCAAAAGCCCAAATTCCTCTTCCGAAGTCCAATAACACTCCGAAATAGATCAATTACCAACCCTTAATCATGTTTAACATATTATTATCTTAAAATGGGTTCCGGGTTACTACATTCTCCCCACCTTTAGATATTTCGTCCGCGAAATAACATCTAAAGATAAATCAAGATAACAATATGAAACAACAAACCATGTCTTATTACAACAACGGTAATTACATCTTATATGGTAATCAAAAATACAAAGCAAACAACTCAGGATATTCTGCTCGCATATGACTCTCAGTTTCCCAAGTTGCTTCTTCAACGCCTCGGCGCTGCCACTGTACCATCACAAGTGGTATAGTCTTGTTCCGAAGAACTTTCTCCTTCCTGTCTAGGATACAGATTGGTCGTTCAACAAAAGACAGATCTGGCTCTAGCTGAATATCAGTAGATTGAATCACATGAGATTCATCAGCTATGTACTGTCGAAGCAACGACACATGAAAAACATTGTGTATACTGGAAAGAGATGGCGGTAAAGCCAAACGATAAGCAACATCTCCGATCTTCTCCAGTATCTGGAAAGGCCCAACATAACGAGGAGACAACTTGCCTTTCACACCAAATCTCATCACCTTCCTGAAAGGTGATACCCGGAGAAATACATATTCACCAGGCTCAAACTGAAGAGGCCTGCGGCGAATATTCGCATAACTGGCTTGTCTATCTTGAGCAACTTTGATCCTATGCTTGATCAAATCTACCTTGTCTACAATCTGCTGCACCAATTCAGGACCCTCGACTTGCCGTTCCCCGACTTCATTCCAAAATAACGGAGTACGACATCGTCGACCATACAATGCCTCGAAAGGTGCCATATCAATACTACGATGATAACTGTTATTGTAGGCAAATTCAATCAAAGGTAACTGATCCTGCCAAGATAAACCAAAATCCATGACAGAAGAACGTAGCATATCCTCCAGCGTACGAATAGTGCGCTCTGACTGCCCGTCAGTCTCCGGATGATACGCCGTGCTCAAACTTAGAGTGGTACCCAACGCCTGCTGAAAACTACCCCAAAAACGTGAAGTAAATCGCGGATCTCTATCACTGACAATACTCACTGGAATCCCATGTAATCGCACAATCTCCTGGATATTTAAGTGTGCCATGCGATCATAAGAATATTCCCGGTTATAAGGAATGAAATGTGCTGATTTCGTCAAACGGTCAACGACAACCCAGATAGCATCACACTGACGTGAAGTCATAGGCAAGTGGGTAACAAAATCCATAGTCACGTGCTCCCACTTCCATTCGGGAATCTCAAGATTCTACAGTAATCCACCTGGTTGTCGATGTTCAGCCTTGACCTGTTGACAAACCAAACATCTCGAAATAAATTGATACACACTTCGCTTCATCCCCTTCCACCAGAATCTAGTTCGCAAGTCCTTATACATTTTCATACTTCCAGGATGAACTGATAATCGACTCCTGTGAGCTTGAGATAGAATATCATTCCTGAGCTCCGCAACATTAGGTACAACCACTCTATTGGATAGGCACAATAAACCATCTGCCTGAAAATGGAATCCAGATGTATTAACTCCATTGGCTAGACGTGCCAATCGCTGAGTCTTAACATCAGATATCTGAGCATCTCTGATCCGAGAATACAATGCTGGCTCAGATAGAATAGTATACAAACGAATCCCATTCCTCCCTTTCTTGTGCTTGAGAGTAAAACTCAATGAACAACACTCTTGAATCATATGAGATATTTCATTAGTCTGAAGTGCAGACAGTCTCACCTGCCGACTCAAGGCATCAGCAGTAAGATTAGCAGAACCTGGATGATATTTGATTTCACAATCATAATCCTTCAGGAGATCCATCCAGCGTCTCTGTCGCATATTCAACTCTGCCTGAGTGAATAAATACTTCAAACTCTTGTGATCCGTAAATATCTCAAATTTCTCGCCATAAAGATAATGTCTCCAAATCTTGAGCGCAAATACAATGGCGGCTAACTCGAGATCATGCACTGGATAATTACTCTCATGCAACTTCAACTGTCGAGAAGCATAGGCAATAACATGTCCATGCTGTGTCAAAACACATCCTAACCCCTGACCAGAGGCATCAGTATAGACAACATAACCTCCTGATCCAGAAGGTAGAGCTAGCACAGGTGCAATAGTAAGACGTCTACGCAACTCGTGAAATGACTCCTCACAATCCGAGGACCAAATGAAGGTAACATCTTTCCGTGTAAGCTGAGTCAAAGGCCTGGACAACTGTGAAAAATTCTCGATGAACCGACGGTAATATCCCGCTAGACCCAAGAAACTACGAATCTCAGCAATCGTCGTCGGTCGAGACCAGTTCAGCACTGCCTCTATCTTACTAGGATCAACAGATATCCCTTCACTCGAAATCACATGACCGAGAAATACTACCCGATCAAGCCAGAATTCACACTTGCTTAATTTCGCATATAGCTGCTTATCTCGTAACGTCTGTAGAACAATCCTCAAATGTTGTGCATGCTCATCTTTGTCATAAGAATAAACAAGAATATCATCTATAAAGACGATGACAAATCTATCCAGATAATCTCGAAATATCTGATTCATCAGATTCATAAAGACTGCCGGTGCATTCGTCAAACCGAATGGCATCACCAGAAACTCATAATGCCCGTATCTGGTCCTGAAAGCAGTCGTAGATATATCTGAGTCTCGTACCCGCATCTGATGGTATCCAGATCTCAGATCTATCTTAGAATAAATAGAAGTACCCTGTAGTTGATCAAACAGATCATCAATCCGCGGCAAAGGATACTTATTCTTGATGGTGACACGATTCAACTGCCTGTAATCAATACATAATCGCATCGATCCATCCTTCTTCTTGACAAACAAAACAGGTGCTCCCCACGGAGAAACACTCGGACGAATATATCCCTTATCAAGCAGATCTTGCAACTGCTGTTTCAATTCCCTCATCTCTGACGGTGCCAGACGATAAGGTGCTCGGGATATAGGCGTAGTTCCTGGTACTAGATCAATACCAAATTCAACCTCTCGAACCGGAGGAAAACCAGGAATCTCATCAGGGAATACGTCAGGAAACTCGCTGACAACCGGTAGCTGATCAATACCCGTACTACTCATGGACATATCAACTGCATAGATGAGGTAGCCCTCCCCACCTGACTCCAAGACATGACATGCCTTCATAGCCGAAACAAGTGGCATCGGAGGTCGCGCACCCTCACCATAAAAGTACCAACTATCACCCTCAACAGGATGAAACTGTACCAGACGCTGATAACAATCCACAGTAGCGTGATACAAAGTCAGCATATCTATTCCCAAGATACAGTCAAAATCCGTCATCGCTAATATCATCAAATTAGCCGATAACACATTACCCTCAAACTCCAGAAGGCAACCCATCACTAGACGCTTAGTTACTACCTCCTGCTCCAACGGAGTAGATACAACTAAATCCATATCTAATGATACGTAAGGTAATCTATGTCTCTTAACGAAGCGACTAGAAATAAAGGAATGCGATGCTCCCGTATCAATTAATACAAGTGCAGGAATACCACATAACAAAAAGTTACCTGCCAACATGCGATCGCTTCCCTCAGTAGCCTGCTCCTGAGACAGAGCAAACACTTGCCCTTGAGTCTGGGGACGATAACCAGAAGAACTCTGTGGTGCTGGCTGCTGACGTGGAAAAATAGAAACTTGAGATCCAACTTGTGATCCCGATCCACTAGCAGAACTCATGCGCTGAGGACAATCTCTCCGCAGATGTCCCTGCTGACCGCAAATATAACAAGCACCAGTAGCTCTCCGACATGAAGCTGCAGGATGCTTCCCACCACAGTGGCTACAAAACTCCTCCTTCTTCTTCTTCTTCCCAAAGCGGAAAGTACCTCGTGAACCACGAGAACCAGACGAAGTAGTAGGAGTAGAAGAAGACGTAGGTACAGATGGCACAACAGATTGAGCTCGAGGCTCAATAAATCCACTAGGCTGTGCTGACATCATCAACTGTCCACGCCTGTTGCTGGTCTCCACAAGACGGCAACGGTTCACCAAAGTCTCATAAGATACCGGGTCATCACAGACGACAACCTGAGAGTAGATATCTTGGTTCAGGCCTTGCAAAAAGATATCATATTTCGACGCATCACTCTCATTGATATGAGGACTGAAAGGTAGCAGATCAAGAAATCGCTGCTGATACTGATCAATAGTCATTGATCCTTGCCTCAAAGTAAGCAACTCCATAGATCGTGCTTGGCGAACAGCCGGAGGAAAATACAATTTCTGAAACTCCCGACAGAAATCCCCCCAAGTCACCTGTCCTCTTTCAGTACGTGCCTGAGCAACCTTGGCATCCCACCAAAAACGTGCTCTATCCTCTAGAACGAATTCTAGAACTTCCAGTTTCTGCTCCTCAGTACACTCAAAAGCTCGGAACGTGCTCTCAAGTTTAGACATCCAGCTTCTAGCTTGTTCAGGATTCTCGCCTCCCACTAAGGGTTTCGGTCCTACCTGCATAAACTTATTAATAGTATAGCGACGTCGACCCTCATGAGGACGATGTTGATCATCCTGATGATGATGGCGACGATGATGATGACCACTTCCCTGGCCAACACTACCGTGACTCTCGTCAGCCATATCCTGAAAAGAATTGCACATTAAAATCCCAAATGCGCAAGAATTACTCAAGACTAAACTAAATCCCAAGTACTAATCCCAAAATCTATGCATGCTCTGATACCAAAAATGTAGTGACCCTGCATGGAATCACCTACTAACTGGCAACTAATAACATGCATTAAACTTAATACAGAAAAATACTTAACAGAGTAAAAACGTGCGGAAACATAATCCATAATTTACATATCAGCTTAGTAATATAATCCAGGATTAAATCTGTAGTGATACAACCATATCGAAATTCTTAAAAGTAAACATTATACAGCTAATAAATCGTGCTGTATAAAAACTTTCAAAGCTCCTGCTCCCTAGTCCTGCCTTGAACTACCAGCTCCGTCCATCCTGCGACCTGCCCCATAGAATAGGGTGTCCAAGATAACAACTAGGACGTGAGCGCTACGCCCAGTACATAGACATGAGTAAACATATGTATATAATGCATGCAACATGATGACTGGTACAGGGTCATCTGAAAAGTCATGCTCAGAACCGGCGCCATATGAGTGCTGCCACCGCACGGATCAACCTCTGGGTGCAACCACACTCGTCTAGTACACCAGAGTAGACAGACATAAATGCCCCCGCCGTCGCGGTACTCTCAGTGACAGACTATCGAGTATAGAGCTGAGCGGCTCTATAGTCAGGTATAACAAGGTATAGGCTCAACGTGTATATGCACATGACATATGAGTATAGAAAACAATAAATCATACATCATGCCATATAATAATGCCAAATAAATGCAACATATAAACATGTATACTCGCTGGCAATCTCAGTCAATGTGTACGTACCTCTAGGCTAGTTCAAGTATAATAGGATCCTAGGTTCCAAGCCTATATTCAAAAGTTCACCGTATCACTACATAAATTCTATAAGCCTTAACTAAGCTAATAAGTACTCCAAAACTTAAATAGATTCCCGGACCATACCTTCGTCCGTAGTTAGCCCTTTGGAGTCGCTAGTCCCGGATGACTATAACCACACCTTGGTTATTCCAGAACCTCTATTATAATCGATAGGGCCCTCAAGTGTATATCTCACACTATATAACTGAAGAAGGAAACTCGGGAATTCGTATTTCAAAACTGAAGCAAATGAGCCCTATTTATAGCCAAAATCTCGGCAACGATCGGAACCACCGATCTCAGGATCGGAGCTTCCGATTCCAGCTCATTCTGTGCATGTCCGACACGTCGGGATCGGAACCACCGTTCCGGGATCGGAACTTCCGATCGAACCCCCGATCAACACTTGTCAAAACTCACGGCTGAGTCATCGAGCATTGCTGGCTGGCTGAGATCGGAACCTCCGTTCCTGATCGGAACGTCCGATCTGCTTCCGAAGTGGTCAGGATCGGAGCTTCCGAACTGGGATCGGAGCTTCCGATCTGGCCCAAAGTCAAAAGCCTAAATTCCTCTTCCGAAGTCCAATAACACTCCGAAATAGATCAATTACCAACCCTTAATCATGTTTAACATATTATTATCTTAAAATGGGTTCCGGGTTACTACACTATCTTTCTTCATTTTACAGGAACAAAATGACGCCAATCACCCAAAATGTTCTTCTTATTGATTTTCACACAGCATTCGATCTTCCAGATCAAGGAATGGTGGACATGTTTAGAAAGATTGAAGCTTCTAGGCTGCGGAAATTTCTCGAAGGAATGAAATCGATTTACAAGCAAGCACTTCCCAAATTCTTTCAGACAACGAAGTTTGAAGATGGTGTTATTTTTGCTACTCTGGGTGGAGAATCAGTGAGGATTATATCTGCTCTATTCGCTTCCTCTTTTGATCTGCCCAGACATCACTGATTTGTTGGAGATCTCTGCTGAAACAAAGAAACAAATGAAGAGTATGTACTCTTTGACAGACAAGCCAATCAAAATCCCTTGCAAAAAGAATGAACTAAAGGTGGAATTCAAAATATTACACGACATTGTGGCCAAATCTCTTCTGGCCAAAGTAGGTTCTTTCGATGCAATTACATCAGAAAAATTTGAAATTATGGTTGCAATTTCTACTGGTATTACTATAAATTGGTCTACTGTTCTGTTCGATATTTTATATGTTATGATCACTGCACCAACCGTTCAATCTCAAGGCTTCGCTATTCAGATCGGACAGATCCTGACTGATTTGAATATTCATCTGGGACCCTCTTCCAATCTTCATCCACACAAGACTTTGAATGAAAGATCACTTGAGGTGTACAAGGGGAAGCAACAGATAGTATCCAAGCATGGTACACCCAATCTAGATGAGATCGGAGAGCACTTGACCTTACTAGATGAATCCAAGCCTCTAGAAATTGAAGCTGCTACAGCCACTAAATCTCAAAAGCCAGCTGCACCGAGAAGAAATACTTCAGCGAAAAGAAAAATATTGATCTATTCTTCAGAATCAGAAGCTTCAGAATCAGATCAAGTGAATCTGGCAAAGATTATTGAGCCTCATCCATAGAATAAAAGGAGATCAATTAGACCTCCTCCTCGTATTCCTCAAGATATTCAATCTGCACCTATTCCAGCTATTCCTACATCAATGGTGGAAAGTGTTGTTCCTTCATTGACCCAGATAAACATCACTACTCTTTAGTCTGGATTCTTCAAAAAGCCCGATGATGTATCTGATCCATCCTCCAATGCTCAAAGGATAACTGATCTGGCTGCTGATTATATCATCAAAAGTGCAGAAGAAAAGATGAAAATTTTTGACAGATGGGTATTTCACCGCATCGAGAACCATTTTTCAAAAATCAAGACATTAGTAAAGCTGGAGAATATTACAAATCTTGAAAATAGAATACTTGAGTGGGCTGAGACTCAAGTTATTTCTCGAAAACTGGAAAGAAGAGAGTTTGTTAAGCTCAGATTAAAGGAAAGTCTCATTCGAGCTTATCTGATATTACAAGGAGCAAAGTTCAATCCAACAAGTTTAGATGTTTTTTTATCAAACTGCCGCACTTAGCCAACTGAAGAATGATGATCATCTTATGATCGTTTCTGCTCAAATGATGAGACAAGATTTTCCTTCTGAGGCTTCATCCAACAAGAAAGCACAACCAACTACATCTGAAACTCTGTCTGATGCAGATCTTTCAGATGAAATCAGTCTGCCTGATAACCAAATATCACCACTTGTCTCACCGGTTCGTTCTTGTTCTCCTCCAAAGGAAGCCCCTGTTATTAACTTTGATCCTGAATAACCTTTGGAGTTAGGATCATTTATTGAGGAACTCCTAATTGCCCCTCAAAATGAAGATCCATCCAATGATCCAACCATGGAACAACAGAATGAAACACCTGATTCTCAAGATACTTTGATTGCAGAAGTTACAATTGAGGAACCACTGATTGAGCATCAAGTTCCATCTGCAAATCAAGCTATGGATGAACCACAGTTGGACATTCCTGTTCTTGAAGACTCCTTAGCTGAAGAAGTTTTGACTGAACCACCAGAACAGATGCTGGCCTCTAACACTGTTGGAAACAATGTTGATCTGAATACAACAATTGTTTCATTTGTTCCAGTTGCAGAACAAACTCAAGTATCTTCTACGGAATCAGTGGAAATAGTCTCGCCAAAACATGTGGTAATGGATCTGCCTCCTATTTTCAAAATAGTTAGGACTGACCTAATCCACAGTTTATTCAGACCTATTACTGTCATGTTCAAAGACAAGTTGGCTCTTCCATCTGCGACTCTCTCGGAGATATATATTTCAGATCAAAATGATTCATCTGAAATTATGGAAGATGTTTTTTTTGAACCTAATGTCGTCACTGCTCCACTGCTTCAAATTTGTGACTACATTAATTCTGAAGATGATGCTCCTTCTACCTCTCATCTGGTCGATGTCAGGGCAGATAAATTTTTATTTGAATCTCTTACTCAGCTGTTCAATCTAGTATCTGAGTTGCAAATCAATCAAATTCAGACCTCTATAGAGCTTTGCGATTTCAAGTCACACATGCTGACAATGGTCAGTAATATCAGTGAATCCGTATTACATGTTCGAAGGAATCATACAACGGAATATATGAACATTCTTCGGAAAATCGAAAGTCTACAAACCTTCACAGAAGCTCACAACAAGCAGATTAATGATACCTTTGGTACCCAACTCACGGTTATTCTGGACCTCTTATCCGAGAATGGTAATGCCAAAAAGGGGAAAAAAGCTACCTCATCAAAGGCTAAAAGAAAAGGGATAAAATGAGAAGAATCAGATCAAAGATAAGCATCAGATCAAAGTCATATTTTTCAAGGAAATCAATTTTTGACATTTATTTTGTCTAAAAATTATTATTCGATCTATGCAAGAATATTTTTGGAAAATATTTGATCTACCATCCTTATGTTAAATTGATCTGGATATCGACTTGATTTTGACATCACCAAAAAGCGGGAAATTGTTGGAGATCAAACTCTAAAGTTTTGGTGATAACGAGTCAAAACAAAACCAAGTAATAAAGTAAACAAGAATTTAAGGACAGATCAAATCGGACTCATCGAGATCAAAGATTTACAAAGCTTCCAGATCAAATGTCCGATGAAATTTAAGTTCCGAATAAATCGAGTATTTGATCCATATGTCCTCACGACAACTTACTTCAACAGATCAAATATACTAGAACAATCCAGATCGTTCAAACCAGATCAAGTAAGCCATCAACCAGATCAAAGTTTCATTTTGAAGTATCTGTTGCTAAGGTTGCTGAACTAAAAGACAAAAGCATTTAATGGGATTTTGAACGTTAGTTGGCTTCTCTCTAAAGTCAAGATTTGTGAGCCAATTTATGAGATATATTGGCGGCTCAATTTCAGAAATTGTTGGTGGCTCACTGGCTAGTTTTTTAAGACTATAAATACTCAGTGATTCGAAAGATTCAAAACCATGAGTGAACAACTCAAGCTACTGAAATCAAAGATTGTCAAATTCATCAGAAAAGCCAAAAGGCCTTCACTCAATATCCTAACTCAGAAACTCATCTTACCAGATCAAAGTTTTGAAGCACTGAGTTAGATAGTATTTCAAAGATCGATCGAGCTCAAAGAAATACATACAAGAACGATCCAAATCAAAGCTAATCGCAGCTTATCAGATCAAAATACCGAAGCATATTTTGTGGCTTCACTTTGTAACTCCAAGCAGAGTGTTTGTTCTGCTTCGAGAGAGAGTATTGCTAGGAGTTCCTCTCAAAGGATTGATTGGATTGGATTTGTACAAAGCGTTGTATAAATCAAAGTCTTCTAGTGAAATACTTCTGAAAACAGAAGAAGGGGTGACGTAGGAGAATTCATCTACGAACATCCATAAAAATTATTTCCCTCTTTACATACTGCATTTACATCATTTTATCTGTCTTAGTTTTCTTTCTGACAATTCAAATCTGCGAGGAAGATTTTTTCCGCCTGATCACTTCAGATCTTTCGAGCAGATCAAAGTTTTTAAGCAACAAAACTTTTGTCTGATTTTCACAAATCAGATCGAAGAATCCTTAAAATTTTAAATAGTGTATTCACCCCCCTTCTACACCTATTTTCGATCCTAACAAAAACACATTAAGAAATGTGCTTATTAAAATATTTATAGGATATTTTAATTTTAAAAATATATTCGATGATTTTTATGCAAAAAACTCCATATTTTAAAGTAGATATTTTTTGTTTAAATAAAAAAACGGTAATAAATTTTATTTACATATAATAACATTAATATAAAAAAGAATATATATGTTACTAAAAAAATGTTTATGTTGTAGATATGTAATTATTTGTGATCTTTATTTTTCATGTTTATTTTATTTAAATCCCTATAATTTAAAATTATAATAAATTAGTCCCCAAAAATATATTTAATCATTAAAAAAACTATAAGGACTAATTGTCACTACTAGAAAAATGGCTAAAGACAACGCTTTTTCCGCGTTGTTAATGTTCCCGAAAAAGTGTTGTCGTAGCCTGTGTTGTAAAAGACCGCGCTCAAAGACAACGCGAAAAAAGCGTTGTCGTTTGTGGAAAAGACAACGCTTAAAAAGTGTTGTCGTATCTAAAAAAGACAACGCTTTTTAAGCGTTGTCTTTTATAAAAAAAGTTGTTTTGAAAAAGACAACGCTTTTTAAGCATCGTTGTAACTGGAAACGACAACGCTTAAAAAAGCGTTGTCTTTTCTGGCAAGGACAACGCTTAAAAAACGTTGTCTTTGTTCAAATAAAAAACTAAAAAAAAAATTAATTCACAAATTTTCAATATTATAAATCACTCAAAATTCAAAAATTTGTAAAATATAATTTAATATAAAGCCTTCCAATATTATAAATCATTCAAATATAAAAATAATCGAATTCTAAATTAATGAACAATAGAAAAAACTATGCATTAATCTTGAAAAACTTTTATTCCTTCCTTCAGCACATGTTAGCATCCCAAGCTTTCATAAAAGCCGCAACAATATCTTTTCCTTTAATTTGTATCTCCATACTGTAAATTATTAAAAATATAAACAAACATAAAATAAATATGAATAGATTAAAATAAAAAGTAAAAGCAAACACATATTTATCAGTAAAAGAACATGAACTACGAATGACGAAACTATCACTAAGCGGTTGGAATTATCAAATGAACTACGAATTACGAAATTATCACTAAGAGATTGGAATTAATAAGTTGTGATCCATTTAATTAAGAAATGCGGAAATAGCTTCTTTTCAGATACTAGATTTAACAATCATGACTTTGTTACTCAATTATTTAATGAGTGATAAAGTTTGTATACCTCCAGTAATAGCCATCAAGGTTCCTCCAGTTAGTGCAGCAACACCGATGATACCTCCACGTTTCCATGCACTTAGCCCACAAAATTTCTGGTGATCACGTTTATAATTCGGATTTCTCCTCTTTCAGAGCGAACAAGAATTTTAATTTCTAAGCAAGAAGCACCACATGTGTATTTAAGACTGGAGGGAATAAAGAATTGCATGACAAAAAATGAAAGTGAGCTGGCATAAGACATAAATCACAAGAAAAAAGAAACTTCAACCTACCTTTAGATATAACACCAGCGAACTTCCATTAGATGAACCAGCTATTGCACATGTAATGATTTCTCTCCTACTGCTCCATGATCCAATCCTAATAAGAACCAGGAAACATTATTGTTGGGATAGGAAACAAGGCCAAGTAGGAAGTGAAACAAGAAGTCATAACAAGAAACATTAGTTTAATAAACAAAATTGAGAATAAATATAGCAGAAAGCTCATACACTTGCAAACTAAAACCTATCCCAGCATACATGATCAAGGCCCAGAGGTTTAGAGCTGACGCCACACAACTAATATGTAAGCCATTTCGTTCCCTTTTTATACATGTTTACGGAGCCTTGAGTCTGCGACATTGTAGTGGTATCTACACAAATACAAAACCATTTCTTCACGAACGTTCATTTAAACAAAATTTTATCAGCAGCAAAAGATGCACAAATTTTAACCTTCCTTTAGCATTAATGGGGAGGAAATCTGAATGGAATATATAGAGGGAAACATGACAAGAAGACATGAAAGGGCAGGAAGAAATGTAAATATTAAAATTCCTGTAATGAGAATTGTAACATACAGTTAAAGCTCCACAAGTCGGGGACAAACACCTCCCTCAAGCACAACTTGAATTTTATCGTTTGTTCCATCAGAAAGATAAGAAAGAGCCGATCAAGCATCAGTCAAGATCTCCTCATCATTCAAGTGAATAAGTTGTCTTAGAACGGGCAAGGAAGGCTTCACGTGATCAAGTTTCCAAAAAAAAAAAAAACCATTTGTCACTACTCAAAACTAATTACCCACTAAAACAAATTAAGAACATCACATAATAAACCTTAGCATTTTTCCAGTAGCTTGAGTCCAAACCAATTGAAAAGATAAGACATTTGTAATGAATTTTCCTCATACCTGCTCAAAGGGTGTTGTGTGGGTGGCTTCCCACGACAGAAATTAGACTCGAGCTTAAATAATTTCTAAGACTCGAAATACAACCACGTGGAATAGGTACAACAACTTCTCACCGGAAAACTCGTTGAACATGACTGAAACGGGGTGAAAAAAATAGAGCTTGGCTCAAATATTTTCTATTTCGAATCTAAACTAAACGACAACTAAACAACCTGAATCGAAGATAAAATCGCTGGAAAACTTGCTGAACGTGACTGAAACCAGCTATATTTTTCCATTGCAATATCAAATCCCATGCATATTAATTTGCAAGAAATACAAAAAAACCAAGCCAACAGTAGAAACACGCCAAAAAATCTAACGAACCCAAATAAAATATAAATGAAATCATAGATTGCTTACACAAAAGTCTCAGCCCATGACTTTAAGGTAGTATTCTCCATTGATTTATTAAGCTATGACATGAATATTTCAAAAATAGATAAAACAAAAACACAAAAATTTTGTTTTAATCAACGATCATCAAAACTAAATCGAGCTAGAACAAATGTACACATAAACAATCAATAGGAACATTCAAGAACATGTATACCTCGAACTCGTCCAACGATTGAACCTACAACAATCCGATAATGAATATAACAACATAAAGGGACAAAATTCGAAATAAATCTAGCAACCATATATTTTCTAACCTGCAGGCAGCATACTACAGTCATCAATAGGGGCTGGAACCTAGCTGCCACTAACCTAAAAACTTAAAGAATTGGAGCTAGACTAGGATGAAAATCGAACAACACTTGTTCCACGGTTATTAAAAAAATCACATATATATAAATAAATATAATATTCAATAGTTTATAAGGGTCAAAGGTGTGTTCAGTGTTCAAGTGTTAATACAAATGACAACCAAGATAAGAAGTCGGTGGATGTTAATGTGAACAGTCCATTCCAAATTCACTTGCACTTTTATTTAGAACTGATCAGGTAAAACTTATGTATATTGTGTCTAAAACAAAATGAGTAAATAATAATAATAATAATATTTTGTTTGTCAGTATATTAAATTTTATTTTAAAAGCAGTGTGAAGTTATTTTAGCTAAAAGCAATGAGAGGGAAGCATTTCAGTGTAAATAAAAAAGTTATTATCGTAATGCTTAAAGCTTCCTAACACACACAAAAAAATAATTATATATTATCGTAATGCTTTAAAGCTTGAAGGAAGAAAGTATCAACACCAACTTTTCAAAGCTATAACTACCAATTTTACTGAAGAAATTGGAACAATTAGAACGAGTTCGATCAAGAACTTGTGCTCCTGGAATGGAACAAAAGATGATAGCCAATATACCTACTTCAAAAGAGAGCTTGAAATTTGTGTTTATCTTCATGCATTAAACTGTTCATGTTTAAATGACACAGGATCAAGCATTGCGCAAAAAAAGAAGGATCACATGACCAAACATTGCACAAAAAGAGAAGGATCGAGGTACCTCAACTCATCGCGTATTACCACATTCTTGAACTATAAATTACCACTTACAATTTACAATTCCATAATCCCAAAGATGAAACGCAAGATTTTATTACGGAAAATAGAATCCAACTTGAAGAGCTTGATACAAGGTATCAAGAATATATTCTAAACGAAAAAGATCCAACTTATAGAATACACTAATGTTGGAAAAAACTGGCGGTCAGATCAATCACGATTGATACCCGGTGCAGCGGAAGTTTAAAATTTTGTTATGGAACAATTCCATAGTGTGGGTATCAACCGTTCAACGATTAAATTATTGTGTGTGTAAAATTTAAATAACAGTTATTAAATTTTACCTTCAATCTCGCAACGAGATTACTGGACACCAACAGATTTTATCTGCTCTTGTTGTCTCTCCCTGGAACCGATGAACTCCTTCAATCAGGTCCACGAACAGAGGTTTAATCCCTCTGATAGATTTCACTAGAAAATCTATCAGAAGTTTTCTGCGAAGAGATTACACGAATCTGATTCGTTATTCCTGACCGCGATTCAAAATCACAGACCGGAATTTTCTCGTGCAGAGGGGGAGGGGTCGGCCGAAATTTCCTTTTAGAGAGACTAGGGTTTTCGATTTTTGCTCTCAAAAATTATGACCTGTTGTGTGTAATTTCTGTACTGAAATAACTTATTTATAATGCAGGCCACTAACACCTTAGGGCCCATTAATCATAAGCTGGGGCCCGACAAGCAAAGCCCGCTCGTTCAGAAATTAATATAAAATTCATCGTGACTCCGATTGATGAACTGATTTCACCAATGTGCACAGAAACCATTTCTGCACATTTTAAAGTCAAAATAAATTTTCCTGAATCCGAATTCAGTGGTTTCCAAAAATGTCCATCCCTATGTCATTTTAGGAAATCCTACTCCCTTACTCTTATTTAAGAAGTCCAACTCCTTAGTTCATTAAATTTAACTCTTTAAATTTAACTATCTCAACGGGGATTAAAACTCCATTACACTGTGTGACCCTCAATGGTTCAGGGATACAGCTAGCCGTGGGCTCACAACTCCTTGTGACTCGGAACAACACTTTCCGACTTGCCCAACGAATCATGGTAAAGCGCCTAGCAACATCGCCCCATGATTCCCTAGGTATCACTGATAGTGCCTACAAGAACCAGTAGATTTTGGTTAGCGTACAGTACGGTCCCTTCATCCATATATCCCGATCGAATCAACAACCATTGGTATATCGAGAGTCGCTCAAGATTCGATAACTATGCAATACATCTTGAAGATCAAATTAGTGACATCGCATGTGATACTAAGAAACCATTTCTTAAATCACATCAAGTACTCTGGCCAGAGATTTGTCACACTAATATCTCCTCAGATCGCATAGGATATCCACACTCGCAAGTATGTGGTGAATCCTTGACAACAATGCATCGACTCCTATATGTGTCGTAACTGTACCCAATCTCGACACCTGATGACCCCCATAGAGTCGGTAAACGAGTCAAAGCACAGCACTAGCATATAGAGTCTCCATGATGTTTCAAGTCGTAAGGACTAATGGTGTACAACCAAAACCGCGGACTTTATCCACTCGATAAGTGATAACCACTTGGAAAGTCCGGATAGGGTAGTTCGACTATTCATCCTATGAATATCCATTTGCATGCTTCGAACATCTCCATGTTCCCTACCAATGAAACGTGGTACTCCGCATCGCAAATGCTAGTCTCAAACTCGAGCGATCCTTATCCTTATTATCGGACGGCTCAATCGACTAGGAACGGTTTTTAGAATATACAGTGACTATAAGATGTATTTCATGATAGACATCTCCATGTTCTACCACATCTTACATACACTATAGTATATTCAAGGTCTTTATCAAAACAACAATAGTATATCACAATATAACAATATGAAGTAATATAAAGTCATTGCCATAAAAGTGTAAATAATATTAAACAAAAGATTGTTTATACAAAGAGTCATCAAAGCCCATAGCCACACAGTTGGCTCACTGGGCACCCACTCTTACAATCTCCCACTTGCCCTATAGCCAACTAGTCATACTACGTAGACCCATTGCTTCGCGATGTTTGTCAAACAATGGTCCTGGCAAGGGCTTAGTAAGCGGATCAGCGATATTGTCTGCAGAGGCCACTCGTTCGACAATGATGTCTCCTCTTTCCACAATCTCCCGGATTATGTGGTATTTCCTCAGTACGTGTTTGGATCTTTGATGAGACCTTGGTTCCTTTGCTTGAGCAACGGCACCCGTGTTGTCACAGTACACCGGGACTGGACCAACAAATTCAGGAATGACGCCCAACTCTTGGACGAACTTCCTCATCCAAACGGCCTCTTTAGCAGCAGCTGATGCTGCAATGTATTCAGCCTCAGTGGTGGAATCCGCTGTGGTGTCCTGCTTGGAACTCTTCCAAGAGACAGCACCGCCATTGAGCATGAACACAAATCCAGAGGTTGACTTCGAGTCATCCACATCACTTTGGAAGCTAGAGTCGGTATAGCCTTCCAATTTGAGTTCTCGTCCTCCATAAACCATGAACATATTCTTAGTCCTTCGCAAGTACTTAAGAATGTCCTTCACGGCTTTCCAATGCATTTGACCAGGATTAGACTGATATCTGCTCGTGACACTCAGAGCAAATGCTACATCCGGTCTGGTAGATATCATCCCATACATGATACTACCTATAGCTGACGCATATGGTACATGTGTCATATTCTCTATCTCTTCATCAGTCTTGGGACACATAGACTTGGATAGAGAAACTCCATGACACATGGGTAGATGTCCTCTTTTGGACCCATCCATTGAAAACCGTTTCAATATGGTATCGATGTAGGTTGATTGAGTGAGTCCTATCATTCTCTTAGATCTATCTCTATAGATCTGAATCCCTAGAATGTAGGATGCCTCACCCAAATCCTTCATCGAAAATCTACCTGATAACCATATCTTCGTTGACTGCAACATCCCTACATCATTCCCAATGAGTAGGATGTCATCAACATAAAGTACTAAGAATGTCACCGCATCCTTAACTACTTTCTTGTACACGCAAGGTTCCTCCGGGTTCTTGATGAAACCAAAATCTTTAATTGTTTCATCAAATTTCTGGTTCCAACTTCTTGATGCTTGTTTTAGACCATAAATTGATCTCTGAAGCTTGCATACCTTATGCTCGCTTCCCATGGATGTGAACCCCTCAGGCTGCTTCATATAGATTTCTTCCTTAATGTCTCCATTAAGAAAAGCAGTCTTCACATCCATTTGCCATATCTCATAGTCATACCATGCAGCTATGGCAATAAGGATTCTTATGGACTTGAACATAGCAACTGGTGAAAAGGTTTCATCATAGTCAACTCCTTGCCTTTGAGTATAACCTTTCGCCACCAATCGCGCCTTGTAGGTCAATACCTTACCATCAGGCCCAAGCTTTCTTTTGTAGATCCATTTACACCCTATTGGAACAATTCCATCGGGAGGATCTACCAAAGACCAAACTTGGTTTGTATGCATCGAATCCAATTCTGACTGCATAGCTTCAAGCCATAAATTCGAATCCGCATCAGAAATTGCTTCCTTGAAGTTTCTTGGATCACATCCAATGTCGGGTTCATCTTGATCCCCTTCAAGAAGAAGACCATATCGAATAGGAGGTCTAGAAGTCCTCTCGGATCTTCTAGGTTCAGGCGTGTCCAGCAATGGTTCCTGAGGTGTAGGATCGTTATTTTGTATTTCGGGTTCTTCTCGAACTTCTTCGAGTTCCATCATCTCGCCTTTCTTATCCAATAAGAACTCCTTCTCCAAGAAGGTGGCATTCCTAGAAACAAACACCTTTGTTTCAGCAGGATAATAGAAATAATATCCGATTGAATTCTTCGGATACCCTACAAAATAACATAAGCTGGATCGACTATCCAACTTATCTCCCACTGTCCGCTTCACGTAAGCAGGACATCCCCAAATCCTCAAGTACGAATACTTAGGAGCTTTGCCATTCCATAACTCGTATGGTGTTTTGTCCACTGCTTTAGTGTGGACGTTGTTCAACAACAATACCGCCGTTTCAAGCGCATAGCCCCAAAACGAAGGTGGAAGCTCAGTGAAGCTCATCATAGATCGAACCATGTCCAACAAAGTTCGATTACGACGCTCCGATACACCATTAAGCTGTGGTGTCATAGGAGGAGTCCACTGAGAGAGAATCCCATTCTCTTTCAGATAGTCCAAAAACTCGGTACTCAAGTATTCTCCACCTCGATCCGATCGAAGTGCCTTAATACTTTTACCTAGCTTGTTTTCTACTTCAGCCTTGAATTCTTTGAACTTTTCAAATGCTTCAGACTTATATTTCATTAAATATAAATACCCATACCTTGAATAATCATCAGTAAAGGTAATGAAGTAGGTGTGGCCATGTTGAGTCCCTACTTTAAATGGACCACAAACATCTGTATGGATCAAATCCAACAGATTCTGACTACGCTCAGGTTTCCCCTTAAAAGGAGATTTAGTCATTTTTCCTTTTAGGCAGGATTCACAAGTAGGTAGAGAGTTAATATCAGACATATCAAACATGCCCTCTCCCACTAGCTTGTTCATCCTCTTTGAGGAAATATGACCTAGCCTAGCGTGCCAAAGGTTTGCCGGGTTTTGACTATCGATTTTCCTTTTGTTTGTTGTAGCCGGTTTATCAAAATAATTAATTGGAACGTCTTTTAGTTTTAAATTGTATAGATCGTTTTCAAGTTGTCCATTTCCAATTAAACATTCATTCTTGTAAATATTGCAAATCCCATTCACAAAATTACAAGAATAACCATCTCTATCAAGCATAGAAATAGAAATAATGTTTTTAATCAAATCTGGCACAAATAAAACATCTCTCAACAATAATTTAAAACCATTCTGCAAAATCAAACAAACATCTCCAATGGCCGTAGCTTCAACTCTGGAACCATTCCCGAGCCTCAGCTGGGTCTCACCCATTCTAAGCCTGCGACTTCTTGTCATCACCTGCAAATCATTGCAAATGTGAGATCCACATCCGGTATCCAATACCCAAGAAGTTGTATTAAGTGACATGTTTATTTCGATATAGAACATACCCTTTGCAGTTCCCAACTGCTCAAGATACTCCTTGCAGTTGCGCTTCCAATGACCCGGCTTCTTGCAGTAATGGCAAACATCCTTGGATTTTCCATTGTTTGAAGCCTTTGTCTTTTGCTTCTTCTCGGGTTCCACTTTCTTGGGTGGGGCAGAACGTTTCTTGCCCTTCATACTTGGCCCCTTCTTAGCAGAAGATGAGGAGCCCACCAAGAAAGCTGGCTTATCCTTCTTAAGTGTGGATTCATATGTAACGAGCATATTGACCATCTCTTCAAGGGTGGCCTCTATCTTGTTCATATTAAAATTTATCACGAATCCATCAAATGAAGAAGGAAGAGATAGAAGCAGCAAGTCCACATTGAGTTCATGCTCCATCACCAAATCAAGGGTCGCTAACTTCTGTATGAGCCAAATCACTCGTACCCCATGATCACGGACCGAAGTCCCTTCACGCATGCGGCACGTCATCAACTCCTTAACAGTAGAGAACCTTTCAGCCCTCGACTGAGCCCCAAAAAGTTCCTTGAGTTGCGTATGAATGTCAGCAGCATTCACCGTGTCCTCAAATCGCCTCTGGAGTTCATCAGACATCGAGGCTTGCATATAGCATTTGGTCTTGATGTCATGGTCACACCATGCATCAAGTTTGGCCAATTCCTCCGGACTTATGTCAGCTGGTGCTTCCTTCGGAGGTGCTTTATCTAACACGTAGAGCATTTTCTCCGAAGTTAAGACAATCTTCAACTTCCGGAACCATTCCGTATAGTTGGCGCCAGTCAGCTTGTTTTGTTCGAGGATCGAGAATAAAGGATTTCGCGAATTCATTGTATGAAATACTGAAAAGGAAAACAGACATATATCAATGATTGTTTAACAATTTACTAAGACATAAAATAGGCGAATTTAATTTTATGAATCTCACTCCCACTATTTTAACGATTTCACCACCCTCTAGTGAAAACGGGAAACTTTTTCCTTAGTGAGAACATGGAGTCCAATTGACAAACTTATGGTCCCGAATAATATCAGCCAACCATAATTCTCAAGAGGTAGAGCCCAATTGCTTCCAAAGCAACCCCCATGTATTTACCTCATGTCCAATAAGGGCCCAATAATATGACGCCGTTTAAAGTGACATGTCAAGATGACCCACCAATATTAAGTTGTGATGGACGGTCGCCATGTGGATCCCCCAATAATATGAGCCGATCCCATGGGAGTTCCACCCAACTTACAACATTTGTCAATCCAATGTACAGCTTTCCGACGGACGGGCCCCCCCAATAATATGAGCCGGACCGTATCCGCGGGTAGCATCACATACATTGACCGTTGATGGAAGGTAGGAACATTTAAACAATATTTAAATTTCCTTTATTTATCTTGATATAAATTTTAAATCATATTTAAAATGAGGGATTTTATTTATAAAAATATTTGTCTCATCATATTTAATTTATTGCATGCATTGCCGGATTCACGCAATTTATGACTAAACATGCATACAATCATAATATCACATATTATATAGGATGATCGATTCCATTTCTAATTGACCCGTGGTTGCCAATCACGGGTCTTAGTCCAATCCTAGGTAATATGCAGTATGCAAATGCAATCCTATTACATATGCTTCCAATTTACATTTCTTCAGTCTTCATTGTCTGCTGGGCCCACCATCTTCAAATCTTGATCTCCCACTAAATCTAATGTATTTACAATAAATAACAATGACAAGTAGGGGATACATTTTTAGGGGGTGGGAACGGGCTATAAACCAAGCCCACTTTTATTACATATGACATTCATATCGGGCCATAAACCAGGCTCATTAATAAAACCAACAATAATAAAAACAAAATGTAAATTCCTAACATACACCTACAAAATTGGTCATGGCAATCGATCATCCTTATCCAATAACATTTAATTCAAAATTAATTTATTGGATAACATGCTGTGGCAATTCAAATTTAAACAAGATAAAATCATATTTTATATATAAAATCTCATTTCACATATAAAATCATATTTTATCTCTATATCAAATAAAATCATATTTTATCTATAAAATCCAATTTTACAAATAAAATCATATTTTACTTAATATATCATAAGATCATATCTTATCATCAATTGTACCAAAATAATTGATTTCAAAATTCAATTTACGGATAAAATATTAAAATTTTCCAAAAATTCAAATTTATCCAAAATCAATTTTAAAATTTACGGACTCGAACAATTCGATCCGAAATCTCGTGAACCAATCAAAAACAATTTTTGACCGGACCAAAAATAAAATTTTAAATATTAAAATTAATTTTTAAATAAAAATATAATTTTTCCCGCGGGCCGCCCGGGACACTCCCGGGCCGGCCCGCACCCGGGGCGCGGGCCGGGGGCAGCCCGGCTGCCCCCTTAGGGCAGCGCCTGGCGCCGCCCCTGGGCGGCGCCGTGCGCCGCCCGGGGCAGCAACAATTGCTGCCCCACCGGGCAGCGATCCAATCGCTGCCCGGGTTTTGCCCCGAAAAATTTTTTTTTTTTATTTAAAAATATTTATTTTGTTTCAAAAACCGAGACTCAAAAATTTTGTACAATTGATTAATTTAATCGTTTGATCTGAGCAACCTGGCTCTGATACCACTGTTGGAAAAAACTGGCGGTCAGATCAATCACGATTGATACCCGGTGCAGCGGAAGTTTAAAATTTTGTTATGGAACAATTCCATAGTGTGGGTATCAACCGTTCAACGATTAAATTATTGTGTGTGTAAAATTTAAATAACAGTTATTAAATTTTACCTTCAATCTCGCAACGAGATTACTGGACACCAACAGATTTTATCTGCTCTTGTTGTCTCTCCCTGGAACCGATGAACTCCTTCAATCAGGTCCACGAACAGAGGTTTAATCCCTCTGATAGATTGCACTAGAAAATCTATCAGAAGTTTTCTGCGAAGAGATTACACGAATCTGATTCGTTATTCCTGACCGCGATTCAAAATCACAGACCGGAATTTTCTCGTGCAGAGGGGGAGGGGTCGGCCGAAATTTCCTTTTAGAGAGACTAGGGTTTTCGATTTTTGCTCTCAAAAATTATGACCTGTTGTGTGTAATTTCTGTACTGAAATAACTTATTTATAATGCAGGCCACTAACACCTTAGGGCCCATTAGTCATAAGCTGGGGCCCGACAAGCAAAGCCCGCTCGTTCAGAAATTAATATAAAATTCATCGTGACTCCGATTGATGAACTGATTTCACCAATGTGCACAGAAACCATTTCTGCACATTTTAAAGTCAAAATAAATTTTCCTGAATCCGAATTCAGTGGTTTCCAAAAATGTCCATCCCTATGTCATTTTAGGAAATCCTACTCCCTTACTCTTATTTAAGAAGTCCAACTCCTTAGTTCATTAAATTTAACTCTTTAAATTTAACTATCTCAACGGGGATTAAAACTCCATTACACTGTGTGACCCTCAATGGTTCAGGGATACAGCTAGCCGTGGGCTCACAACTCCTTGTGACTCGGAACAACACTTTCCGACTTGCCCAACGAATCATGGTAAAGCGCCTAGCAACATCGCCCCATGATTCCCTAGGTATCACTGATAGTGCCTACAAGAACCAGTAGATTTTGGTTAGCGTACAGTACGGTCCCTTCATCCATATATCCCGATCGAATCAACAACCATTGGTATATCGAGAGTCGCTCAAGATTCGATAACTATGCAATACATCTTGAAGATCAAATTAGTGACATCGCATGTGATACTAAGAAACCATTTCTTAAATCACATCAAGTACTCTGGCCAGAGATTTGTCACACTAATATCTCCTCAGATCGCATAGGATATCCACACTCGCAAGTATGTGGTGAATCCTTGACAACAATGCATCGACTCCTATATGTGTCGTAACTGTACCCAATCTCGACACCTGATGACCCCCATAGAGTCGGTAAACGAGTCAAAGCACAGCACTAGCATATAGAGTCTCCATGATGTTTTAAGTCGTAAGGACTAATGGTGTACAACCAAAACCGCGGACTTTATCCACTCGATAAGTGATAACCACTTGGAAAGTCCGGATAGGGTAGTTCGACTATTCATCCTATGAATATCCATTTGCATGCTTCGAACATCTCCATGTTCCCTACCAATGAAACGTGGTACTCCGCATCGCAAATGCTAGTCTCAAACTCGAGCGATCCTTATCCTTATTATCGGACGGCTCAATCGACTAGGAACGGTTTTTAGAATATACAGTGACTATAAGATGTATTTCATGATAGACATCTCCATGTTCTACCACATCTTACATACACTATAGTATATTCAAGGTCTTTATCAAAACAACAATAGTATATCACAATATAACAATATGAAGTAATATAAAGTCATTGCCATAAAAGTGTAAATAATATTAAACAAAAGATTGTTTATACAAAGAGTCATCAAAGCCCATAGCCACACAGTTGGCTCACTGGGCACCCACTCTTACAACTAAACCAGAAAGTAACTCGTTCTGTTACTTAGAAACCTTTATATGTAATGGGTTAATAAAATAAATTATCCAACCTTACATACATGTGCACAATTATAAACAAATTAATCCCCCACAAATCGTTGTACCATTCAAGAACATTTGATTATTTTGTACCCAATAACAAGAAAGCCACAATAACCATCAGGTAAAAACATTCAAGAAAGCCATATGTGTTGCAATTTGTAAAGTTTAAGGACTAAAAATGTTAATTTGAAATATTTAAGGACCAAAAACGTTTTGATGTGAAAGTATAATGACTAAAACTGCAACTTTCCTGATAAAAAACATATGAGAATTAAGTAATGTTAGCAAAAATTTGAATCCAAACTGGTTTAAATTAGAATAGAGTCTAATTTAATCTTTATATCTTTAGTCGTTAACTGAACTTTATTTAGTTAGATTTATTAAATAATACAATCTCGGTCATAAACTTAAAGATTTCATGTTCTGAAATAGTTCTCACAATCTATGTTCAAACTATTTTTTGTTATTTTAAACAGAGAATAATTTAATTCCTAAATGCCTACAAATAATAATATGGGTTGATTTAGATTGGTAATAATCATGTTATTAAATTATGAAACTCGATTCAATGCATTTATGATTAATCATTTAGTTGTTTTTTTACGCTCTCATGGTTAATCATTTATTATGTTATTCTTAGTTGTTTACTTGTTTGTATGAGTGCATCTTGTAAAATATTTTACTTTTTGTGCCTTTATTTTTAACATTAAATTTTGTTTCACAGTCATATGATTATTTGGTTAGCTGTTGGATGATCCGGTTTGCTCCTAACAATTTTTATTATGATGATATAAATTGATACAACAAATATTTATTATTTCATAAAACCAAATCAGGATAAAGTAATAAAAACAATATGAGAATAAAGTAATGCCAAGAAAATCAAAATTCAAACGGCTTTAAATAATAATAAAACCACAATAAAAAAAATTAGAACAATCCAAATTCAACCACAACTAATAAAAAAATCAAATAATCTTTCAATCTTTTTCTTTCTTGACAAGCCCACCTTCATTTTTTAATCCGGAACAACAGCAGAGAAATCATCTATGAGAGATCTTTTCAAAGTATGGTCGCTCATAGCAACCTTTGGGGGCCATTTAAATATATAGGTCTGGTCTTATTTTTAATTCAATAAAAGGGACTCTTGACTTTTTAATTCAGTCAAAGGGTCTCAATTAAGGGTAGTTTGGTCTTTTTTTTTAAAAAAAAAAAAAATTATGTCCAACACTCATTTTCCCTCTTCTCTCCCTTCCCTCTCTCATCTCCAGGATTTGAACCTCACTCCCCTCTCTCCTCTTGGACTCTAACCACTAGACCACCAATATTTTTAATAATAATACTACACAATAAAATATATATACAATGGTTTGGGTTGACCCAAGCCTGGGTCGACCCAAGCGGTCGACCAAGCTGTCAAAGCGGTCGACCAAGCCCAAGCCTTGGTCGAACGCTTTCCCAAGGCGATCGACCGCTTGGGCAGGGAAGGCGGTCGACCGAGCCCAAGCCTTGGTCGACCGCTTTTCCAAGGCGGTCGACCGCTTGGTGAATAAAAAAAAAGAAAAAAAGAAGAAGAGGGAAAATGAGGAAGGAGACGTGAAAGAAGAGAAGGAGGAGAGAAAAAACACTGAAAGAGACGTGAAAGAAGAGAAGGAGGAGAGAGAAAACACTTAAAGCAGGGGCAATATAGTCTTTTCGATCAGAAGTCTATCTATTGAATTAAAAACAAGACCAGGTCTACATCCCTCATTTTTCCCATCCTTTGGCATGACCTTAGTTGTTTTTGATGTTGTGACCATGTCTTCGTCGGAACAAATCTACATTGAAATGACTTGATTTTTTTGTTAAAAAATCAATAATAATTTATATAAATTAATGTATGAAACCAATTATTTATATACCTCAAAGAAGTTTGCTTGTTCAATATTCTTCGATTTAGAAATTGAAATCGATTCCTATATGATAATAAATTTAAGACATGAATAAAGAACTTGATTCCTATAAGATAATAACTTTAAAACATGAATAATATTGTTAATAAATTTTGAAAAATAATAATTCTTAGAATGCTCTAAGAATTCTTGGTTTACCTGTTCAAAACTTCTCCACTACACTGTTCGATAATATCAATGTTTGTTGTAAGCTTCATAACAGTGTATGACCCTCTAAATCCGTCAATTTTTCTAGGCTTAACTTGAATCTTGAAGATAACTCTTCGATTTACCAAATCATCTATCTCCTTTGGTATTTTCTTATCATTTGAATCCTGTACAATTGTCCGTTGTCTAAATTCTATGATTAAAAAGCAGTACAAAAATTTGCATAAGGGATCGAAATCTCATTCAGTACCGGAGATCTCGTTTTTATTGTTGTTTTTTCATTTAGCTCGATGCACTCTTTGTCCCATAGCAAGAATAAAGCATTGTTTGTGTGGTACATCACACGAAGTTGTATCTTAAACCTATGAAAATAATTAAATTATACTATGACATCAGATTTATCAATAATGTGAAATGAAACTTATACAAAAATTGTTTGTAACGAAACTCATTTTTTCATTTGAATCAAAGCGGTCACATTTCTCATAATAAAAACTTTCACCAACGGGAGTCATTTTTTTTGGACAATTGACACATGACAAATAATATAATTCACCATTGGTTTCAACACTTGTTATTTTAGCATTAACTCAAAGGCTACCGACCTTCAAATTAGAAAAATAGAAAAAAAAATCAAAAAATTAAAGAATGATTAACACAACATTTAATCTTCTAACTATACCTCATTGTTCTCATAAATTTGTTCAAGAGTTATGAACATTCCTTTGGAAGTTGTAACGCTCTGTCCAATTTTTAGTGAGGCTATGCTAATTGTGCTGGGATTGTCGCACTCGAAGCTGAATCTGTACATACAATAAAATTGTTGAGCAAATGGTTATTATTGCTAATTAACGAGAAAACTATTTAATATTATAACCAATGTATCAATCAAATATATTGAAAATACCTTCTTCGAAAATCCTTGATTTTATCCAAATCTTTGTCACCAACATCTTGGTAATTTGTTATGTGGTAGATAAACATATTTCACCTTGAAATATTTTTGAACGACACATTTGAATGATCATCACAACATACTCTTCACCAGATTTGTCAGAGTGAGCCATTAAATCGTCAACCAAACTAAAGTGTACATGTCAATCGATTATTTTTGAAGATTAAATAAAACTGAATTAACATGAATAATAAGTAAGAAGTTGAAAATATTAATATTCACTATGTGTCTTCAAAGATGATATTGATGAGTTTTGTAAAACGTTTGTCTATCTCTTTATTTAGTGGGTATTTTCTGGTCACCATCTTGCCTATCACATCTGAAAAAAAAAACAATTAGATTTAAAATTTTAATTTATTCGCATCACATTATGTAAAAAAATTTAAAGAAAAAATAAGTTTGACTAACCAAAAAGTATTTTTTTCATCCACCACTTCCTTATTTTTCAGTTTGGAAATGATTTGAATTCGTACATATAGGATGTAAATGTATTTTCAAAAAACTCACAAACTTGAGTCTTTTTAACAACAATGAATTTGTATTTATTTTGTGTTGTTTTGTAATACATGTGATTTTCAGCAATTATAATTTCTTTAAGAGCAAACAAATTCCCCTATTTAAGAATTGATCTAATTAAATTTGTCAACAACTGAATTTGTTATCGTCCCATGAATACGTGATCCCTGTGAAATACGACAGTTAATGCACAGTTTATATTAACATTTGTAAAATTTCGTTCTTCTTCGACTTGGGTTCATATTGATGAACCAAACGGAGCTTCATTGCACATAAGACGGAGAAACCTCACGGATTGCGCTGAAGATAGGTGTCATTAGTCAAATTCTCATATGGTTTTGAAATGAAATGGAATAGGAAATTGTGCTACTTGTGTTTTATTCCAAAGCTAATATTTAGATTTATATTAGTGTGTGATTGATTACAATGATTAAAAAATTTAAATGTAACATGCGTTTTATTCCAAAGCTAATATTTAGATTTATATTAGTGTGTGATTGATTAGAATGATTAAAAAATTTAAATGTAACATGATATCGGGAAGGTTTTTCGTTTTTTAAAAAAATTTAAATTTTAGTTATCTTGTTAAAGAGATTTGTCAGTTTTTTTTAAATATATTTATTAAATATTGATATATATTACTTATCGTGTAAATTTTTTTCACTTGTGTTGTAAGGTCATCAAATGTAATTACAGTTTTTCTTATTGTTTTGTCGAAGCTCTTTATTTTATTTATTTTTATCTGTTGTTGGGTAAATTTCATATTTAACATTATCTTGATGAATTAATATTATATGACAATTGATATAATCATTAATCAATTGTATTTGGATCAATTTATCTTCATCTCATAATATAAGTTTTAAATAAATTTTTTTCTGTTGGTATTTTAAAGTCACTGAGCTACGATTTTTTTCATAATAGATAGATATAATCCTTATATGAACCAAATATCATTATCTTATAATATAATTTTTAAAAAAATATCTGGGTGAATTTATCATTATGTCATCTTATAATCTTTAAATACATCTGTGTTTTTTTTAAAAGTAACATATCAAATTTCTTGTCATCTAAGCAACGATTTGTAAATATCTGGGTGAATTTATCATTATACTATCATATTATCTTTAAATAAATATGTAGTTTTTTTAAAGTAACAGGGCTTTGTCTATGAGATCAAATTTCGATCAAATTTTTTATCATTTAAGCAACGATTTGTAAATATCTGGTTGAATTTATCATTATCTCATCATATAATCTTTAAATAAATCTGTATTTTTTTAAAATAACAGATTAAATTTAACGATTTGTTTCTGTTTAAAAGTCAAAAATCTCGATCGATTGTAATCTTATAATATTTTCTCGTTAATATATTTTCAATACAAACATTAAGCATTTTACTATATATATATATATATATAGTGAGATGCTTTGGGCGGGGAAAAATATAGGTTTCGTTTTTTAGTAGGCTTTTTTGTTTTTGTTTTTGTTTTTTTTTTTAGAGAAGTAGGTTTTTTGGTTATAATATATATAGATATAGATTAAAAACAAAAATTAATTTTTGTTTGATCACTATAAAAAAGTACTTTAAATTTTGTTTAAATTAAATCGTATTTTTATCTATATTTTAAAATTTTTAGATCAAATAGTTTATCACTTGATATTCACTAAAATTTGATGACCCGAGTCCGACTTAAGCCCAAAGCTCCAAGTCCGTAGGCGAACCTGAAACCAAGTAAAGAGTGTTATAGGGGGCCGGGAGGGTGTCCCGGCGTAGCCCCTCCGACGCTCAAGTCAGAGTCAGAAATAAATGAGTGAAGAGGAGAGCTTGAGCGCCCCTCAAAAATGACAGTAATGAGTTGCAAATAAAGTGAGCAAATTCGATATTTATAGAGTAGAAGGTAGAGGACCACGCACATTCCGTAGGGGACCACGTGAGTGAGACTCATGCGCTTGTTCATCCGGGACTTGGC
This sequence comes from Henckelia pumila, assembly GCF_033568475.1. NCBI lineage: Eukaryota > Viridiplantae > Streptophyta > Magnoliopsida > Lamiales > Gesneriaceae > Henckelia > Henckelia pumila. Next base: position 189,658,015 of record NC_133121.1, on the reverse strand, counting down.
CTTGAGGCGAGGCTGAAGTTAAGAGGTCTTTTCCTTGAGACGAATCTTAGGCTAAGAGCTCACCCACCTCGGGTATGCTCTACCCTAGCTACTCTTATCCGCCATCGTCATACTCAACTCCTAGGCTCATCCACACCTCACCTCATCACAGGCTCATCCACATCTCACTTCATCACCTTCTAATACCTGAGGTGGGTGAGCTCTTAGCCTAAGATTCGTCTCAAGGAAAAGACCTCTTAACTTCTGCCTCGCCTCAAGGGCAAGTCTCGGATGAACAAGCGCGTGAGTCTCACTCATGTGGTCCCCTACGGAATGTGCGTGGTCCCCTACCTTCTACTCTATAAATATCGGATTTGCTCACTTTATTTGCAACTCATTACTGTCATTTTTGAGGGGCGCCCAAGCTCTCCTCTTCACTCATATATTTCCGACTCTGACTTGAGCGTCGGAGGGGCTACGCCGGGACACCCTCCCGGCCCCCTCTAAAACTCTTTACTTGGTTTCAGGTTCGCCTACGGACTTGGAGCTTTGGGCTTAGGTCGGACTCGGGTCATCAAATTTTAGTGAGTATCACTTGGCGCCGTCTGTGGAAAATTTGAGTTGAGACGTAGAGATGGTTGGAAGGAGAGGGAGTAGAAGAGCTCACACCACCTCATCTCGCCTAGGGCCAAGGAGGGGGGAGCATCCCCCTAGGAATACGGTGGGGAGTATGACCTTGGAAGAGTTGGGTCAGTTTATCACTAAGGTGGTGGAAGCGGCCGTGAAGAAAAATCAAGAAACCTCGCGAGACCTGGGTGATGAACAAGAGCAAGAGCAAGAGCAAGAGCAAGAGCAAGTGCCAGGTAAGGATGAAATGGGTCAGCGGAGTCAGGTAGGGGGAACCCTACCCCCTCCAGGCATGGATGATCAAGAGAAGGAGGAAATGTGGAAGGAGATAAGGATGTTGAGACAACAACTTGGAGGCAAAGGTTCAACTCTTAAGAAAGATAGTCCATTTTCCCTTGCGATTTTGGAGGAGGAACTTCCAGCTAGTTTCAAGAAGCCAAGCGTCGGAGAATATGATGGAAGTACGAACCCGGAGGAACATATGGGAAGATTCGAGAACGCCGCCTTATTGCATCAATACTCCAATGGTATAAAATGTCGAGTATTCTTGAGCACGTTAGTGAAGTCCGCCCAGCAATGGTTCAATATATTGAAGCCCAGTTCCATAAGGTCTTTCGAGGATTTCAGTGTGATTTTTATGCATCAGTTTGCTAGTAGCAAGAAGTACCAAAAGACCTACTTGAGTTTGTTTGTGATGAAGCAACAAGACCAGGAAACTTTGAGGGAATTTATCCAACGCTTTAATGGTGAAGCTTTGGAAGTGCCGACTGCTACTCCGGATATACTGATAAGTTCCTTTACCCAAGGGTTGAAAGGAGGTGAATTCTTCAAATCTCTAGTTAAGAAGCCTCCATCAAGCTACAACGATCTTTTGGCACGAGCGAAGAAGTACGTGAATTTAGAGGATGCTCAAAGACATAGGAGGTCTGAGCAAAGGCAAGTAGGTAGTAACGTGGAAGGGGCGGATAAAGGAGGTAGGATGCGAGGGGTGGGAGAGAGGGAAGATGACCGAGCTCAAGGTAAGAGGCAATTCTCACCTTATGCTCCCTTGGCTCAAAACTGGGACAATGTGATGGAGGTGGAGGAGAAAAGAAGGAATCAAGGAAGTTCGCAAAGGATTGATGTAAGGCCCGAAAATATTCAATTATTAATTATGGGATTTGAGAATTAAATTCCATATTATGGGCTAATATTGATTTGAGAAGTTATGAAAATGATAAATTTAATTTCCGAGCTAAAAATATTTAATTTGAGAATTTACGAATTTTGAGAATTAAATTCCGAGAATTCTTAAATTAAAAGAATAAATATTCGATTTGAATATTTATGGAATTGAAGATTTAATTCCATGTTTCGGAAATTAAAGAAGATGAATTTGGAAGATATGACTCGATCAGGGACTGATTTGCACATACTGACATTTGAAGGGCTGAAGTGCAAACGGTCGGGATTATTTAATTAATCCGAATTTAATTTATTTTAATCTGAGTATATTTAATTTGGGAATATTTAGAGTTTTGATTTAAATTCTAATATTCTTAAATTATTTTGGATTGAAATTGAATTAAAACGAAGGCCGAGGACTGAATTGCAATTACTGAAGATTTGAGGGACTAAGTTGCAATTTGTGTATACATATCCGATTTTAGTCTATTAATCAGCAGAATACGTGCTTGAGCGAGAAGGAGTTCAGAAATGGAACAGGGGAGTTTGAATTCATTCCATTTTTGTTGCTTCGATGATTTTCAAAATGCCGTAACTTTTGCGTCGTTCGTCCGATTTCAATTCCGAAAGATGTTTTGGAATCCTTGCGATGAGTACTTCGAATTTATGTAAGTTTCTGAGTACTTTAAGTATGTTTTGTAGAACGAAATTGGCAGAGATCAGTACATGAGCATATGATCTTGTTCTTGACGTGTTGTCTTGTTTATATTCGAAACCGGATTGAAGATTTAGTTTTGAATGAATCGTATGGATTTTCCAGCATGTATTATCGAAATCTTAGCTGCTGGTATGTGGTTATTTGTCTGGTTTATGATCACATATGCTGATATGAGATTGAATTCGAAGTCGATATTTCGTCGGTTACCAATTTTCAGTCGTTATGCCGTCGATTGATGTTTTGAAACCATTGTTGATAGTCTATGATTGAGCCAATGATCTGAAGATCATATACTGATTTTGTTAGAAGATAATCTTTACATTTTAAACATGTTATGAGCTCAATCAACTCAAGAGATCGAATTTTGAACCGAGGAAGTTTGCTTACGGTTTTGGATAAGTTGTTTGATAATAGATGGATGTTTTGATAGCTGATAATTGAACCGAGATGTTCCTTGAAATGTTGCTGATGTTGTAGCATCTTTATTCTTCAATTTCAGATTATTGTGAAGTCTGTTAGAACCTAATGGGGGGGGGGGGGATTAGGTTCTTTGGCAACTTTAGCAATTTAAAGCGATTATACTAAACGCAAGCGGAAGACTAGTAAAGCAATCAAATATAAAGCGGTAAATAAATGCGTAAAGTAAATAAAGCAGTAAAAGAGAGATAGGAATTGTTTATGGAAGTTCGACGATAAATCGTCTACGTCTCCCCTTCTTGGTTAAGTACGATTAACCAAGGATCCACTAGCACTCGAACACTTGGCCTTGATGGCTCCAAGGATAGCCTTTACAACTTAACACGATCACCGCGCCGATACAACTCGAACACTTGGCCTTAATGGCTCCAAGGATAGCCTCAACAAAAACACTTGACTTCACACTCAAGTGTTTACAACAATCTCACAATACACTTGGCTTCACACTAAGTGTTTACAACAATAGCACAACCAACTCACAAACTATTTTCACAAATAACTCTCAAATATTGATTGAGCACTTTGGTAGAGAGAATATTGCTTGCAAATGAGAGAAGAAATGAGTTGGGATGTATCTAAATGGTCTTGGCAAGCCTCTATTTATAGTTGGAAAAGATTTGAATTTGAATTTGTGTGCTTGGAGCGTTTATTGGGAAGCCAAGGAGTAGAGACAAAGTGTAGGCGCCGCTGCCTTCTTTTTCCAGCACTGAGTAGATTTTGTAGAAAAATCATATCTCTCAATCCAACCGTTGGAGTGAGCTCAAATTTGGACAGGCGCTTGAAAACATCTCAATCTTCAATCTGAACGGTGAAGATTGAATTTGAAAGAATCAAACACGTCCAGTAAATCTCGGAAGTCGCAAAATCACGTTCTCACTTTTGTTCTGAGCATTACTTTTCAAAAATTCTAATCTCACAATCCATCCGTTGGATTGGCCTGAAATTAATACACAATCTTTGTAACATCCTGATATTGATAGTGATTGGTGGAGATTGGATTTGGATGCCTCCATCGATTCTAGTAGTCTTCTGAATCCGATACTTCAGCAGTTAGCTTCTTGCAGAAATAGCTACTGTTCAACATATTTGCAAAAATCATAACTCCATATCCAGCCGTTGGATTGATTTGAAATTTGGATACAGACTTTAAAACATCATGTAAATCCATGTGATCGGTGGAGATCGGATTTTAATAACCGAAGCATTCCCAGGTATTTTCTGAAGTTGAGTCTTCATAGTTCATTCCTTGCAGAAGTAAGTACTGTGCAGCTTTGTTAAAAAAATCATATCTCCATATCCAGCCGTTGGATTGCTATGAAATTTGGAGAGAAGCTTGAGAACATCCTGATCTTGATTTTCACTGTTGAAGATCTGATTTGGATGACTGAAAAGTGCCCGGTGAATTTTGCAAGTTTCTGCTTTATAATATTGGCTTGTCCTTGTCCATTTCTTTTACAACTTCAAAGTAACTTCCAAGAATTTGATTGTTAATATGATCTAATCTGCAAAGTCTCACTTTAAATGGTTAGTAACAATTAACCGAGTTTTGTAATCATCAAAACATAATAATATGAGATTTGTTAATGCATTAAAAACATTAATCTCATAACACGAGATTTGTATGCGTTTAAGGCGTAACAATCTCCCCCTTTTTGATGATCACAAAACTTGGTTAAATAGGAGAAATAAATGTACAATATTAAATAAATAATTTAAATTTGCACAATATAATTGCATGAATAAAACTCCTCCTAAATTAAACAATTAGTTAAGAAGAGTTTGTTTATCAAATAACCAATTTTTTTATTCTCTATGCATTTAAGCAAACTAACTCTCCCCCTTAGTTAAAGTATTTAACCAAACTAATTCTTCCCCTTTTTGTGATAATCAAAAAGACTGGAAAAGTAAATGCAAAACATGATAATTGAATATGATTTCTAAAAAGCAACACATAAATTTCACATAAAATGTGAGCTTTATAACTTTGAATAAATACAATTAATTTGTATTATCCAAAATTAAGTTGCTCAAATTTTATATTAAGCTCCCCCTTAATATGACATTAAATTTATTTATGTCCACAAGTGATTACAACTCAATCATGCCAAGTTCACCACGCAAACGAATAAAAGTATTTTCATCTAGTGGTTTTGTAAAAATATCGGCAATTTGATTTTTAGTGTCAACATATTGAAGTTCAACTTCATTTCGTTCGATGTGGTCACGAATAAAATGATGACGAATGTCAATATGTTTGGTGCGCGAATGTTGAATCGGATTCTTTGTAAGACATATGGCGCTAGTGTTGTCACAGAAAATAGGGATTTTTGAAAAAGAAACGCCATAGTCGAGCAATTGATGCTTCATCCAAAGAATTTGCGCACAACAACTACCGGCAGCCATATATTCGGCTTCGGTCGTTGATAACGCAACACAGTTTTGCTTTTTGGAAAACCAAGAAACCAAACAGTTTCCTAAAAAGAAACAGGTTCCACTAGTGCTTTTCCGGTCCACCTTATATCCACCAAAGTCGGCATCACAGTAAGCTTTTAAATCAAAGAAAGAATTTTTCGAATACCACAAGCCGAGATTTGGAGTATTTGAAAGATATTTAAAAATGCGTTTTAAGGCGAACAAATGTGATTCTTTTGGACATGATTGAAATCGTGCACACAGGCATACACTAAACATAATGTCTGGCCTACTTGCAGTAGCATATAGTAAGGAGCCAATCATACTACGAAAGGAAGATTGATCTACAGGTTTACCATTTTCATCTTTGTCGAGTCTGATTGCTGTGCTCATCGGTGTGGATGATGATTTTGTGTTCTCCATCCCGAATTTCTTTAGAATCTCCTTTATGTATTTGCTTTGGTTCACAAAGAACCCATCCTTGCACTGCTTGATTTGCAATCCGAGGAAATAGTTAAGTTCCCCCATCATGCTCATCTCAAAGTGATCTTGCATAAGCTTAGAAAATTCTTGGCAAAGATCTTCGTTAGTAGAACCGAAAATGATATCGTCCACATAAATTTGCACAATAAGCAAATCATTATCTCTAGATAAAGTAAACAATGTAATATCAACAATTCCTCTAGTAAAGCCATTGGTAATAAGGAAAGAAGAGAGTTTTTCATACCAAGCTCGAGGAGCTTGTTTCAATCCATACAAAGCTTTGTTGAGTCTATATACGTGATCAGATAACAAATTATCAACAAAGCCATCAGGTTGTTCAATATAGACCTCTTCTTTCAAATCACCATTCAAGAAAGCACTTTTAACATCCATCTGAAATAATTTAAAATTTTTAGAGCATGCAAAAGCAAGTAACATACGAATGGATTCAAGACGGGCAACATGAGCATAAGTCTCATCATAATCAATGCCTTCTTCTTGACTATATCCTTTAGCTACGAGCCTAGCCTTGTTTCTAGTGATGGTGCCATGCTCATCAAGTTTATTTCTAAACACCCATTTAGTACCTATCACAGGTCTATCATGCGGCCTAGAAACAAGATCCCAAACATTATTGCGTTTAAATTCATTTAACTCATCTTGCATAGCAATAATCCAGGAATCATCAAGTAAAGCATCATCAACACATTTTGGCTCAACATGAGAAACAAAAGCAAGATGATTACAAATATTATTGAGAGAAGAGCGAGTAGATACTCCCTTTGATGGACTTCCAATTATCAGATCTTTAGGATGATCTTTGTGATGTGTCCATTCCTTAGGAAGTGGTGTTTCCTCAATTGTAGCATCTATATCATTTAAGCTTGAGGAAACCATCTCTTCTTCAAGTATTTCTATATCATCATTGTTAGTGCGAGAAATATTTAACAAAGATTCATCAAATATAACATGCATTGATTCTTCAACAAGTAAGGTGCGCTTATTGAATACTCTATAAGCCTTACTTGTAGTAGAATACCCAAGAAAAATACCTTTATCGGATTTGGCATCAAATTTGCCAAGGTTGTCCTTACCATTGTTGTGAATGAAGCACTTAGATCCAAAAGCCCGAAAGAATGAAATGTTAGGCTTTCTCTCCCTCCATAACTCGTATGGAGTTTTCTTGAGAATTGGCCTTATTGATACGCGATTGATGATGTAACAGGCAGTGTTCATTGCTTCAGCCCAAAAATATTTTGGTAGAGAATGCTCACATAACATGGTCCTTGCAATCTCTACTAGTGTCCTATTTTTCCTCTCAACTACCCCGTTTTGTTGAGGAGTCCTAGGACAAGAAAAATTGTGACCGATGCCTTTTTCTATACAAAAGTTTGAAAAATTCTCATTTTGAAATTCAGTTCCGTGGTCACTACGGATCTGTTTTATTGAAAGATTTTTCTCATTCTCAACTCGTTTAGCAAAAGTTTTAAAATACTCAAAGGCATCATTTTTGTGAGCTAAAAACAATGTCCACGTGTAACGTGAAAAATCATCTACAATGACAAACGCATAAAGCTTTCCTCCTAAACTAGCGTTCCTCGAGGGACCACATAGATCTAGGTGGAGAAGTTCAAGGGGCATAGAAGTGGATACAAAATTTTTGCTTTTAAAAGATTCCCTTGTATGTTTGCCAAATTGACACGCATCACAAACAGAATCAAGTTTCAAATCAAGTTTTGGCATACCAACGACTAAGTCAAGTTTTACAAGTTTTTCGATGGTACTAGGACCAACATGACCCAATCGTCTATGCCAAAGAATGTTGTCATCAACATTCACGGATACAAGGCTTTTTATATTTGATAAAGATAAATTATTTAAAGAGACCTTGTAAACGTTCTCACTTCTATATCCTTTGAAATTTATGGATTTGTCACTAATAAATGATACAGTGCAGTGTTGGGGAGTGAATTTGACTTCATAACCTCTATCGCACAATTGACTTATGCTTAGTAGATTATGCTTAAGTCCTTTCACTAGGAGTACATCATCAATTAGACAAGAATTAGATATACCTATTGAGCCGATGCCTTCAATTACTCCTTTGTTGTTGTCTCCAAAGGTGACAGTCCCCTTCTCCTTTGGTTTGATTGATTGAAGAAGATCCTTGTTCCCCGTCATATGTCTAGAACATCCACTGTCTAGATACCATATGCTAGGGAGAGCATTTTTCTTGTTTCCCTCGTCATCGTCGTCAGAGACGATGTCATCACTTTTAGCCATTAAGCAGAGGTTTGCTTCCTCGTCGTCGTCGTCGCTATCACTCCAGGTAGCTAGTAGGGCTTTCTTCTTTCCTTTGTCCACTTTATTCTTGAGTGGGCATTCATTGGCGTAGTGACCTTGTTGTTGACAGTTGTAGCAGGTCACTTCTTTCTCAGGTTTCTTGTCCTTTTTGAATTTGTTTCCTCGCATGAATTTCTTGAATTTTCTTGCGAAGAGAGCCATGTCATCATCGTCATCTTCTTCGACTTGTGTAGTCAAGGCTATCCCTTTGTGCTTGACATCTTCTTTCTTTGATTCTTTTCTTGTGGACACTTCTAACTCATGGGTTTTTAGGGTCCCATGTAGTTGATCAAGATCATAGGCGGCAGTGTCCCCTTTGTTGGATTCGATGATGGCGGTTCTCTTTGCATCCCATTCTTTTGGTAGGGTACGAAGAGCTCTCCTCCAAACTTGCTTGGTAGGATATTGTTCTCCCAATTGTGCTAACTCATTGATGATTTGAGTAAGCCTTCGGAACATGGTGTCAACATCTTCGTTGGATTCCATCTCAAATGTTTCGTATTTGAGTTGGAGTAAGTCTATCTTTGTTTCTTTCACTTGGTTGGTGCCTTCGTGACATATCTCTAGCTTGTCCCATATCTCTTTAGCAGATGAGCACATCGATATCCGGTTGTACTCGTTCATATCTAAGGAACAATGCAAGATATTCATAGCTTTAGCATTTTACGAAATTAATTTCATGTCCTCTTTTGAAAAGTCATCCATTCCCTTAGGAATTTCAACCCCATCAACTATTTTCATAGGTGTATAGGGACCTTTCACCGTCACTTTCCATAGGTCATAGTCTACGGATTGGATATATAGGGACATACGATTTTTCCAATACCCGTAGTTTATGCCATTGAAAAGAGGAGGACGATTAGTAGATTGCCCTTGAGCATAATCACTTGCTAGGTTTGCCATAAAAAGGTTTTGAAAAGTATTTTCAAATGGCTTTGATACCACTTGTTAGAACCTAATGGGGGGGGGGGGGGATTAGGTTCTTTGGCAACTTTAGCAATTTAAAGCGATTATACTAAACGCAAGCGGAAGACTAGTAAAGCAATAAAATATAAAGCGGTAAATAAATGCGTAAAGTAAATAAAGCAGTAAAAGAGAGATAGGAATTGTTTATGGAAGTTCGACGATAAATCGTCTACGTCTCCCCTTCTTGGTTAAGTACGATTAACCAAGGATCCACTAGCACTCGAACACTTGGCCTTGATGGCTCCAAGGATAGCCTTTACAACTTAACACGATCACCGCGCCGATACAACTCGAACACTTGGCCTTAATGGCTCCAAGGATAGCCTCAACAAAAACACTTGGCTTCACACTCAAGTGTTTACAACAATCTCACAATACACTTGGCTTCACACTAAGTGTTTACAACAATAGCACAACCAACTCACAAACTATTTTCACAAATAACTCTCAAATATTGATTGAGCACTTTGGTAGAGAGAATATTGCTTGCAAATGAGAGAAGAAATGAGTTGAGATGTCTCTAAATGGTCTTGGCAAGCCTCTATTTATAGTTGGCAAAGATTTGAATTTGAATTTGTGTGCTTGGAGCGTTTATTGGGAAGCCAAGGAGTAGAGACAAAGTGTAGGCGCCGCTGCCTTCTTTTTCCTGCACTAAGCAGATTTTGTGGAAAAATCATATCTCTCAATCCAACCGTTGGAGTGAGCTCAAATTTGGACAGGCGCTTGAAAACAGCTCAATCTTCAATCTGAACGGTGGAGATTGAATTTGAAAGAATCAAACACGTCCAGTAAATCTCGGAAGTCGCAAAATCACGTTCTCACTTTTGTTCTGAGCATTACTTTTCAATAATTCTAATCTCACAATCCATCCGTTGGATTGGCCTGAAATTAACACACAATCTTTGTAACATCCTGATATTGATAGTGATTGGTGGAGATTGGATTTGGATGCCTCCATCGATTCCAGTAGTCTTCTGAATCCGATACTTCAGCAGTTAGCTCCTTGCAGAAATAGCTACTGTTCAACATATTTGCAAAAATCATAACTCCATATCCAGCCGTTGGATTGATTTGAAATTTGGATACAGACTTTAAAACATCATGGAAATCCATGTGATCGGTGGAGATCGGATTTTAATAACCGAAGCATTCCCAGGTATTTTCTGAAGTTGAGTCTTCATAGTTCATTCCTTGCAGAAGTAAGTACTGTGCAGCTTTGTTAAAAAAATCATATCTCCATATCCAGCCGTTGGATTGCTATGAAATTTGGAGAGAAGCTTGAGAACATCCTGATCTTGATTTTCACTGTTGAAGATCTGATTTGGATGACTGGAAAGTGCCCGGTGAATTTTGCAAGTTTCTGCTTTATAATATTGGCTTGTCCTTGTCCATTTCTTTTACAACTTCAAAGTAACTTCCAAGAATTTGATTGTTAATATGATCTAATCTGCAAAGTCTCACTTTAAATGGTTAGTAACAATTAACCGAGTTTTGTAATCATCAAAACATAATAATATGAGATTTGTTAATGCATTAAAAACATTAATCTCATAACACGAGATTTGTATGCGTTTAAGGCGTAACAAAGTCTTATTGACTCGAGAACGGGACTTCGTTGAAGGAAGAAGAAGTGAAGGTTTGGAAATGAATGGATTGAAGATGTATTGATATTTTGATACAATTCTGATATGATAGAATTGATCGAAGTTTGATATATCTGTTTGATGATTATGTTCAGAGTTGAAGCATTCAGAACAAACGAAATACGAAGGTAAAAGTGGCCTACTATTTGATTTGGATTACAACTCGAGATGGTTTGTATCGAGTTCCCTTAAATCACATACTTGTTTGCTTAATTGCTCTTATGTGCTTTCATTGAGTTGTTGAATAAGTTTTTGATGTTATGAATGCCTTGATGATGATATATGTTGCATTCATCTTGAAGACTTATTCCTTGATTTTGAAATGAACGGAAACGTTCGAATAGACGATTTGAGGAATCGTATGTGTATGGCCTGGGTGATTGTTTTAGCCTAGCATCTGATTTGCATATATGATTGCTTCAAAGTCTAGAAAAGAAAGATAAGTAACCCCACCTCGAGCGGGAGAGTCGGTGGATTAGTTATGATATCTACTTCTCGGGATCCCAACCGACGAATGATGAAATGAACCTTGTTTTGAAAACATGCATTGTATTTACTTTTATATCATGATCTTGATATATGTTTGATATGCATGTTTAGTTGCTTTTACTGGGAAATATATTTCTCACCGAAGTTATCCGGCTATTGTTATGTTGTATGTGTCATGGCAATAGGAGGAAATGGAGCAGAACAAAGGCAATCTTGAATAACAAGGGTTGAAGAGATATAGCGTGATGATCCGAGTTAGATGGTTGAGTGAGCTGTCATGATGTGGAGTTGAGCTTTAAACATGATCTTGTTATAGCTACTTGTTTCACAACTTGTAGATGATCTAGTTGTTATCTTGTTGTTGTATTTAGGATTTGATAGATGTTTAAATCCTTTGAAACAACATGGTGTAACTTGATCTTGAATGAATAACATTGCTTCTTGCATGATTATGAGCCCTTATGGTTATGTTTTAAGGCTTTGTTATGATTCATTTCTAGTAATGAGATCATGTTAGAATGCATGATAGCTTATGATATTGAAATAGGCTTTGCATGAACTTATATTAGATGATAATTGCATGATAGAACTTATTTGACAGCAGCTGAGCCCCTTCGTTTTTTTTTCTGGTGCAGTGGCTGGCGCACGGGCGAGCAAGTACTCGCGCGTGCGCGAGCCAGCTCTTGAGACCTCGGTCTCATTGGCCGGCGCGCGCGCGAGGGGTGATGCCCGCGCGTGCGCAGGGCAATCTATTTTAAAAAAAAAAAAATTTTATTCTTTTGTTTAGACATTGATACTTGTCTATTATTGTTGATTAATGTTTATTGAGAGATTAGAACTCGGGTCGTCACAACAGGTGGTATCAGAGCGTAAGTTCTTGGACTGAGATAGAAGCTGAGCGGGGTAGATTGAGTCACATGCATGTATTGTATTGCATGATTATGCATTACTTGATTTGATAATTCGATGATTTGATAAATTGCATGTGAGCATGATCTATATTTGAAATTCAATTGCCTGATTTACTGATTTGTAAATTTTTGAAATTTTTACTGTTTTGTTATAAGATTTCTACCGGGTGATGTAAGCACCCATAATTGAATAGAACAGTGTTCTTTGGATGACGTAAGCACCCCAGACTGACAGAATAGTATGGCCAGACTGAACAGAATGTTATGGTCAGATTGAACAGAACAGAACGGTATTACTCAGCTGAATGAAGTTATCTCTGAATGAACAGAACAGAATATCAGCAAATGAATAGATGATGTTGTAGGTCACAGTTGGCTTGAAGAACTTGACTAGTTGTTCAAATACCGGAAATATTCAGATGAATATCGAATCAGATTGATTGAATACCAACTTCGAAACCTAGCAACCAGCTGGTGGATTTTGATAAAGAAATGATAAGAAGGCAGATGTATGTTGATTGTTGGTAAGTGCTTAGAACAGAATTTTGTTTATAGTTCTTTGCCACAACAGATAGAAATGATGAGAAAGAAAAATATACCCTGTAGAAGTTGAATCTTTTGAATTTGAGGAATGCCTTATTAGAATTTTCAAGTCTATTACAATTCTTTGAATTGTAGATGATGAAAAGCTCAAGATTGAGTGAATTATTTAATGTCTTGAATCTGCAGATTATGTCTGATAAATGTTGACGACTGAAACATTTTGTTTAAAGACATAGCTTTGTCTAAAAGAATTGAAGCTGAATGATGAGTTAGGAAAATGGAATTGTAGATATGAAAGAGTTTGTGAGATACTCATAACTCTATCTACAATTTGTATTTTAGAACAGATATGAGGTGAATGATATGAGAAGAAATCTCTAACTCTAGCGAATCGAGATGAATTAGTCTGATTCTGAATGCAGAGTATATTAGAAATTATTACACTCTTTATGGAGGAAGATATCCGAACAAATAGTGTAAGGACAAGTCAGACAAATGTGCAAAAATTTATTCAATGAATAAATAGCAAAAGTATACAGAGGATCAGAATGAAATTGCACCTGAAAATGAAATTTCAGGTAACAGATTTATTTTGTTTTGACCTGTTTATTAGTGGTGCAATAGATATATGATAGCTGAAAGCTTATTATATGATTACCTCTGTATTAAAAAAGAGATTTTGTGAATTGAACTGAAGATTAGAATTATTGCTTCGATGAACTGAAACTGAACATGATATTGTTCATGTGAGAATTTACCTAAGTACTGATTAGTGATAGTTGCAGATTATTGAATCACTGGATTTTGTGATTTAACCAATCAGTATGATGATCAGAAGCGATAAAATTAGATCAACAAGAACATAGTGTGCGTATGAATATGATGATATGATATAGAATCTTGAATTAAGATTCTGTGATTTTGGTTTGATATATAATGTTTGATTACAGAAATATTCCAAAATCAGTATATTCGATGCACGAAATATGTTCAAGATCTAAATCAGGATTGATAGGTATGCCAATGAATAGAGATTACAGATATGTTCCAGTAAGATTTTTGACTTTAGTTTAAGTTGTGAACTGGAATTCAATATTGAATTGAATAATTGAAGAATTTATGAATTACCGACTTGATGAGATTATGAATTGGATATTAATTTTGAGGTTTAGAAGATATATGATGATATGAAAATCAGTTACAGATGAGTCTTTTCTTTGATTATGCTGAATCGATTACATCAATTGGAGATATAATTCTTGAATGATTGAATATTGATTGGCTCTCATAGCACATTGCTTTCGTTTAGAGCCTGTGTTGATTTACTCATTCTGAGTTATGTGATGCAAGTGAGTTGTTTTCACTTTGCAGAGTTTGTTATCCAGAAGATTTGATTTTGGATGACCTTGATTGAGGGATTTTCTCAATCTTGATTTATTTCTTTTGATTTTAAGAATTATTGATCCTTTGATGATATTTCAGCGTATTTTAAGATAGTGACTCGTAACTGATAGAAGAATTTGAATATGATCCATGATTTTTGGTTTAGATGATATGAATTTTCGGTATTTGGAGATAGGAATAAGGAATGGAATAGGCATCCGATGAATTGATTTCAGATTTTTGTGTATTCTGGTTTGAATATTCAGACGAATATATCACCAATCAGAATGATTTTTCTATTGAAAATACGACAGAATTATTCAGAAGATGAAAGCAACACAGAAAGTAAACTGAAGTGATTAGAATTCAGTACAGAATGCCAGATTGAGATATGAATTGAAGCCTCAGATCCGAATGAATGAATTATATTATGATTGATTATTTGATTGTGCCTGATATTTCCAAAAAGAGATATCCGAATTTGAATAATTGCACAACAATGAATTCGATATTCGTTTGATAATTGTTTTATCTTTTGATAAAGCAAATAGAAGTAACAGAATTAGTATGTTTGTGAAGTTAAATGTACAGAGAATTTCTGATGAAGTTGAAAATCGTTGATCAGATGAGTTCAATATTAGTTTGGAAACTCCAAACATTGAACCAAGATTATAATTTGAAAGAATATTTTGCAACAAATACCGTGATGAAATAGTATAGATGAGGTAAATAGGTGGTAGTTATGAACATACTGATGAACATTACTGTATACGATAATCTGTCTGTATGAACAAATCATTGAATTGTGATTAGATTCATTGTAAAATGAACAATAAGCCAGGAAATAATGTTTCAGATTGAAACATTGGGTTTACTATTAATTTTAATACAGAAGATCCGAAGATTTTGAGTACTTTTTGAGGAAAAGGTACAATATATTATCCTTGAATGGGAAGAATAGTCAGAGATGATGAATCGAATTTGTGAGAATGAATTTTTATCTGATATGATACCGATTATCCACAGTTCTGAATACTTTGAAATCTGTGACTACAACATATTATACTCTGATTAATTGATAGTCCGAATAGACTAATCAGAATTTGATAGAATACTCTATATGAGATGTGACGAACAGCTATCCATTCAGATCCGTGAAGAAGATAGAGATATGATGAAAGTACAGGAATGGTTAAAATCTATTGTCCGAATTAAGACTTTAGATTTATTTGACAGAATGTGGCATCGATTGATTGACTGATGTTCTGAGAGTTGAATTCGACTGATGGATTATCTGAGTCGATTTTCCAAATATTGGGGATATTCTCAGAACTTTAATACCTGATTTGGTATTACTTGATCTGATATGTTGCCACTTGAGGATTATAATTCCTATAACAGCTATTGAGCCAATTTTGAAATAATGATATGATAATATGATGAAAAGAACTCCGATTTCTTGTGTTGTAATGATATTACCGAGGTATATGACATCAGATCAGACATGATTTGTCGATATCCGATCGGAGTTGATTCGAAATACACAACGAATTTGACGATGAATCTGTATGAAATGAAAACGGAAAAGAAGAACCAGAATTAGTAATTGAATGATAGATATAACTTTGGAAGCTGAAAACGGATTAGTTAAGCGACAAAGTTATTCTTGAAACATCATTCAATTGAGAATAGAGAAAAAGCAGAATTTCATTTACAGATTCAGAATATGAGGTTGAATACTAAACTTGAAGCAAAGAAATGAATAATAGTGTAGACTTGATATGTTCTATACAGAACATTGAATGATATTCAGAAAGAAACAAGTCGACACAAAGACTGAACCTCATTGAATAAGATGTCAGATGGACTTAACGATGGGAAAAGATTTATTCTTTTCAGCTTGATACAATGATTCTGAATTGTTTCATGTATCTAAAGTAAGAAAGTATTGATAGATTCCTTCTGTGGACTTAAATCAGACAAGAGGACTAATGAAAAGATTCTGAGATAAGTCGAATATTCGACAGATTCTTGATTTAGAATAGAAACAACTCAGAGAGAATTCTTTGCAGTACTTAGAGTACAACTGAACATATTCGATTTGAATGATTGAAGTGAGAATAACTTCAGATAATCATTCAGTCTATCAGACTTGATATTTGACTTGATTACGATTTCGAGGACGAAATCATTTCTTAGAGGGGAGGAATTGTAAGGCCCGAAAATATTCAATTATTAATTATGGGATTTGAGAATTAAATTCCATATTATGGGCTAATATTGATTTGAGAAGTTATGAAAATGATAGATTTAATTTCCGAGCTAAAAATATTTAATTTGAGAATTTACGAATTTTGAGAATTAAATTCCGAGAATTCTTAAATTAAAAGAATAAATATTCGATTTGAATATTTATGGAATTGAAGATTTAATTCCATGTTTCGAAAATTAAAGAAGATGAATTTGGAAGATATGACTCGATCAGGGACTGATTTGCACATACTGACATTTGAAGGGCTGAAGTGCAAACGGTCGGGATTATTTAATTAATCCGAATTTAATTTATTTTAATCTGAGTATATTTAATTTGGGAATATTTAGAGTTTTGATTTAAATTCTAATATTCTTAAATTATTTTGGATTGAAATTGAATTAAAACGAAGGCCGAGGACTGAATTGCAATTACTGAAGATTTGAGGGACTAAGTTGCAATTTGTGTATACATATCCGATTTTATTCTATTAATCAGCAGAATACGTGCTTGAGCGAGAAGGAGTTCAGAAATGGAACAGGGGAGTTTGAATTCATTCCATTTTTGTTGCTTCGATGATTTTCAAAATGCCGTAACTTTTGCGTCGTTCGTCCGATTTCAATTCCGAAAGATGTTTTGGAATCCTTGCGATGAGTACTTCGACTTTATGTAAGTTTCTGATTACTTTAAGTATGTTTTGTAGAACGAAATTGGCAGAGATCAGTACATGAGCATATGATCTTGTTCTTGACGTGTTGTCTTGTTTATATTCGAAACCGGATTGAAGATTTAGTTTTGAATGAATCGTATGGATTTTCCAGCATGTATTATTGAAATTTTAGCTGCTGGTATGTGGTTATTTGTCTGGTTTATGATCACATATGCTGATATGAGATTGAATTCGAAGTCGATATTTCGTTGGTTACCGATTTTCAGTCGTTATGCCGTCGATTGATGTTTTGAAACCGTTGTTGATAGTCTATGATTGAGCCAATGATCTGAAGATCATATACTGATTTTGTTAGAAGATAATCTTTACATTTTAAACATGTTATGAGCTCAATCAACTCAAGAGATCGAATTTTGAACCGAGGAAGTTTGCTTACAGTTTTGGATAAGTTGTTTGATAATAGATGGATGTTTTGATAGCTGATAATTGAACCGAGATGTTCATTGAAATGTTGCTGATGTTGTAGCATCTTTATTCTTCAATTTCAGATTATTGTGAAGTCTTATTGACTCGAGAACGGGACTTCGTTGAAGGAAGAAGAAGTGAAGGTTTGGAAATGAATGGATTGAAGATGTATTGATATTTTGATACAATTCTGATATGATAGAATTGATCGAAGTTTGATATATCTGTTTGATGATTATGTTCAGAGTTGAAGCATTCAGAACAAACGAAATACGAAGGTAAAAGTGGACTACTATTTGATTGGGATTACAACTCGAGATGGTTTGTATCGAGTTCCCTTAAATCACATACTTGTTTGTTTAATTGCTCTTATGTGCTTTCATTGAGTTGTTGAATAAGTTTTTGATGTTATGAATGCCTTGATGATGATATATGTTGCATTCATCTTGAAGACTTATTCCTTGATTTTGAAATGAACGGAAACGTTCGAATAGACGATTTGAGGAATCGTATGTGTATGGCCTGGGTGGTTGTTTTAGCCTAGCATCTGATTTGCATATATGATTGCTTCAAAGTCTAGAGAAGAAAGATAAGTAACCCCACCTCGAGCGGGAGAGTCGGTGGATTAGTTATGATATCTACTTCTCGGGATCCCAACCGACGAATGATGAAATGAACCTTGTTTTGAAAACATGCATTGTATTTACTTTTATATCATGATCTTGATATATGTTTGATATGCATGTTTAGTTGCTTTTACTGGGAAATATATTTCTCACCGAAGTTATCCGGCTATTGTTATGTTGTATGTGTCATGGCAATAGGAGGAAATGGAGCAGAACAAAGGCAATCTTGAATAACAAGGGTTGAAGAGATATAGCGTGATGATCCGAGTTAGATGGTTGAGTGAGCTGTCATGATGTAGAGTTGAGCTTTAAACATGATCTTGTTATAGCTACTTGTTTCACAACTTGTAGATGATCTAGTTGTTATCTTGTTGTTGTATTTAGGATTTGATAGATGTTTAAATCCTTTGAAACAACATGGTGTAACTTGATCTTAAATGAATAACATTGCTTCTTGCATGATTATGAGCCCTTATGGTTATGTTTTAAGGCTTTGTTATGATTCATTTCTAGTAATGAGATCATGTTAGAATGCATGATAGCTTATGATATTGAAATAGGCTTTGCATGAACTTATATTAGATGATAATTGCATGATAGAACTTATTTGACAGCAGCTGAGCCCCTTCGTTTTTTTTTCTGGTGCAGTGGCTGGCGCACGGGCGAGCAAGTACTCGCGCGCGCGTGAGCCAGCTCTTGAGACCTCGGTCTAATTGGCCGGCGCGCGCGCGAGGGGTGATGCCCGCGCGTGCGCAGGGCAATCTATTTTAAAATTTTTTTTTTTTATTCTTTTGTTTAGACATTGATACTTGTCTATTATTGTTGATTAATGTTTATTGAGAGATTAGAACTCGGGTCGTCACAATTGACGAAGGCCCTAAGTTTCCTCCACCTATGAGGAGATCAAGAACTCCGTCAAGAGGTAGTGAAGAGTTTCATTCTCCCCCGAGGCAAGGGAGAGGTCCTCCTTGGATAAATCAAGGAATGGAGGAGCTGAGAATGGATATAGAGGGTCAGGGTCCTCCTCAAGGATTTGATCAACGAAGGAGGATGATGGACGATGCTAACAATCCTACGAGAAGTACGATTCAAATGATCTCAGGAAGTGCCACCGACGGTGATTCTGGGCGAGCACGTAAAGCACATGGTAGAGGGATGGAGAACTTTGAGATATCTAAAGAACTAAATTTACCACAAGATTTTGTTATCAGTTTTGGACCCGAGGACCTACGAGATGTTGTGGCTCCACATAATGAAGCCTTGGTGGTGACAATTACAGTTGCGAATTATGATGTAGCAATGATATTTGTTGACAATGGGAGTTCAGTGAACATATTGTTCAAAAGACATTGGACCAAAAGAAGTTAGAATGATGTGAATTAGAGTCGATATCTACACCATTGTATGGATTCACAGGTCATGTTATTCTACCAATGAGGCAAATTTATCTTCCAGTTTCCATGGGAAGGGATCCTAAAAGGGTAACGAAGATGGTGAGATTCACGGTGGTAGATACTTCCTCATTGTACAATGGAATTTTGGGTTGGCCGGCTATGAAGGACTTTAAAGTCATCGCTTCTACATATCATCAGAAGCTCAAGTTTTCAGTAGGAAGAGAAGTTGGGATCTTGCGTGGGGATCAAATGGTGGCACGCCAATGTTATGATGGGGTGGTGAGAGAGGGAGGAAAAAGGGCGCGGATGGAGGTTAACATAATAAGAAGTGGAAGGAGAATGTTGTCGGTGATTGAGGAAGAAATTCAGGTACTTGAAGAGGAAGAAAGTCATGATGAAGTAGAATTGGGGTCCTGAGAGGAAAAACTTAGTTTTTGAGCTTACTACTGGGAGATGCACATGACGGGGTTTGGAAGAGGTCTTGGAACATTTATCGCCATAGAAAAGTGTTATCCTTAAACTTATTGTCGATGTATTTCATTTTTAACTATTACTCGTGTAATCGTTTGAATTTCAATGAAATTAATTTACCTTTCTAAAAGTAATAAGGTTGCTTTGATTGAGGGTGAAGAATGATTTTGTCGGATCCTTTGGCCTTTGGTCCTTAGGTGTATTTCGCCTATAATTCATATTTTTCCTACTATGGCTAATGTCATGTAGAGGAGTCAGCAGGGAAGAGATGGAGACTTTCATTTTTCCTACTATGGCTAAGGCCAAGTAGAGGAGTAAGCGGGGGAGAGATGAAGACTTTCATTTTTCCTACTATGGCTAAGACCAAGTAGAGGAGTAAGCTGGGGAGAGATGAAGACTTTCATTTTTCCTACTTTGACCAAGGCCAAGTAGAGGAGTTAGAGGTTGAAAGATGGAGACTTGCATTTTTTCTACTATGGTTAAGACCAAGTAGAGGAGTTAGAGGGTTGAAAGATGAAGACTTGCATTTTTCCTACTATGGTTAAAGTCAAGTAGAGGAGTCAGAGGGTGAAAGACGGAGACTTGCATTTTTCCTACTTTGGCTAAGGCCAAGTAGAGGAGTCACAGGGTGAGGGACGAAGACTTGCATTTTTCCTACTTTGGCTAAGACCAAGTAGAGGAGTCACAGGGTGAGGGACGGAGACTTGCATTTTTTCTCTTTTGGCTAAGACCAAGTAGAGGAGTTAGAGGGTTGAAAGATGGAGACTTTCATTTTTCCTACTTTGGCAAGGCCAAGTAGAGGAGTTAGAGGGTTGAAAGATGAAGACTTGCATTTTTTCTACTATGGTTAAGGCCAAGTAGAGGAGTTAGAGGGTGGGAATTTGAAGCTCATATTTTCCTACTATGACTAAGGCCAAGTAGAGGAGTTAGAGGGTGAGGAGTTGAAGTTCATATTTTCCTACAATGGCTAAGGCCAAGTAGAGGAGTTAGTGGATGAAAGGTGAAGAGTTGTATATTTTTCTACTATGGCTAAGGCCAAGTAGAGGAGTTAGTGGGTGAAAGGTGGAGAATTGCATATTTTTCTACTATGGCTATGGCCAAGTAGAGGAGTTAGAGATTGGAAGGTGAAAATTTGTATTTTTTCTACTATGGTTGGAACCTGGTAGAGGAGATTGAGGCAGGTGAGGGAGGGTGGTGGGCGAGGGTGAGGTGATGGTGTGAGGCGGCGGTGAAAGGGTTGGGCGAGATAAAGTGGTGTGGCGAGCGTGAGGAGGCTGGGTCGAGGAGCTTAGGGGGCGAGGGTGGAGGCGAGGCTGCGGGGCGAGGCCGTGGGGCGAGGCGAGGTGAAGGGTGAGCTATGGGGCGAGGGAGAGTGTGGGCGAGGCGAGGCTGCGGGGGGAGGCGAGGCAAGGCGAGGGGGGGCGAGGAGCTTAAGGGCAAGGGTGGAGGCGAGGCGAGGCAAGGGGAGGGGCGAGGAGCTTAAGGGCGAGGAGCTTAGGGGCGAGGGTGGAGGCGAGGAGCTTAGAGGCGAGGCAAGGGGAGGGGCGAGGAGCTTAGAGGCGAGGGTGGAGGCGAGGCAAGGGGCGAGGGTGAAGACAATGGGGTGGAGGCTAGCAAAAGATTAAGGAATGAAAAGATTTCTAAAGAAGGATGACGAAATATACAGCTCGATCTCTACTTAAAAATTTTAAAATCAATATCTTAGATATGGAACTCAAACAATCGAGTTTTGAACCTGCGATTCAACTCGACTTGAAAGGGAGAGTGTAGTAACCCGGAACCCATTTTAAGATAATAATATGTTAAACATGATTAAGGGTTGGTAATTGATCTATTTCGGAGTGTTATTGGACTTCGGAAGAGGAATTTGGGCTTTTGACTTTGGGCCAGATCGGAAGCTCCGATCCCAGTTCGGAAGCTCCGATCCTGACCACTTCGGAAGCAGATCGGATGCACGGGGATCGGACGTTCCGATCAGGAACGGAGGTTCCGATCTCAGCCAGCCAGCAATGCTCGATGACTCAGCCGTGAGTTTTGACAAGTGTTGGTCGGGGGTTCGATCGGAAGTTCCGATCCCGGAACAGTGGTTCCGATCCCGACGTGTCGGACATGCACAGAATGAGCTGGAATCGGAAGCTCCGATCCCGAGATCGGTGGTTCCGATCGTTGCCGAGATTTTGGCTATAAATAGGGCTCATTTGCTTCAGTTTTGAAATACGAATTCCCGCGTTTCCTTCTTCAGTTATATAGCGTGAGATATACACTTGAGAGCCCTATCGGTTAATAGTGAGGTTCTGAAATAACCACGGTGAGGTTATAGTCATTCAGGACTAGCGACTCCAAAGGGCTAACTACGGACGAAGGTATGGTCCGGGAATCTATTTAAGTTTTGGAAGTACTTATTAGCTTAGTTAAGGCTTATAGAATTTATGTAGTGATACGGTGAACTTTTGAATATAGGCTTGGAACCTAGGATCCTATTATACTTGAACTAGCTTAGAGGTACGTACACATTGACTGAGATTGCCAGCGAGTATACATGTTTATATGTTGCATTTATTTGGCATTATTATATGGCATGAGATATGATTTACCGTTTTCTATATTCATATGTCATGTGCATATACACGTTGAGCCTATACCTTGTTATACCTGACTATAGAGCCGCTCAGCTCTATACTCGATAGTCTGTCACTGAGAGTACCGCGACGGCGGGGGCATTTATGTCTATCTACTCTAGTGTACTAGAAGAGTGTGGTTGCACCCAGAGGTTGATCCGTGCGGTGGCAGCACTCATATGGCGCCGGTTCTGAGCATGACTTTTCAGATGACCCTGTACCAGTCATCATGTTGCATGCATTATATACATATGTTTACTCATGTCTATGTAATGGGCGTAGCGCTCACGTCCTAGTTGTTATCTTGGACACCCTATTCCATGGGGCAGGTCGCAGGATGGACGGAGCTGGTAGTTCAAGGCAGGACTAGGGAGCAGGAGCTTTGAAAGTTTTTATACAGCACGATTTATTAGCTGTATAATGTTTACTTTTAAAGAATTTCGATATGGTTGTATCACTACAGATTTAAGACTGGATTATATTACTAAGCTGATATGTAAATTATGGATTACGTTTCCACACGTTTTTACTCTGTTAAGTATTTTGCTGTATTTAAGTTTAATGCATGCTATTAGTTGCCAGTTAATAGGTGATTCCATGCAGGGTCACTACATTTTTGGTATCAGAGCATGCATAGATTTTGGAATTAGTACTTGGGATTTAGTTTAGTCTTGAGTAATTCTTGCGCATTTGGGATTTTAATGTGCAATTCTTTTCAGGATATGGCTGACGAGAGTCACGGTAGTGTTGGCCAGGGAGGTGGTCATCATCATCGTCGCCATCATCATCAGGATGATCAACATCGTTCTCATGAGGGTCGACGTCGCTATACTATTAATAAGTTTATGCAGGTAGGACCGAAACCCTTAGTGGGAGGCGAGAATCCTGAACAAGCTAGAAGCTGGATGTCTAAACTTGAGAGCACGTTTCGAGCTTTTGAGTGTACTGAGGAGCAGAAATTGGAAGTTCTAGAATTCGTTCTAGAGGATAGAGCACGTTTTTGGTGGGATGCCAAGGTTGCTCAGGCACGTACTGAGAGAGGACAGGTGACTTGGGGGGATTTCTGTCGGGAGTTTCAGAAATTGTATTTTCCTCCGGCTGTTCGCCAAGCACGATCTATGGAGTTGCTTACTTTGAGGCAAGGATCAATGACTATTGATCAGTATCAGCAGCGATTTCTTGATCTGCTACCTTTCAGTCCTCATATCAATGAGAGTGATGCGTCGAAATATGATATCTTTCTGCAAGGCCTGAACCAAGATATCTACT
This sequence comes from Henckelia pumila, assembly GCF_033568475.1. Classification (NCBI taxonomy): domain Eukaryota; kingdom Viridiplantae; phylum Streptophyta; class Magnoliopsida; order Lamiales; family Gesneriaceae; genus Henckelia; species Henckelia pumila. The sequence goes on along the minus strand of NC_133121.1, from coordinate 189,634,113 downwards.
CTCAGGTTGTCGTCTGTGATGACCCGGTATCTTATGAGACTTTGGTGAACCGTTGCCGTCTTGTGGAGACTAGCAACAGGCGTGCACAGTTGATGATGCCAGCACAACCTAGTGGATCTTTTGAGCCTCGAGCTCAATCTGTTGTGCCATCTGTACCTACGTCTTCTTCTACTCCTACTACTTCGTCTGGTTCTCGTGGTTCACGAGGTACTTTCCGCTTTGGGAAGAAGAAGAAGAAGGAGGAGTTTTGTAGCCACTGTGGTGGGAAGCATCCTGCAGCTTCATGTCGGAGAGCTACTGGGGCGTGTTATATTTGTGGTCAGCAGGGACATCTGCGGAGAGATTGTCCTCAGCGTATGGGTACTGCTAGTGGATCGGGATCACAAGTTGGATCTCAAGCTTCTATTTTTCCACGTCAGCAGCCAGCACCACAGAGTTCTTCTGGTTATCGTCCCCAGACTCAAGGGCAGGTGTTTGCTCTATCTCAGGAGCAGGCTACGGAGGGAAGCGATCGCATGTTGGCAGGTAACTTCTTGTTATGTGGTATTCCTGCACTTGTATTAATTGATACGGGAGCATCGCATTCCTTTATTTCTAGTCGCTTCGTTAAGAGACATAGATTACCTTATGTATCATTAGATATGGATTTAGTTGTATCTACTCCGTTGGAGCAAGAGATAGTAACTAAGCGTCTAGTGATGGGTTGCCTTCTGGAGTTTGAGGGTAATGTGTTATCGGCTAATTTGATGATATTAGCGATGATGGATTTTGACTGTATCTTGGGAATAGATATGCTGACTTTGTATCACGCTACTGTGGATTGTTATCAGCGTTTGGTACAGTTTCATCCTGTTGAGGGTGATAGTTGGTACTTTTATGGTGAGGGTGCGCGACCTCCGATGCCACTTGTTTCGGCTCTGAAGGCATGTCATGTCTTGGAGTCAGGTGGGGAGGGCTACCTCATCTATGCAGTTGATATGTCCATGAGTAGTACGGGTATTGATCAGCTACCGGTTGTCAGCGAGTTTCCTGACGTATTCCCTGATGAGATTCCTGGTTTTCCTCCGGTTCGAGAGGTTGAATTTGGTATTGATCTAGTACCAGGAACTACGCCTATATCCCGAGCACCTTATCGTCTGGCACCGTCAGAGATGAGGGAATTGAAACAGCAGTTACAGGATCTGCTTGATAAGGGATATATTCGTCCGAGTGTTTCTCCGTGGGGAGCACCTGTTTTGTTTGTCAAAAAGAAGGATGGATCGATGCGATTATGTATTGATTACAGGCAGTTGAATCGTGTCACCATCAAGAATAAGTATCCTTTGCCGCGGATTGATGATCTGTTTGATCAACTACAGGGTACTTCTGTTTATTCGAAGATAGATCTGAGATCTGGATACCATCAGATGCGGGTACGAGACTCAGATATATCTACGACTGCTTTCAGGACCAGATACGGGATTATGAGTTTCTGGTGATGCCATTCGGTTTGACGAATGCACCGGCAGTCTTTATGAATCTGATGAATCAGGTATTTTGAGATTATCTGGATAGATTTGTCATCGTCTTTATAGATGATATTCTTGTTTATTCTCATGACAAGGATGAGCATGCACATCATTTGAGGATTGTTCTACAGACGTTACGAGATAAGCAGCTATATGCGAAATTAAGTAAGTGTGAATTCTGGCTTGATCGGGTAGTATTTCTCGGTCATGTGATTTCTAATGAAGGGATATCTGTTGATCCTAGTAAGATAGAGGCAGTGCTGAACTGGTCTCGACCGACGACGGTTGCTGAGATTCGTAGTTTCTTGGGTCTAGCGGGATATTACCGTCGGTTCATCGAGAATTTTTCACAGTTGGCCAGGCCTTTGACTCAGCTTACACGGAAAGATGTTGCCTTCATTTGGTCCTCGGATTGTGAGGAGTCATTTCACGAGCTGCGTAGACGTCTTACTACTGCACCTGTGCTAGCTCTACCTTCTGGATCAGGAGGTTATGTTGTCTATACTGATGCCTCTGGTCAGGGGTTAGGATGTGTTTTGACACAGCATGGACATGTTATTGCCTATGCTTCTCGACAGTTGAAGTTGCATGAGAGTAATTATCCAGTGCATGATCTCGAGTTAGCCGCCATTGTATTTGCGCTCAAGATTTGGAGACATTATCTTTATGGCGAGAAATTTGAGATATTTACGGATCACAAGAGTTTGAAGTATTTATTCACTCAGGCAGAGTTGAATATGCGACAGAGACGCTGGATGGATCTCCTGAAGGATTATGATTGTGAAATCAAATATCATCCAGGTTCTGCTAATCTTACTGCTGATGCCTTGAGTCGGCAAGTGAGACTGTCTGCACTTCAGACTAATGAAATATCTCATATGATTCAAGAGTGCTGTTCATTGAGTTTTACGCACAAGCACAAGAAAGGGATGAATGAGATTCGTTTGTATACTATTCTATCTGAGCCAGCATTGTATTCTCGGATCAGAGATGCTCAGATATCTGATGTTAAGACTCAGCGATTGGCACGTCTAGCCAATGGAGTTAATACATCTGGATTCCATTTTCAGGCAGATGGTTTATTGTGCCTATCCAATAGAGTGGTTGTACCTAATGTTGCAGAGCTCAGGAATGATATTCTATCTCAAGCTCACAGGAGTCGATTATCAGTTCATCCTGGAAGTATGAAAATGTATAAGGACTTGCGAACTAGATTCTGGTGGAAGGGAATGAAGCGAAGTGTTTATCAGTTTGTTTCGAGATGTTTGGTTTGTCAACAGGTCAAGGCTGAACATCGACGACCAGGTGGATTACTGCAGAATCTTGAGATTCCCGAATGGAAGTGGGAGCACGTAACTATGGATTTTGTCACCCACTTACCTATGACGTCACGTCAGTGTGATGCTATTTGGGTCGTTGTTGACCGTTTGACAAAATCAGCACATTTCATTCCTTATAACCGGGAGTATTCTTATGATCGCATGGCACGCTTATATATCCAGGAGATTGTGCGATTACATGGGATTCCAGTGAGTATTGTCAGTGATAGAGATCCGCGATTTACTTCACGTTTTTGGGGTAGTTTTCAGCAGGCGTTGGGTACCACTCTAAGTTTGAGCACGGCGTATCATCCGGAGACTGACGGGCAGTCAGAGCGCACTATTCGTACGCTGGAGGATATGCTACATTCTTCTGTCATGGATTTTGGCTTATCTTGGCAGGATCAGTTGCCTTTGATTGAATTTGCCTACAATAACAGTTATCATCGTAGTATTGATATGGCACCTTTCGAGGCATTGTATGGTCGACGGTGTCGTACTCCGTTATTCTGGGATGAAGTCGGGGAACGACAAGTCGAGGGTCCTGAATTGGTGCAGCAGATTGTAGACAAGGTAGATTTGATCAAGCATAGGATCAAAGTTGCTCAAGATAGACAAGCCAGTTATGCGAATATTCGCCGCAGGCCACTTCAGTTTGAGCCTGGTGAATATGTTTTTCTGCGAGTATCACCTTTCAGGAAGGTGATGAGATTTGGTGTGAAAGGCAAGTTGTCTCCTCGTTACATTGGGCCTTTCCAGATACTGGAGAAGATCGGAGATGTTGCTTATCGTTTGGCTTTACCGCCATCTCTTTCCAGTATACACAATGTTTTTCATGTGTCGTTGCTTCGACAGTACATAGCTGATGAATCTCATGTGATTCAATCTACTGATATTCAGCTAGAGCCAGATCTGTCTTTTGTGGAACGACCAATCTGTATCCTAGACAGGAAGGAGAAAGTTCTTCGGAACAAGACTATACCACTTGTGATGGTACAGTGGCAGCGCCGAGGCGTTGAAGAAGCAACTTGGAAAACTGAGAGTCGTATGCGAGCAGAATATCCTGAGTTGTTTGCTTTGTATTTTTGATTACCATATAAGATGTAATTACCGTTGTTGTAATAAGACATGGTTTGTTGTTTCATATTGTTATCTTGATTTATCTTTAGATGTTATTTCGCGGACGAAATATCTAAAGGTGGGGAGAATGTAGTAACCTGGAACCCATTTTAAGATAATAATATGTTAAACATGATTAAGGGTTGGTAATTGATCTATTTCGGAGTGTTATTGGACTTCGGAAGAGGAATTTGGGCATTTGACTTTGGGCCAGATCGGAAGCTCCGATCCCAGTTCGGAAGCTCCGATCCTGACCACTTCGGAAGCAGATCGGATGCACGGGGATCGGACGTTCCGATCAGGAACGGAGGTTCCGATCTCAGCCAGCCAGCAATGCTCGATGACTCAGCCGTGAGTTTTGACAAGTGTTGGTCGGGGGTTCGATCGGAAGTTCCGATCCCGGAACGGTGGTTCCGATCCCGACGTGTCGGACATGCACAGAATGAGCTGGAATCGGAAGCTCCGATCCCGAGATCGGTGGTTCCGATCGTTGCCGAGATTTTGGCTATAAATAGGGCTCATTTGCTTCAGTTTTGAAATACGAATTCCCGCGTTTCCTTCTTCAATTATATAGCGTGAGATATACACTTGAGGGCCCTATCGGTTAATAGTGAGGTTCTGAAATAACCACGGTGAGGTTATAGTCATTCAGGACTAGCGACTCCAAAGGGCTAACTACGGACGAAGGTATGGTCCGGAAATCTATTTAAGTTTTGGAAGTACTTATTAGCTTAGTTAAGGCTTATAGAATTTATGTAGTGATACGGTGAACTTTTGAATATAGGCTTGGAACCTAGGATCCTATTATACTTGAACTAGCCTAGAGGTACGTACACATTGACTGAGATTGCCAGCGAGTATACATGTTTATATGTTGCATTTATTTGGCATTATTATATGGCATGAGATATGATTTACCGTTTTCTATATTCATATGTCATGTGCATATACACGTTGAGCCTATACCTTGTTATACCTGACTATAGAGCCGCTCAGCTCTATACTCGATAGTCTGTCACTGAGAGTACCGCGACGGCGGGGGCATTTATGTCTGTCTACTCTAGTGTACTAGACGAGTGTGGTTGCACCCAGAGGTTGATCCGTGCGGTGGCAGCACTCATATGGCGCCGGTTCTGAGCATGACTTTTCAGATGACCCTGTACCAGTCATCATGTTGCATGCATTATATACATATGTTTACTCATGTCTATGTACTGGGCGTAGCGCTCACGTCCTAGTTGTTATCTTGGACACCCTATTCCATGGGGCAGGTCGCAGGATGGACGGAGCTGGTAGTTCAAGGCAGGACTAGGGAGCAGGAGCTTTGAAAGTTTTTATACAGCACGATTTATTAGCTGTATAATGTTTACTTTTAAAGAATTTCGATATGGTTGTATCACTACAGATTTAAGCCTGGATTATATTACTAAGCTGATATGTAAATTATGGATTACGTTTCCGCACGTTTTTACTCTGTTAAGTATTTTGCTGTATTTAAGTTTAATGCATGCTATTAGTTACCAGTTAGTAGGTGATTCCATGCAGGGTCACTACAGAGAGACTGGTGATACCCCATGAATGGGCCCATCACATGTTTAGGCCCAATTGGAGTCCATAGCCAAGAAACAAGGCTCGGATCCAGGTCTAAGTGTGAAGATTGACCCATGGAGGTAGGTAGTTGAGGCGAGACATGTTGGAGTTGGAGCTGAGGATGAGCCTAAGAGTGGAGGAGTAGAGATGAGGTGAGAAGGTGATGAAGTGAGATGTGGATGAGCCTGTGATGAGGTGAGGTGTGGATGAGCCTAGGAGTTGAGTATGACGATGGCGGAGAAGAGTAGCTAGGGTAGAGCATGCCCGAGGTGGGTGAGCACTTAGCCTAAGATTCGTCTCAAGGAAAAGACCTCTTAACTTCAGCCTCGCCTCAAGGGCAAGTTCCGGATGAACAAGCGCGTGAGTCTCACTCACGTGATCCCCTACGGAATGTGCGTGGTCCCCTACCTTCTACTCTATAAATATCGGATTTGCTCACTTTATTTGAAACTCATTACTGTCATTTTTGAGGGGCACCCAAGCTCTCCTCTTCACTCATTTATTTCCGACTCTGACTTGAGCGTCGGAGGGGCTACGCCGGGACACCCTCCCGGCCCCCTCTAACACTCTTTACTTGGTTTCAGGTTCGCCTACGGACTTGGAGCTTTGGGCTTAGGTCGAACTCGGGTCATCAAATTTTAGTGAGTATCATCACTCATAATATTATTTTTTTAACATTCAATATTATCTTTATCAATACTTTTAAATTTAACCATATGTATTTTTAAATTGAATGATAATGATTCTTTAGTATTTTTGGGAAAAACTTACTGTGTGATTTATTTATTTTATTATCCAACTCGAGGGGCGAATTGGAGATAAATGGTAGTTTCGAGGGGTAAATAGTCATTAAACCTTAACTTTTGTGTGAGAGTTCTCTCCTCGCTGGAATCCATTGTGGATTCCGACGGCTCTCAATAAACCCTACTGAAACAATATCGCATTCTCTTCACCGCCACCTGCTCCGCCTCTTCCGCCGTCGCGGAAATGAAGATCCCCTCCATATCTCTCCGTCACCATGTGAATGCCCCCTTTCTCCAAACCGGTCGTCCTCACCTCCCTCTCTCGCGCCACAACAACCCTCATTTCTCCGTCCGCATGACCCTCAGAGAAGACGGCCCATCCGTCGCGATCGTCGGCGCCACCGGCGCTGTTGGCAAAGAGTTCCTCTCTGTCCTATCCGACCGTGACTTCCCCTATCGCTCCCTCAAGCTCCTGGCCTCCGAGCGCTCCGCGGGAACGAGCTTGACATATGAGAACCGAAGCTACACAGTCGAGAAACTGGACGAGAACAGCTTCGACGATGTCGACATTGCGCTTTTCAGCGCTGGCGGGAGTATAAGCAAGAAATTCGGGCCCATAGCCGTTGAAAGAGGCGCCATTGTAGTGGATAATAGCTCCGCGTTTAGGATGGATGAGGGAATTCCGCTCGTGATCCCGGAAGTGAATCCGGAGGCCATGGAGGGAATCAAGTTGAAAAGTGGGAAAGCAGCGCTTATTGCCAATCCGAATTGTTCGACCATTATTTGCCTTATGGCTGTCACCCCGCTTCATCGCCGAGCTAAAGTAAAGTTTTTTCTTGCTATATTGCTTTATTTGATTATGTGTGGGTTTGCCCTGTAGAAGGCTTTGTTTTACCATGATCTTTATGTTACGTCTATATATCCTTTAAAGTGTTTTTTTTTATGAAATATTTAAAATGCAGGCTTCTCCCCAGTAAAATTTAATAGGCATATCCATTAATTGGTTGGCACGCCCCAATTGGGCATGCATTTTATTGACAATATAAAACATTTGGTGCAAAAATACTACGCTTATATCATAATACAACCATTTTTCTTCACAAAAATTCAATGATAAAATATTTATTAAAAATTTGTCACTTTATTATTATTTTAAACTTTTTCATATTATTAAATTTTTATTTTAAATATTATTTTTCTTTTTTAATTTGTTATTGATAATATTATTATTAATTTATTTCGATACCATTTGTTATTTCAAAAAGAAAAAAATATCTAAAATAAATTAGATATCAAGTGGATGAAGTAAACGTTTCAAATAAATATCCAAAAAAATTAATTGTCAAGTCGATGGTAATCCTCTTGTTCTACATTTTTATTATATTTTAATAATAGTTTTTATCATCATTTTTAATCTAAACAAGGTTAATTTAGTAAAATGACAACTAATTTGACCTTTGTTTGTTTTTGGGGCTAGGGTGCAAATTTTATAAAAGGTTAAGAGTGTGTATATGCCTGTTAAATGTGCGAAAAGTGTTTAATTTCAATATTTTACAGGACTGTTTGGTGCAAAAAACTTGCATGATAAATGTTCAGCGTATATGTTTGAAAATATAATGGCTTGTTGAGAATCTAATGGCTTGTCTTTAAACTTTCATCTCGAGTTAAATAATTGTCGTGTGGTTGAGCTAGATATAGTTGCAAGCATGTAGAAATGTCGTGGAAATTGGATGGAGTTAATGAATCTCTATTCCAACTTCCAATTCTAGACGAATATCAAAGAAGTGATAAAAGATATAGAAATTATAATTTCTGTATATTTATGGTCAAGCCATGAAATTTGCTTTGTGCTTTCTATGGGGTCACGATGTTATCGGTATTGGTTATGGATGAGAGATGATATGAGAAGCACGGGAACAAAAAGATATAAGGTGATATTTAAGAATAATAGGGCCTGGTTAGTGTTATGATATTTTGGACATGTACATGGAGATGAACGTATTGGACAGTAAATTGGAGAAATGGCCTTTCTTGCTTCCTCTTTTACTTCACAGAACGTAGACTCAAAGCCTCAAACACAAAAAGAACATGTAGATTAAATCGCATGTTTATTACTGACTTATTAGTTCCATTCGTCTGAGCCATATTGGAGCTACAACATTTACTGTGCTCATTGCGCCAACAATTTATTCGTAACTTCAGAAGTTCGCTAACTAAAAATTTTACCTCCATATTTTTCATACCTCATAATAGATTCCATAATATCAATTTATTTATTTTCTGTTTCTCTTTTTAAAAAGTAACAAATCAGAGGTTCCTGGATGCTCTGTACAATACATGACCGGCAATTTTTTACTTGCCAATGTATATGTGATTGTTTATACTGCTGAAATTTGCAGGTCACACGAATGGTTGTCAGCACATACCAGGCAGCTAGTGGTGCTGGAGCTGCTGCAATGGAAGAACTTGAACAACAGACTCGGGAGGTTTTTACTGGCTTGTTATTTTTTTTTAACCTTATCATCTGATTAAAGCACACTCTAAATATTACTTCGCAACAGGTACTGGAAGGCAAAGAACCTACCTGTCATATTTTTAAGCAGCAGGTTTGATTTGTTTGTTTTTCTCATATTTGATGCTAATGCTCTATGAACTATTTGCTACATCCTATTTTTATTTTGATTTTATTAACTTTATACCTTCGTGCAGTATGCTTTTAACCTGTTCTCACACAATGCACCCATCCTTTCCAATGGATACAATGAAGAGGAGATGAAATTAGTAAAAGAGACGAGAAAAATATGGGTATTGCATTTGTTTAATTGTATAAGAGAACTGTCAAATTTCGTGCGGTGGATCATTACCTGCTTGATTTAATGATGCAGAAGTTATATATGTTCATGTTTAAGTGACATTTTCTACTACCATGTGCCACAGAGTGATACGAGTCTGAAAGTGACTGCCACTTGCATAAGAGTACCTGTTATGCGGGCTCATGCCGAGAGCGTAAATCTTCAATTTGAGAAGTCTCTAGATGAGGTAAATCTTCTAGTCTAAATAATAAAATCTTTTTCTTTTGCCTCACATGTGACAACTGATAAGCAAGTGAACCTTTTTTCGCGTGTGGTCATTTATTCAATGTCATGTACTTCTGCTGTTTGTTTGCAAATTTGAGCTCTAAAAGTATAAGAACCTTCAAAAAGAACATTTATTCAATAACTAATCAGCCTGAGAAACATTACCTTCCCATAAGTTTCTCTTTATCTGCTCAGTCTTATGCTTTCAATTTGTATGTCCCTCAATGTCGGAGTTCCGTCACTGAATTTAATATGATACTGTTAGGGATTATGATATTAAATCAAAGTCCATTATAGTATATAAAAGAAGCCTAAAGCCCAAGGGTGTGAATTACATGGGAATGGTGAGCAGATAGTATATTAGAAAAGGGAGAGAGGGAGTTTATTATTGATTGAGAATATTCCATTTTTTGTTACTAGCTAGTGCTAGGAAGTATACAAGAGACTTACTCTGTGAAAAGTTATCTTTAATGTCATATTTCATTTTCGTTCATTAATCAAATTACCGTAATCCGCTTTCCTTCCATTTTTGTCTTTTCCATATAATCCTATAGAACCAGCCTGCCTAACAGATACCATGAAGATGGAAGTGGTCCATAGACTATGGACACGACCCTCCGGCATTTTAATTTGCCGATTTCGACTGATTATGCTTATGTGCACTCATTTCCATATTCAACGTAGTTTTAAATTTTTGTTCTGGATTGTTATCATAGGAGTGTAATAATTAGGTCCCTTAAATTTTTTTAAAAAAGCTCAACGCCTGTTTTCTCCTTGGCGTGCCCACTATTTTTTACAAGAAATTTTTCCATTTTTCTTCAGGACACTGCGAGAGAGATTCTCAGCAGTGCACCAGGGGTGGTGGTTATTGATGACCGTGTAGCGAACCACTTCCCCACGCCATTGGAAGTCTCTAATAAAGATGATGTTGCTGTAGGAAGAATACGACAAGACGTTTCCCTTGATGGAAACCATGGGTAACAAACTAACCACCGATTACCTGTTAATGCTTCTCATTGATTTTTGTTTATTCTGTCCTAAAAGCATATGCTTTTGCTTGATAGATTGGACATCTTTGTTTGTGGTGATCAAATACGCAAGGGTGCTGCTCTTAACGCTGTCCAGATCGCTGAAATGTTGCTATAACTTTTTGCATTAAGTTATCGGGTATTTTATTCAAAAATTTGTGGTTTAATTATTTTATATAATGCGAACAATTTTAGAAACACGGAGGCGAGCCTCAAAATTTTGGGCACATTGAATTGAATTCATTCCTGCTGTTTTTTTTTTCTTTTTCTTTCTTTTTGTGTTGTTTCACTCAACTGTATGCAGTGGACCGATAAATTTGATTTGAGAAAAGATCCGAGTGATCAAATTTGAAATGATATTTATTTATGTTATATTTGAAATTCATTATAATTACATTTGAAATTACATAACTTAATATGAAGTGAATTTGAAATTTCCATGAATTATGTTTAATCCGAGTAAGTTAATGAATTGATCCAAGCACAACCTAAAGGTTTTGGCTTGTTGCTCATCAATTTTGACACTCGTTTGTGTACAAATGTAAATTTCAGCGACAGTACAAATTATCAGAGAAATAATAAACTCTCTTTAACATAAAATTTGTAACTCTCCATTATGATCGATCTCATTTATGGGCAATTGATTGAAGTACAATAGAAGGGACAAAAACCAATACTTAGAACAGGAAAATTTGCAGGAATCTTTCATCAGTTTTATGATTTTATCCCAGCATTCATGAAGTTTTTCGAGAAAATATGCATCGACAGGGAGATAACGATGAACCTAGCCATTTGAAACGTAGCATGGGAACTTTTCAATATATATAGCCAATTCAAAACCCAATTAAAGAGAAACTGACTTGAAGCGAACCTAAAAACTGAGGAAGAGGGACCATACCAACATCAAACATCACAAAAAATCGTTGAGATCTTAATTTGCTAAATGATAACTCTTTCATAATCATCAAAATACAAAAGATACACGAGGTGACAGACGACGGGTTAAGAACCTGTCTAAAACAACCAGACATAAAACCAGCCGATCTTGCTAACTTATGAGCAATTTGGTTCCTGATCTACGAACAAAATATAATGAACAAGAGAATCGTTCGAATGCTAGGAATTTATAATCTTCATAATGAACAAGAGAATAGTTCGGACGCTAGGAATTTACAATCTTCCACTAAAAAGCCCAAACAAGAAACATCCACTAAAAGACCCAAACAAGAAACGTCGGAGTGGAAAGAATTTACCACTAAGAGCACGTCCGATTTGACGATAATATTGGAAAGATTTAGCTCCTTAAACCAGCTAGGAGCCTCACGAACACCCATTGCTTCTGCCATTGTTGAAGTAAAATCACCAGGAAAACATCCGCAAATAGCATTTGATTACAGCCCCTGAAGAATAGCGAATAATGCACCCATATCCCATTCGAGGAGGATCCTTGAAAATAGCTGCATCAACATTGCATTTAACAAAGTTGATAGGTGGATTATCCTGCTGCCATTGATTATGTAGATCCAATGCTGAATGAAAGACGACCTGGGTTTTAGTGTTTCGGTTCCAGACCACATCGTTCCTAGAGTTCCAAATGCTCCACAAAATCATAGCTGCACTATCAATTTCAGAAGGAGGGTGATTGTTGGTTAAAGAGATCCACCTATCAGTAAAGGATGTTGCTCCACTCACAATGCTGCCAATAGAGGAGAGGCGCCAAACGCTTCGAGCAAAAGGGCAAAGAACCAGAGCATGGATATCAGTTTCGGGATCATGATTACCGAGCGGACACCATTCTTGAATATTGATTCTCCTTCCTCTTAAAGCCATTCTAGTTGGAAGACAACGTGATAACGTTCTCCGTATTAAGTTTCGAACTTTGGGGGGAATGCTAATCTTCCAAACCAGATGCCAATTGACCTCGTTGTTAACATCACCAGGTTCGTGGGATGATGAAAATTTGTCAAACGACTAATGTATGTGTATAATAATAATAATAATAACAATAATCTCTACTATTTTATAGTAGTTAGGAGACATGTAGAAACTGCCATTATAAGGACACTAACTTTTGTTTTCAATTTTACCCTCTCCTTTCACAATTAGTTTTACCTTATATATATATTTTTAACGGGTGATTTATATCTTCTCTTTCTCACTCCACGTCTCAGACACAGAAGGAGTGACATACCATACCATACCATACCATACCATACCATACCAAAACTTACGGTAAAAACTTTTTTTTTTGTACCGATATACAAAAAATTTCGGTATATAGAAGTAGCATACCTGGTGATACCTCGGGAAGGCAGAGGTATCAGGGTCCCGGGAAAGCAGGGACATCGAGTTGATCCTCGGGACAGCGAGCGAGGCTCTAGCCTGAATATTTTAGGAAGGAGTGGTGATACCTCGGGAAGGCAGAGGTATCAGGGTCCCGGGAAAGCTGGGACATCGAGTTGATCCTCGGGACAGCGAGCGAGGCTCTAGCCCGAATATTTTAGGAAAGAGTGGTGATACCTCGGGAAGGCAGAGGTATCAAGGTCCCGGGAAAGCAGGGACATCGAGTTGATCCTCGGGACAGCGAGCAAGGCTCTAGCTCAACTATTTTAGGAAGAAGTGGTGCTACCCCGAAAGGCAGAGGTATCAGGGTCTAGGAAAGGCAAGGATATCAGGGTTGTTCCTCGTGGAGAATGAATAAGTCTTGACGGGGTCGCGCTGGTAGCTCGGGGCTAAACAAGTAACCCATCTCGGGTGGATTCATGAGGCGGGAGAGACTGAGTCATAAACATCTAGTCATCGTGTAGTAGCCCAGTTTCAATTTACAAGATTAATTGGTTAATTATATTTTATTAATAAGAGCACAAGTTAAGATCAAGAACACATGACATGAGTAGCTCGGGTCGGTCATGGTTGTTCAACAATAGCTCGGGCATTGAGCAAGAGCTCGGGCATTGAGCTAGAGCTCGGGCTTGGAGCTAGGGCTTGGGAATGTGTTTGTGCTTGGCTCGGGTCGGGGCTTAGGGTGCTCAAAAAAGTGATGTGCAAGGCCAGGGTGGTGTTCGGTCATGGGAAGAACACATGGTATTCAGGTCGGGAATGGACACGTGGCTGGAGCTAAAACACGATTAGTGTCCTGCTAGGTGTCATGCACTCGATTGACACCTGTCCCAGCTCATCCTCTATAAATAGGAGTTGAGAGTTCGGTCATTTGTAAACCATTTTATCTCACTTCTTAGTTCTACTCGGATCAAAGAGTAGCTCGGGAGCTCGGGAAAGAGTAGCTCGGGAGTTCGGGAAGGAGTAGCTCGGGAGTTCGGGAAGGAGTAGCTCGGGGCTTGACCTAGAGCAGTTCAGATCGGGCTTGACCAGGAGCAGTTCAGGTCGGGCTTGAAGGGAGAGGTCAGGTCGGGTCAGTCTTGAAACCAGGTCGGGTCGGGACTTGGACCTAAGGCAGCTAGGGGTTGTCTTCTTCCATCTTAGTTCAGACTTCGGTGTTAGGTACGATAGTACTGTTCGAGATATCCTGACTGAGTATGCATGTATTATGTGACTGCATGATTTATATGTCATTGATTTATGCTGCATTCATCTGCATATTGAGCTATCTCCTTCGAGATGTATATTAGTAGGGTTGTACCCTATCCTGTTAGTGGATGGACTTACATCGATTTGGGTCCGGCATATCCACTGGTATATTGGTATGGGAGCCACCTCCTGCAGCGACGGCACAACGTGCTACATACAAGGGCCCGGTCTGTCTCTGTTATCTGATCTTTGACCTCGAGTTATAGGGAGTTCACTTTGCATGCATGTATACTCATACTCTCGTACTGAGCATTTTATGCTCACGTCTCATACTTTGTGTTTCTGGACACCCTATTCCATGGGGCAGGTTTGCGATTGGACGAGGCGGGTGGTTCCAGGAGGGGTTAGGCAGCGGTTGGTCAGCTGGAGCTTCGCTTAGATTTTTATTTCTGTTGTTATCGGATTGATACAGCTTTTCGATATGGTTGTATAATCTATTTGGTTTTTTTTTACAGATTCCTTGCCTTGGGATTGTAGTATTTGTAATGTTTCCGCAGTTTATTCTGATATCTGTTTAATAGAGTTAATTGCATGCCTAAGTTCTGTTTAGTAGGTGAACCGGGTAAGGGTCACTATATTTATGGTATCAGAGCATGCATAGTTTTCTTGGGATTTAGATTCTGCATAAGATAACCGTGAGGTAATTTGTGTAGATGGCAGATTGTGACGATCAGAGCAGCCATGGCAGTGTAGGTGGACGCTGGGGAGACGATGACCGAGAGCGTCGTCGTGAGCGTCATCATCGTTGCCATGATGATCAGCATTTTAGCATACGCCGATTTCTTCCGATGGGTCCTAAGCCCTTGGTTGGAGGTGAGTCTCCGGAGGATGCAGAGAACTGGTTAGACCGCATGGAGATGACTTTTCAGACGTTCCGTTGCACTGAGGAGCAGAAGATGGAGACGCTGGGATATCTTCTGGAAGGGCGAGCCCGAAAGTGGTGGAGGTTCACTTCTGCACCGTTCGTCACGGCGAGAGGGGTTGCTACTTGGGCTGAGTTCCGCACAGCTTTTCAGAAGCTGTATTTTCCTCCTGCACTCCGTCAGGCGAAGGCAGGTGAATTACTGAGTCTGCGACAGGGTGCCATGTCTATTGACGAGTACCAGCAGAAGTTCTTTGATCTTCTATCCTATTGCCCCGAGATTGCTGACAGCTCGGAGATGAAGTATAATCTGTTCCTTCAGGGTCTCAACCCTGAGATTCATGACCGTGTGGCGGTTGGAGATGACATGTCCTACGAGGGTTTGGTGAGCCGTTGTCATCAGGCAGAGGATAGCATTCTGAGGAACCGGTCTTTCTCTCAGTCCAGGCTTGCTAGTTCTTTGGGTCCCCGTGCTCAGTCTTTCAAGAAGTCTAGATCTACTTCTTATTCCTCTGGTTCCGCTGGTGTTATCCGTTTTGGCAAGAAGGAGAAGTGTGATCATTGTGGGAAGAACCATCCGTCAGACAAGTGCCGTAGAGCTTTTGGAGCTTGTTTCCGTTGTGGAGATGTGGGTCATCTCCGGAGAGATTGTCCACTATCTGGGAGAGGCGGTTTTGTTTCTGGATCAGGTTCTCAGGCCACCGTTCAGCAGAGGTCGCATGGACAGCCTGCTGGGAGTTATCACTTGAGGCCGCGGGCTTCTGACCAGGTGTTTGCCTTGAGGCACGATCAGGCTGTGGAGGAGAATGAGAAGGTCATTGCAGGTACATTTCTGTTATATGTTTTACCTGCTCTTGTAGTCATTGACACTGGTGCATCTCATTTCTTCATTTCTGCACGTTTTGTTAAGAGGCATAAGTTACCCTACATTGCACTAGACGTAGTACTTTCTGTTTCTACTCCGACGGGTCAGTCTGCTCTGGCCAAGCGTCTAGTGATGGGTTGCCCTTTAGAATTCGAGGGTAACATTCTGATTGCGAATCTCATGGTTCTTGCGATGGACGACTTTGATTGCATTCTGGGAATAGATATGTTGACTACCTATCGAGCTTCAGTGGACTGCTATCAGAGATTAGTACGCTTTCATCCGGAGGGGAGTGATAGATGGTTTTTCTATGGTGAGGGAGCGCGACCCCCGATGCCTTTGGTATCTGCTTTGAGATCCTGTCGAGCTCTAGAGTCTGGCGGGGAAGGTTACCTCATCTATGCAGTTGATTTGTCTGCTGAAAGCGTAGGGATAGAGAGCATTCCGGTCGTAATGAATTTCCAGATGTATTTCCAAATGAGATTCCGGGTTTACCTCCTGTTAGGGAAGTCGAGTTTGGCATAGAGTTGATGCCAGGTACTTCGCCTATTTCTCGAGCACCATATCGTCTGGCTCCGTCAGAGATGCGTGAGTTGAAGAATCAGCTACAAGATCTTTTGGACAAAGGGTACATTCATCCTAGTGTATCTCCTTGGGGAGCTCCTGTTCTCTTCGTGAAGAAGAAGGATGGATCGATGCGGCTGTGCATTGACTATCGTCAGTTGAACTGAGTTACTGTGAAGAACAAGTATCCTTTGCCACGTATCGATGACTTGTTTGATCAGTTGCAGGGTACTTCAGTCTACTTCAAGATTGACTTGAGATCTGGGTATCATCAGATGAGAGTCCGAGATCAGTACGTAGCCAAGACATCATTCCGTACTCGCTATGGGCATTACGAGTTTCTAGTGATGCTATTTGGTTTGACTAATGCGCCGGCTATATTTATGGATCTGATGAACCGTGTCTTCAGGGAGTACTTGGATAAGTTTGTCGTGGTCTTCATTGACGACATTCTGGTGTATTCGCGTAATGAGGACAAGAATGTTTCTCACTTACGGGTGGTACTGCAGACTCTTCGGGACGAACAGTTGTACGCCAAGTTGAGTAAGTGCGAATTCTGGATGGATCGAGTGGTCTTTCTTGGCCATATCATATCCAGGGAAGGAATTTCTGTCGATCCGAGCAAGATTGAGGCTGTGCTTAATTGGTCATGTCCGACGACAGTTGCTGAGATCCGTAGTTTTCTGGGTCTAGCAGGGTATTATCTTCGTTTCATTCTGAATTTCTCTCAGTTAGCTCGACCTTTGACGCAGCTTACCCGCAAGGGTGTGGATTTCGAGTGGTCCTCCGAGTGCGAGGATAAATTTTGTGAGCTTCGACGACGGTTGAATTCTGCGCCGGTGTTGACATTGCCATCAGGATCTGGAGGGTATGTGGTGTACACTGATGCTTATCTTCAGGGGTTAGGTTGTGTCCTGTCTCAGAATGGGCATGTGATCGCATACGCTTCTAGACAGCTGAGCTGAAGCTTCACGAGGATAATTATCCGGTTCATGATTTGGAGTTGGAAATGATTGTGTTTGCTTTGAAGATCTGGCGTTATTATCTGTATGGCGAGAAATTTGAGATCTTCACCGACCACAAGAGTCTCAAGTATTTGTTCACTCAGGCAGAGTTGAACATGAGGCAGAGACGTTGGATGGACTTGCTTAAAGACTATGATTGCGAGATTAAGTATCATCCGGGAGCTGCTAATCTCACTGCTGATGCCTTGAGTCGCAAGGTGCGTCTTTCCGCACTGCAAACTTGTTCGATGTCTAGTGCGATCGATGATTGTTGTTCTTCAGGGTATACCTTCAAGCACAAGAAAGGTATGCAGTGTATCAAGATGTTTGCAATTTTATCTGAGCCAGCTTTGTATTCGCGAATTCGAGATGCTCAGATGTCTGATTCGAAGACCCAACGTTTGGCTCGCCTAGCCAATGAGGGTAGTACGTCTGGATTTCACTATCAGTCAGATAGTTTTCTGTGTTTGTCTGGTAGGCTTGTGATTCCGGAGGATGAAGAGTTGCGAGATGATATTTTGTCTCAGGCGCATCGCACTAAGTTGAGTATTCATCCAGGGAGCAACAAGATGTACAAGGATCTACGTACTCGTTTTTGGTGGAAAGGAATGAAACGCAGTGTGTATCAGTATGTTTCGAGATGCTTGGTTTGTTAGCATTTCAAGGAAGAACACCGATGACCTGGAGGTTTGCTTCACAGTCTGCCTATTCCTGAGTGGAAATGGGAGTTGATCACGATGAATTTTGTGACCCATTTGCCATTGACCTCGAGGAACTGTGATGCTATCTGGGTGGTGGTAGACCGACTCACCAAGTCAGCACATTTCATTGCCTATAGCCGAGAGTATTCTGTGGATCGTATGGCGCGGTTGTACATTCAGGAGATCGTTCGACTTCATGGAGTGCCTGTGAGCATTGTCAGTGATCGAGACCCCAAGTTTACTTCTAGGTTCTGGGGGAGTGTTCAGAGTGCGATGGGTACTACTCTCAGTTTGAGTACTGCTTATCACCTGAGATAGATGGTCAGTCAGAGCGCACTATCCGTACTTTGGAGGATATGCTTCGAGCGTGCACTATGGACTTTGGTTCAGCCTGGCAAGATCATTTGCCTTTGATTGAGTTCGCGTACAACAAAAACTTTCATACTAGTATTGGTATAGCACCTTTTGAGGCGTTGTACGGGCGACGTTGTCGTACTCCACTCTTCTGGGAAGAAGTGGGGGAGAGACAGGCTGAGGGACCAGAGTTAGTCCAACAGGCAGCGGATGTTGTTGATCAGATCAAGAAACGGATTAAGACTGCACAGGATCGTCAGGCCAACTATGCTAATACCAAGCGTAGGCCTTTGCAGTTCGATGTTGGGGAGAAAGTATTTCTGATAGTGTCACCTTTCCGCATAATTCTCAGATTTGGCCTTAAGGGCAAGTTGTCTCCCAGATTTATCGGTCCGTTTGAGATTTTGGAGAGCATTGACGATTTGGCTTATCGTCTAGCCTTGCCACCGTATCTGTCTAGTATCCACGACGTGTTCCACGTATCTTTGTTACGACGGTATGTGGCGGATCAGTCTCATATTTTGCAACCGTCTGAGGTTCAGGTGGATACCGATTTGACTTACGTGGAGAGACCTATTCGTATCCTGGATCATAAGGATAAGGTCTTGCGTAATAAAATCATTCCTTTGGTTTTAGTTCAGTGGCAGCGTCGAGGCACTGAAGAAGCCACTTGGGAGCTTGAGAGCAGGATGCGTTCAGAATATCCTGAGTTGTTTTGATTCTATTGTATTCAGCTTTATCTTGTAAAATTTTTAGTTTGAATAAAGGAACGTTTGTATCTTGTTTTACATTCAGTACTTAAGATCTTATTTCAAGGACGAAATATCTTAAGTAGGGGAGAATGTAGTAGTCCAGTTCCAATTTACAAGATTAATTGGTTAATTATATTTTATTAATAAGAGCACAAGTTAAGATCAAGAACACATGACAGGAGTAGCTCGGGTCGGTCATGAGTAGCTTGGGTCGGTCATGGTTGTTCAACAATAGCTCGGGCATTGAGCTAGAGCTCGGGCTTGGAGCTAGGGCTCGGGAATGTGTTTGTGCTTGGCTCGGGTCGGGGCTTAGGGTGCTCAAGAAAGTGATGTGCAAGGCCAGGGTAGTGTTTGGTCATGGAAAGAACACATGGTATTCAGGTCGGGAATGGACACGTGGCTGGAGCTAAAACACGATTAGTGTCCTTCTAGGTGTCATGCACTAGATTGACACCTGTCCCAGCTCATCCTCTATAAATAGGAGTTGAGAGTTCGGTCATTTGTACACCATTTCATCTTACTTCTTAGTTCTACTCGGATCAAAGAGTAGCTCGGGAGCTCGGGAAAGAGTAGCTCGGGAGTTCGGGAAGGAGTAGCTCGGGGCTTGACCTGGAGCAGTTCAGGTCGGGCTTGACAAGGAGCAGTTCAGGTCGGGCTTGAAGGGAGAGGTCAGGTCGGGTCAGTCTTGAGACCAGGTCGGGTCGGGACTTGGACCTAAGGCAGCTAGGGGTTGTCTTCTTCCAGCCTAGTTCAGACTTCGGTGTTAGGTACGATAGTACTGTTCGAGATATCCTGACTGAGTATGCATATATTATGTGACTGCATGATTTATATGTCATTGATTTATGCTGCATTCATCTGCATATTGAGCTATCTCATTCGAGATGTATATTAGTAGGTTTGTACCCTATCCTGTTAGTGGATGGACTTCCATCGATTTGGGTCCGGCATATCCACTGGTATATTGGTATGGGAGCCACCTCCTGCAGCGATGGCACAACGTGCTACATACCAGGGCCCGGTCTGTCTCTGTTATATGATCTTTGACCTCGAGTTATAGGGAGTTCACTTTGCATGCATGTATACTCATACTCTCGTACTGAGCATTTTATGCTCACGTCTCGTACTTTGTGTTTCTGGACACCCTATTCCATGGGGCAGGTTTGCGATTGGACGAGGCGGGTGGTTCCAGGAGGGGTTAGGCAGCGGTTGGTCAGCTGGAGCTTTGCTTAGATTTTTATTTCTGTTGTTATTGGATTGATACAGCTTTTCGATATGGTTGTATAATCTATTTGGTTTTTTTTACAGATTCCTTGCCTTGGGATTGTAGTATTTGTAATGTTTCCGCAGTTTATTCTGATATCTGTTTAATAGAGTTAATTTCATGCCTAAGTTCTGTTTAGTAGGTGATCCGGGTAAGGGTCACTACACATCGCCTATTTTTTAGGAGCACGATTTCCACGTTGCCACGACCCCAGTTATCCCGGCCTGGTCACTCTCGACAGGCGGACGTGGCCAGTCCTAACACCCACGACCCAGTTCGTGGCCAATACCCAAAAATTACGGAATGATTCTCTCACTCCAAGGCATATAAATACCTTGCCACATGTATCAGCAGGGGTACGTTCATCTTTATCCAAAAAAGCACTATATTTTACTCTCTACTTTCCTTTAAGCCAACTTTATATCTGAGTCAGAATTAAGCATCGGAGTGGCCCCGTCGAAAAATCTTTCAGCGCCCCATTAACGTGCTATTGGTGCATTTTCCCTGTGCGCATGTATCATCACACAAGAGAAAACTGGTAAATCTAGCGGATCACTCACCATATAATCTCATCAGCCCGGCTAATCAATCAGGCCCACTTTTGTAAGGCCCGAGATTATTTAATTTAATCCATGAATATTTAATTTAATCCGAGATTATTTAATTTTAATCCGAGTATATATAATTTGGGAATATTTAGAGTTTCGATTTAAATTCTAATATTCTTAAATTATTTAGGATTGAAATTGAATTAAAATAAGGGCCGAGGACTGAATTGCAATTTATGAAGTTTCTAGGGACTAAAGTGCAATATTATTTGAAGCTATCAGATTATTAGTTGCTTCATCAACATGTATACGTGTGATGTATAGAGAAATTCAAAACATGGAGAGAAATTGAGAAACAGAGCCGAGATCTTCTTTGTTTTCTTTAAAACTTTGATTTTCAAATCACCGTATCTTTTGATCCGATCGTCCGATTTTGATTCCGAAAGGTGTTCTAGAATCCTTACGACATAGGCTTCGATCTAGTGTAAGTTTTTACTTCTTTCAGGCATGGTTTGAAGTTTTAAAGTTGGTAGATATCAAATATTGATGATATGTATATGTTCTTCGACGTTTATGTATTCCGATATCGAAACCGGGTTGAAGAATTCATGTTGCGTGTACTTAATCATGATTTTCAGCTTGTGTTCGATGGTTATAGCTGCTGTTATATGGTTTTATGAGTGATTATTGCTGTTGTGATATGCATATGGATTGTATTCGAAGTCGGGAAATGTTTGATATTTCGTCGGTTACCGATTTTCAATTGCTACGCCACCGGTTTAGGTTGTGAAGTTGTTTTGATAGCCTATGATTGAGCTGAGGATCTTGTGATTGTATACTGATACTTCTTGATCATAATCGTTCCATTTCAGATTATTTTCAAGCTCGATCAACTCAGGAAGTCCGACTTTGAACCGAGAAAGTTTGCTGGAGGTTTGAAGTGATTGTATTGACATTATATTGATGAGTTTGATCCGATTTTGGATTGATCATCTTGAATGAAGTTTGATATGATTGTTCTGATTGTTATATTTCAGATTGGAAGTGTTCAGAACCAAGATATACGAAGGTATAATGACGACATCATGAGTTAGGGATTTTGAAACTCAAGATCGATTATTCTTGAGTTGTCCCGCCAAAACCACATACTTGTTTATGTTTTGATTTGATTTTGATGTTGTTGATCCATCCCAGGTAGTGGTGAAAGAGTGGGTGCCCGGTTAGCCAACTTGTGGCTAAGGGCTTTTATGACTCTATGTAAAACAATTTTTTGTTTAATATAATTTACACGTTTATAATGGTATTGACTTTATCTTTATTCATATTGTTATATTATGATATAATATTGTTGTTTTGATAAAGACCTTGAATATACTATAGTGTATGTACGATGTGGTAGCACATGGGGATGTCTATCATGAAACACATCTTATAGTCACTGTATATTCTAAACTGTTCCTAGTCAATTGAGCCGTCCGCAAATAAGGATAAGGATCGCTCGAGATTGAGACTAGCATTTGCGATGCCGAGTACCACGTTTCATTGGAATGGAACATAGAGATGTTCAAAGCATGCAAATGGATATTCATATGATGAATGATCGAACTACCCTATTCGGACATTCCAAGTGGTTATCACTTATCGAGTGGATAAAGTCCGCGGTTTTGGTTGTACACCATTAGTCCTTATTACTTGAAACATCATTGAGACTCTATATGCTAGTACTGTACTTTGACTCGTTTACCGACTCTATTGGTGTCATCAGGTGTCGGGATTGGGTACAGTTACGACACATATAGGAGTCGATTCTTTGTTGTCAAGGATTCACCACATACTTGCGAGTGTGGATATCCTATGCGATCTGAGGAGATATTAGTGTGACAAATCTCTGGCCAGAGTACATGATGTGTTTTAGGTTAATTGGTTATCCTAGTAACACATGCGATGTCACTATTTGATCTTCAAGATGTAATGCATAGTTATCGAATCTCGAACGACTCTCGATATACCAATGGTTGTTGATTCGATCGGGATATATGGATGAAGGGACCGTATTGTACGCTAACCAAAATCTACTGGTTCTTGCAGGCACTATCAAAAATACCTAGGAAATCATGGGGCGATGTTGCTAGGCGCTCTTACCATGATTCGATGGGTAAGTCGGAAATTGTTGTTCCGAGTCACAAGGAGTTGTGAGCCCACGGCTAGCTGTATTCCTGAACCATTGAGGGTTACACAAGTAATGGATTACTAAAACCCCGTAGAGATAGTTAAATTTAAAGAGTTAAATTTAATGAAAGAGAAGTTGGACTTCTTAACTAAAGGGAGTGGGATTTCCTAAAATGACATAGGGATGGGCATTTTTGGAAATCACTGAATTCGGATTCAGAAAAATTATCTTGACTCTAAAAGATGCAGAAATGGTTTCTGTGCACATTGGTAAAATCAGTTTATCAATCGGAGTCACGATGAATTTTATATTAATTTTTAGAACAACGGGCTTGGCTTGTTGGGCTTAAGTTATGGATTGTGGGTTTTAAGGAGTTAGAGTCCTAACACAATTATAACTTAACCTAGTCTAGAAATTATCTATAAATACATGTAGTGGGTTCGAAAATTGTGTGTGATTCAGTCTTAATTTTCGAACACTGTATATTATTTTCTAAGGGTTTTTCGAAAATCCTTGCTCCTTTTGAGAAAATTCGGATTGTGATTTTTTGTGAAAAATTACAATTCTGAATTAACAGATCATATCTATTTATTCTCTACGCAAAACTTCTGATTGATTTCTAGTGCAGTCAATCAGAGGGTTTCTGTTTTCTGTTCGTGGACCTTATTCCGGTGATTGATCGTGACGCCATCAGTTCTCGGGATTTACAAGAAGAGCAGATTAAATTTTGTTGAAGTCCATAATCTCGTTTCGAGATTTAAGGTAAAACATTAATTGTGATTATTTGTTTTACTTGTATGAATTTAATCGTAAAAGTTTTGATACCCAGATATGGAATCGTTCCATATTAATAAAAATAAATTTTTAAACTTTCGCTGCACCGGGTATCAATTCTAATTGATCTGAACACCGTTTTCGAACAAGTGGATCTTTAATTTGAGTCGATATGATTATGATACGAGATGTTAATGAATTGGTTCTATGCCGAGGTCAAAGGTTGACCTTATTTTCAAATCCGGAATGATTTCGATAGATGGATATCTATGTCAAGATCGTTTACGAATCTTGATGGCAACGACGTGATATGAATCAATTCTTAATCGATATATGCGTTATTTACTCTATCGTTGAGTCGATTATGAATAGAGTCGATATGATTTATTTAACGCTTTATATATGTCGATTATACTGGGAATGATTTCTCACCAGAGTTTATCTGGCTGTTGCTTTGTTTTGTATGTGTGCATGGCTACAGAGGGGGCAGGAGCTAGTCAACGACAACATTGATAGCTCGGGAGAGAGATTGATCAAGTGAGGACTCGGGTTGTAGCTGAAGGACTAGGCCTTTAAATGTATCAAACTTAGTAGACAGTTAGAAACTTGAAGCACACTTTTGAGACTTTGTGTAGCTTGTGGTGTTATGCTCCTTATGATCTTCGTTTGATGTAATAAAGACATGAATTTATACTTGAGTCATTATATGTGTATATATGCATGTTCCTAATTTTATCAACCATGTTTGAGTTGGTTTTGGATTAGATTTCCAAGTCTTGAAAGCATAAGTGTTTCTGCAGATTTTTCTGGGCAGAGATGCCACTCGATCGGTAGGATTCAACCGATCGAGCGAGGCCTTAAAAATGCAAAACAGAGAATTGAAATTTTGAGCTCGCTCGATCGGTAGGATTTGACCGCTCGAGCGAGACCAAAATATGCTCAGACCCGAGAAATGAGATTTCCAACTCGCTCGATCGGTAGGATTTAACCGATCGAGCGAGGTGCAATATTTAAATTTTTTTATTTATTATTTGGTTTGAGTATTTTTTTGAAATACATGATTAATTGTTTATTAATCGTTAATTGCCCTAAGATGAGATTAGCAACCCGAGGTCCCCACAACAGGTGGTATCAGAGCGTTAAGGTTCTCGGACTGAGAATAGAGGAGCGGGGTAGATCGAGTCTTTTATTCTGATTTATATAATCGTGAAGCATGTGTATTATCTGAATTGATTTACAGCTTTAAGAATTTCATGCTATCTATTTATCTGATGTGATTGGAAGCATGATAGACTGCAATTGAATCAGAACTCGATCTCTTGAGAAGACATTGTGCGCTTATCAGAGGAGGGACTGAAACAGAATTGTGTTATGATGTGATGATGAATTGTACACTAATATGTTTGATTATCAGATATGTCTCCCCGACCATCACCGACTACTAGACAGACTTTGGCAATGAATCAGCCAGAGCAGACTAATGTTGCACAAATACCAGTGACAGCACATGAGCATGGACAGAGTAGTACTTCTGCTGATGTGTTTGGTGATGCTAATCCGATGGAGAAACTTCTGAAACGATTCCAGTCATTTAAACCACCAACTTTGCAAGGAACTGAAAATTCTGTTGACTGTGAGAATTGGCTGGAGTATATCGAACAGTTATTTGAATCCCTCGACTATAATGATGATCGTCGTGTGAGATTGGTGATTCATCAATTACATGGCCTTGCAAAGAGTTGGTGGATGGAGTTGAAGCGAGCGTTTGAACAACAAGGTACTTTTATTACCTGGTTAGTATTTCGAACTGCTTTCTATCAACGGTTCTTTCAAGTTTCTTATCAAAAGGAAAAAGGAGCAGAGTTTGCAAGTTTGCACCAGGGACAGTTAAATATCGAAGAATATGTTGCAAAGTTCACTAGCTTGTTGAAGTTTGCTCCACATATTGCTGTTAGTGATGAAGCTCAAGCCGATCAATTCATCAATGGCTTGAATCCTGATGTGTTCACTCTTGTCAATTCGGGACGACCGAATAACTTTGCCGATGCTCTGAATCCTTCAAAGGGGGCTGAAGCAGGAATACTGAGGCAACGAGGAGCACAGTTTGTGCCACAGCCGATGAGACAACCGCAAGAGCAGCCACAGATTCCACCACCACCTCGATTTGATGCTGGAGGTAGTAGTAGTGGTAAGAAAATTTTTTTTAAGGGCAAAAGCAAACAGTTTAAGCATCCAGGTGGTAGCTCTTCGAGTTCAAGTGGTTCCAAACAGTCAAGAATTGGACAGAGGTCTGGAGTATACTGTACCAAGTGTGGAGGACGTCATACTAGTGAACAATGCCGAGGAGTTTTTGGTACTTGTCACATTTGCAATCAGACAGGTCATTTTGCACGAGTCTGCCCACAGCGTGGATCTGGAGGTGCACAGGGTACTAGATCATCGAGACCAGTGGCTCAATCAAGATCTTTTGTGCATTTATTTCAACCACAACCAGCAGCACAGGGTAGAGCAGGAGGAGGTGGAGGTCAGTCAGTGAATCAACCTCCAAGGCAGCAGGCTAGGGTGTTTGCATTGACTGAAGAGCAAGCACAAGCTGCACCAGATGATGTGATTGCAGGTAACTGTTTTCTTTATAGTTATCCTGCCTATGTCTTATTTGATACTGGTGCATCACACACATTTATTTCTGAGCAATTTGTTGCATTACACGAGTTGCCTGTTGAACCTTTAGCTACTATAGTATCTATTTCATCTCCGTTGGGAAGAGGTATCATATCAGTGAAGTCTGTACAACATTGTATATTACAGTCTGAGGGTCATGAGATTGAGGTTGATTGTGTTGTACTCGGTTTGTTTGATTTTGATTGTATCATCGGTATCGATATGCTAACCAAGTACATAGCTACAGTTGATTGTTTTCTGAAGACTGTAAGATTCAGAACTGATATGACTGATGAATGGAAATTCTACGGTAAGGGATCACGAGCCAGAATTTATTTGATACCTGTTCTTTCTATAACTGACTTATTACAGAAAGGGGCAGAAGGATTTCTTATTTATGCAGTCGATATATTGAAGACTAGCCCACAATTGGCTGACTTGCCAGTGGTTAGCGAATTCGCTGATGTTTTCCCTGACGAGATTCCGAGATTGCCACCATATCGAGAGGTAGATTTCAGCATTGAGTTGATTCCAGGTACACAGCCGATATCGAAAGCACCTTATCGTATGACACCGATAGATTTGAAAGAGTTGAAGGACCAACTTGAAGAATTGTTGGCCAAGGGATATATCAGACCGAGTGTTTCGCCCTGGGGAGCTCCGGTATTATTTGTGAGAAAGAAAGACGGATCGATGAGGCTGTGTATTGACTACCGAAAATTGAACAAAGCAACGGTAAATAATCGCTATCCTTTACCTCGTATCGATGACTTGTTTGATCAATTGCAGGGTTTGTCAGTATATTCGAAGATTGATTTACGATCTGGTTATCATCAATTGAGGGTGAGAGATGAGGATATCCCTAAGACTGCATTTAGAACCAGGTATGGCCATTACAAATTTATAGTCATGCCGTTTGGTCTAACGAATGCACCAGCAGTTTTTATGGGATTGATGAATAGAGTATTTCAAAAGTATCTAGATGATTTCGTAATCATATTTATCGATGATATTTTGATATACTCTAAGAATTTGTGTGATCATGTTAATCACTTGAGAAAAGTTTTGAATACGTTGAGGGAAGAAAAACTGTATGCTAAGCTATCCAAATGTGAGTTTTGGTTGAAACAGGTGGTATTTCTGGGTCATATTATATCAGGAGATGGTATTTCATTCGATCCAAGTAAAGTTGAAGCTATAATTAGTTGGCAGAGACCGACATCTGTGCCAGAAATTAGAAGTTTTATGGGTTTAGCAGGATATTATCGTCGATTTATCCGAGACTTCTCGTCTATTGCGAAGCCTATTACTCAGCTTACACAGAAGAATGCACCGTTTGTGTGGTCTGAAGCATGTGAAACAAGTTTTCTTGAGTTGAAGAAAAGATTGACTACAACACCAGTCTTGACAATCCCTTCAGATACTGGTGATTTTGTTGTTTATTGCGATGCTTCTCACCGAGGTTTGGGATGTGTTTTAATGCAGAAAGGACATGTTGTCGCTTATGCTTCTCGACAACTGAAACCATATGAAGTCAGATATCCAATTCATGATCTTGAATTGGCAGCTATTGTTTTTGCATTGAAGATCTGGCGACATTATTTGTATGGTGAGAAATTCGAAATATTTTCTGATCACAAAATTCTGAAGTATCTGTTTTCACAATCTGAACTGAACATGAGACAACGAAGATGGCTCGACTTACTGAAGAATTTCGACTGTGAAATCAAATATTATCCAGGGAAGTCAAATGCAGCAGCTGATGCCCTAAGTAGGAATATATGTGCCTTATCTTTATCTACTATAGGTGTATCTAATTTGATTGAAGATTGCTGTATTTTTGGATATATTTTTGAGACAGATAGAAGACCGATGAGAATTTGTGCTATCAGTGTTGAGTCTGAGTTGTTGATTCGAATCAAAGAAGCACAAAAATCTGATTTGATTGTACAAAAGTCGATTGAAATGATTAGATCAGGACATCAGTCTGAGTACAAGGTTAGTAATGATGATATTCTGTATGTGAATAACCGAATTGTTGTTTCCGATCTTTCAGATTTGAGACATAATATCTTGACAGAAGCCCATTGTAGTCGATTTAGTATTCATCCTGGATGCAGAAAAATGTACAACGATTTGAAGAATCACTACTGGTGGAAACAAATGAAGTCTGATGTGACTGAATTTGTATCAAAATGCTTGAACTGCCAACAGGTGAAGGCTGAGAGAAATAAACCAGGTGGCTTATTACAGAGTCTATCTATTCCTGAATGGAAATGGGATCACATTTCTATGGACTTTGTGACAAAATTGCCACGATCATCCCGAGGTTGCGATGCTATTTGGGTGATCATAGACAGATTGACGAAATCTGCGTGCTTTATTCCTTATCGAATGACTTATCGTCATGATCAAATGACAGATCTCTATATTCGAGAAGTGGTAAGATTGCACGGTGTGCCAAAGTCGAGTGTATCTGATCGAGATCCTAAATTTACTTCGCACTTTTGGCATAGCCTACAGGAAGCTCTAGGTCCGCGCTTACATTTGAGTACTGCTTATCATCCTCAAACTGACGGTCAATCTGAACGAACTATTCAGACTCTTGAGGATATGCTTAGAGTCGTGATACTTGATTTTGGTGTTACATGGCAAGATTCTATACCACTTATGGAATTCTCTTATAACAACAGTTATCAGACGAGTATAGAGATAGCTCCATTTGAAGCGTTGTATGGGAAGAAGTGTCGATTGCTATTATATTGGGATGATGTGTCAGAGGTGCCTGAGTTGGGACCGGATATGATCAGACAGATGACTGAGAAGGTGAAGTTGATTCAGCAGAGAATGAGAACAGCGCAGCACAGACAGACTAGATATGCGAATATGCGATGACGTCCGTTATCTTTTGAACAGGGAGATAGAGTATTCTTGAAGATTTCACCTTTCAGGGGTACTATACGATTTGGTAAATGAGGAAAATTATATTCCCGATTTATTGGGCCGTATGAGATTCTTGAGAAGATAGGCAATCTTTCTTATCGACTAGCTCTTCCTCTATCCTTGTCCGGTATTCATGATGTTTTTCATGTTTCGATGTTGAGGAAGTATCAGCCTGATGTATCGCATATTATCCACGTTGATGAAGCTGAACTCGATGACACTTTGAATTATTTCAAGAAACCAAATCAGATTTTTGATAGAAAGGAAAAGCAACTCCGAACGAAGACCATTCCATTGGTGAAGATTCAATGGAGTCGACACGGAGTTGAAGAAGCGACATGGTAAGTTGAAGAAGACATGAGACAAAGATTTCCTTACTTATTCCACTGATGTGAGTTCTTATTCAGTTTTCTGTTATTCTTTATTCTTATGAGTATACAGACTGCATATCTATATTGCTTATGAATTCGAGGACGAACTCATGTCTTAGTGGGGGAGAAATGTAAGGCCCGAGATTATTTAATTTAAACCATGATTATTTAATTTAATCCGAGATTATTTAATTTTAATCCGAGTATATTTAATTTGGGAATATTTAGAGTTTCGATTTAAATTCTAATATTCTTAAATTATTTAGGATTAAAATTGAATTAAAATAAGGGCCGAGGACTGAATTGCAATTTATGAAGTTTCTAGGGACTAAAGTGCAATATTATTTGAAGCTATCAGATTATTAGTTGCTTCATCAGCATCTATACGTGTGATGTATAGAGAAATTCAGAACATGGAGAGAAATTGAGAAACAGAGCCGAGATCTTCTTTGTTTTCTTTGAAACTTTGATTTTCAAATCGCCGTATCTTTTGATCCAATCGTCCGATTTTGATTCCGAAAGGTGTTCTGGAATCCTTACAACGAGGGCTTAGATCTAGTGTAAGTTTTTAATTCTTTCGGCATGGTTTGAAGTTTGAAATTTGGTAGATATCAGATATTGATGATATGTATATGTTCTTCGACGTTTATGTATTCCGATATCGAAACCGGGTCGAAGAATTCATGTTGCGTGTACTTAATCCTGATTTTCAGCTTGTGTTCGATGGTTATAGCTG
Organism: Henckelia pumila; assembly: GCF_033568475.1. NCBI lineage: Eukaryota > Viridiplantae > Streptophyta > Magnoliopsida > Lamiales > Gesneriaceae > Henckelia > Henckelia pumila. The sequence continues at coordinate 189,603,572 of NC_133121.1, read as the reverse complement.
CTGTTATATGGTTTTATGAGTGATTATTGCTATTGTGATATGCATATGGATTGTATTCAAAGTTGGAAAATGTTTGATATTTCATCGGTTACCGATTTTCAATCGCTACGCCGCCAGTTTAGGTTGTGAAGTTGTTTTGATAGCCTATGATTGAGCTGAGGATCTTGTTATTGTATACTGATACTTATTGATCATAATCGTTACATTTCAGATTAGTTTCAAGCTCGATCAACTCAGGAAGTCCGACTTTGAACCGAGGAAGTTTGCTGGAGGTTTGAAGTGATTGTATTGACGTTATATTGATGAGTTTGATCCGATTTTGGATTGATCATCTTGAATGAAGTTTGATATGATTGTTCTGATTGTTATATTTCAGATTGGAAGTGTTCAGAACCAAGATATACGAAGGTATAATGACAACATCACGAGTTAGGGAGTTTGAACTCAAGATCGATTATTCTTGAGTTGTCCTGCCAAAACCACATACTTGTTTATGTTTTGATTTGATTTTGATGTTGTTGATCCATCCCAGGTAGTGGATCTTTGATTTGAGTTGATATGATTATGATACGAGATGTTATTGAATTGGTTATATGCCAAGGTCGGAGGTTGACCTTATTTTCGAATCCGGAATGATTTAGATAGATGGATATCCATGTCAAGATCGTTTACGAATCTTGATGACAACGACGTGATATGAATCAATTCTTAATCGATATATGCGTTATTTACTCTATTGTTGAGTCGATTATGAATAGAGTCGATATGATTTATTTAACGCTTTATATATGTCGATTAAACTGTAAATGATTTCTCACCGAAGTTTATCCAGCTGTTGCTTTATTTTGTATGTGTGCATGGCTACAGAGGGGGCAGGAGCTAGTCAACGACGACATTGATAGCTCGGGAGAGAGATTGAGCAAGTGAGGACTCGGGTTGTAGCTGAAGGACTAGGCCTTTGAATGTATCAAACTTAGTAGACAATTAGAAACTTGAAGCACACTTTTGAGACTTTGTGTAGCTTGTGGTGTTATGCTCCTTATGATCTTCGTTTGATGTAATAAAGGCATGAATTTATACTTGAGTCGTTATATGTGTATATATGCATGTTCCTGATTTTATCAACAATGTTTGAGTTGGTTTTGGATTAGATTTCCAAGTCTTGACAGCATAAGTGTTTCTGCAGATTTTTCTGGGCAGAGAGGCCGCTCAATCGGTAGGATTCAACCGATCGAGCGAGGCCTTAAAACTGCAAAACAGAGAATTGAAATTTTGAGCTCGCTCGATCGGTAGGATTTGACCGCTCGAGCGAGACCAAAATATGCTCAGACCCGAGAAATAAGATTTCCAGCTCGCTCGATCGGTAGGATTTAACCGATCGAGCGAGGTGCAATATTTTTTAAATTTTTTTTATTTATTATTTGGTTTGAGTATTCTTTTAAATACATGATTAATTGTTTATTAATCATTAATTGCCCTAAGATGAGATTAGCAACCCGAGGTCCTCACAACTTTACTACCCTGATAGCCTGGGCACCCGGTTTAACAAAATCACATCAATACCGATTATATCAAAATTTTACAGTATATCGAGATTTTGATACGGTATCGGTATATACCATTTTATACCGAAAAAAACCTTATAGTTTATAAATTTTATACATTTATTGTTTAAAAATATTATATATTTTAAAATTTTTATATAAAGTTTTGGTATATCGGTACACCGGTATATACCCCAAAATTTTAAATTTCATATCATTGTCGTACCCAAAGAGTCGGTATCTTTACCGTACCGTACCGAAATCTTCGGTATACCAAAAATTTGATAAATTCGGCATTTTTTCTGTACGGCAACCTCGATACTAAAAATTTGATTTTTTTCTCACCCCTACTCAGACATATCTCTTCACGTTCTCTCCCAATTCCCATGCTTCTGCTGGCTACCCTTCCAACTGACGTCTATTATTCTCCAAATTTACACCATAGTCAGAAAACATACAGTAATTTTAGTCATCTCAATCTCTATAGTTGTTGTTGGTTTGAACTTACGTTTTTCTAATATTCCATTTTTCCTCCATCTCTAGTTATGTTCTAGATTTATGAATTTGTACCAATTTATATATATTCAATTTCCCATCACTTCGGAATTGTTTTTCGTGTTTAAAATTTTGTATATATGCTATTTTTCGCTCGACATAAATCGTTTAAATTTGTTGGGAAAAATTGAAAATTGGGTGAACATCACCACCGATCAGTTTCTCATTCACTATAAAATATTCATTTGACATACGTTGTTTTCGATATCAAAGAATTGCATACGACCATTCACATGCGTTCATATTTGGTTTTGGTAAGTTGCAATTTCTACTCTTCATTTTAGATTGCGATTGCGCCACAATGCGATTGTTTTCGACCCGAGGCCAAAAAACACGGAGTTTTGTGACGGTTATTTTTAACAAATTCTCACAAATAATTGCGACGTTTTATTAGAAAATTGTCGCTATTAAAGACGTTTTGAATAAAATTGTCTCTATTTGTGACGGTTTGAATACACTGTCACTATTTATGACGGTTTACTCAAAATCATCACAAATATTTGTGACTGTTCAGGTTAAAACCGTTGCTAGTTGTGACAATTCAGGTGAAAACCATCGCTAATTTAAATTGTGAGACGGTTTGTTATAAAATCGTCGCAATTTACAATGGTTTGTTATAAATTGTTGCTAAATTTTGGGACGATTTCTTATAAAACCATCGCAATTTGCGACGACATTTAACACAACTGGCGCTCAAAATGTTATAAGACTTCAAATTTGCGGCCATTTTTTTATAACCCTAGCCATTTCCAACCACGTTTCCCGCTGGGTTTTTCTTATTTGTAGAAATGACATACCAACGTACAAACATATATTGATTATTGATTTATACCATGTAGTATGAAGGGGTGGGCATTATAACATCGGGTATCGGGTACCGACCCGACCCGATCTGGTTTAACCCAATCGGGTCGGGTAATTTCATGAAATAATTACTCGAACCCGATTAATTGTGTTCGGGTTGGTGTCGGGTAGACAAGTATCTACCCGAAATTAAGTCGGGTACCCGATATATATATAATGTTCCCCTGCACCCTAGAGGTGCAGGGGAACTTGGGCGCCAGCTGAGCTGGCGGCCCAGCTGGCGCCCCCATCATTTTTTTTTAATTTGTTAAAAAAATTGGGCCCAATTTTATGAAATGAAGCATCGTCTTCTTCCCCTCTGCGTAGCATCTCCTTCCATATCTTCAAATCCCATCTCCTTCCAAATCTTCAAATCCGTCGCTGCCGCTGCCAACCACTCCAATCCCGCCACCCACATCGCTGACCGACCACCATAAGCCCGACCAGTCGACCACCCCACCCCACATAAGAAGCTGCCGCATCGACCGACCACATCACCGACCACCCATGTTGACCGACCACCATCACCGACCACCCCATCCTGACCACCCAGGCCCGACCACCATCACCACCACAAATCACTAACACAGCTCAAGTTTTTCTTGTTGGATCTGGGAGAGAAGTCAGCGGCACTGACAAGGATATTCCCGTGGCGAGAAGACCACCATTTGGAAGAAGAAGAGGTGATGTTTTTGAGAGAGGAAAGTGAACAGGAAAGATGAAAGGGGTGAGAAGCATGAAGTAATGTGGGTGTGGGAAATTTGTAGGGAAAGGGGAATTTCAAATAAAAAAACAAAAACAAATTTAATTTTAAAAAAAGAAAATGACATGGGGCGCCACATAAGCTGGCGCCCAAGTTTCTCTGCATCCAAACAGGGGAACATAATTCTATATTTATATATATAATATTTATAAAATAATTATAGCATATATATATATATAATATAATATTATATTATAATTTACACATATATATTATATTAAAACGAAAAGGGGAGAAAACTAATCCCTGATCTAATTGCTCTTTTCGGTATTTAGCCTATAAATTTCGGGTTCGGGTAGTATTTTTACCCGAATGATCGGAAAGTGCATAATAAATTTCGAGTAACCGAAAATATCGGGTAACCGAATGGTCGTGTAGTGCATAATAAATTTCGGGTTCGGGTACCCGACCCGAACTACCCGAATCCGACAAACCCGATTCGACGCCCACCCCTAGTAGTATGTAGTATATGTATATGGATTTTTTTTTTTTATTTAAAAAGGTGGCAATGCCACTTATTTTATAAACACAGTAGAAAAAACACCAACTAGAGAGGGAAACTAGGCCAAGACCTCTCCAAAAGAAAAAAAAGAACATCAAAACATATAGCATAAAAGATTACAAGAGTCCATAATACAGAATAAAACATCAGTGAGCAAGGAGAAACCTGCAGTACTCCCCCACCTAATAAAACCATAATCAAACAGCTACTCAAGGAGGACGCCCCGAAGAAACACGCTGTCGACGCTGCTGAGTCAAAGATCCATAGCGTTTCTGAGAGCGCGTGCGAATTGATAAGAACGGAGAATGACTCGAAGAGGCAGGAGGGGCCGCCAAAATCTTTGCCTTCCTACCGCTATCAGTAGTAACATCCAACACTGAAAGACAAACAGGATCTGGAGGAGCAAATCCCGAGCTCTGAGCATCAGTAGAAACAACTGGCAGTGGTGTAACAAAAGGCACCACCTCTATCTGTCCAGACTCATCCTCAATGACCAACTGCGAGTCCGATGCAGAACTAACACCAATAGCAGGGATGCCACCCGAAGCAACATCCTGACCAACATCCTCTTTGACATTCTGAAGGACGTCAAAGGAATTCCTCAAAGACTGAGGAAGCACACGACGCTGAGGCAGACGAGACCGCTGTCTACCCCTCTGAACAGTCCAACCATCTGAAGTAGCATGCTGAATAACACTGGAAGGAGGACCCAAATCCTGCTGAGCAGCCTGCTCCTGATCCCCAGGAACTGTACCAGAATCTGGAGGAGCGCATGAAGACTTACCCCGACGACGGGGTCTTCTCTTGCGAACGGGGGGCCCATTCCGAGAACAAAACTCAAGGGAATGGCCCAGCAAGCGACAATGAGTACAAAAATGGGGAACCTGTTCATAAACAACCTCAGCTGTCTGACAGTGGTTACCCCAGCCAACCCAAATACGCTCCGGACGAGCCAATAGAACATCCATCTCCACACACACACGAGCAAAAGACCCCCTGGAACCATCAGCAGTAATCTCATCAACCTTAATAGGATTACCTAGGATCTTTGCTATCGGGTACAGGCTTTTTTTATCATAAAGGTGCAGGGGTAAATTCGGAAATTTGACCCAAACCGGAACCACTGAAGACTCCTCCTCAAACCTGAACTCCAGAGTCCATTTAGAAAAACGGATCGTAACAGACCGAATAGAGACTTCAGGTTTACCTCAAAACATCAGGTAATCTTCCTCTAGAGTAAAATTAATAAGCATAAAACCGCGAGGAAGGAATTTCACCGTATGTGAACCCACCAAACCAATACGGAAAATCACAGCAATAATATCACAATTAGGGGTCACACCTCTGTTCCCTGAAATCCTCCCAACCAATGCAAATTTATAGGGTTCAGAGAGGGAGGAAATAACCTGATCTGGGAAGAGAATCCCAGGAATCCCATCACGAACCGACGAGGCAAGAGTCCCAAACTCTGAATCCGCAACCCCTACAAAGCTCAAATGTTGCGAATTAGCAGATGGAGGAGCCACCATAACCCTGAAAGAGACCTTAGGAGGCGCTGGAAGAGCCGAAACAGCAACAGGAACAGTCGGAGCCTCAGAACTCGAAAGGTTGACTGCCGAGTCATCCACAACGAGTTGACTCGCGGGCTCGGCCGAGTCAACTCCCGGGTCAGCTAAGGGGCTACCACCGGCGACCGGCGACGGCGAGGAGAGCAAGGAACCGGTCACCATAAGTGAAGACTCGGCCAAATCGGTTGTGAAACGGGGCAACTCAGTGACCGGAGCGGGTTGACTCGACTGAAATTGGGCATTTGCAAACGGAGACAGCAAAGACAAAATTGACTGCACCATTGGAAAGCCCATGACCTGAGGAGTGTTCGATCCAAAAATCATCATCATCGGAGCACCGGTGACGGAGTAATTGAGAAACGACTCCGGTGGGCGAGTGAATAGTGGCAGCCGAGACTCAGATCCGAAATTGCCGGAGCTAGGAAACTCCGATTGACTCACGACCGGTTGCATTGAAAGCATCTTCGAATGAGGATTCCAAATTGGGGTCCCAATCGACTGGGCACAGCCGGACGCGCCGGAGATCGGGGAAAAAGTGGGCGATGGTCGCATGAATAGTGACGTCGGAACTTTGACCGGCGAATTGACAGGGCAATCGGACTCCAAATTGGCTGAAATTTGGACCGTGTGTTCGCCTTGAAAAGACGCATCAGATGATACAACGGGCTTGTCCATCGGAGCACCAACGGCCGGAATCGCAGAGTTGGATGGAAAATTCGAAAATTCAATCGAGCATTTGACCGGGCAAAACAACTCCGAATTACCTGAAATTTGAGTATGTTGGTCGCCTTGACGAGGCGGTTCTGATGATATCATGGGCTTGCCGGAATCCGGCTCCGGCCGGCCGAACGACGGGGGGCGATTTATGGGGTCAAATTTGGGCTTTTTGGGCTTGAGAGCATGCAAATCTTTTTCTTCCAAGTTCATCATGTATATGGATTTATATATGTACTATTATCTGTACTATTATATAAAACATGAGCAAATTATAATAACAATTTGAGGACACCAAATTTTCTTATTCCAAAATTACCCCATCCTATCAACTACCTACTAAATCCCTTCCACTCCTCCATGTTTTACTTTTAAAAAAAATATAAATATAAAAAGCTTCTTTTTTACACACGCAAAGCGTATGCATTTTTCACTAGTTTATATAATTAATTAGTATGTATATATGTGTATTAATTATTTTTATTTATATATAAATAATAGCGATGGTTTTGTTAGTTTAGTTGCTAAATTTTGAGACGTTTCAATAAAACCGTCCTAATATTTGCGATGATTTTGATAAATTAGTCGCTAATATTAGGAACAATTTTGATAAAATTGTCGCTGATATTAGCGACGATTTTGGTAAAACCGTCGCTAATATTAGCGATGGTTTAAAAAAAGCGTCGTTGTTTCTAAGGACTAAAGAAATCCCGGCCGTATTTTACGACAATTAAAACCGTTGTTATTATAAATTTGTTTTTTCAGTTACTTACTCGAAAACGAAACAGATGAACCAAATTTCAAATTTTTAGATATTATAGATTGTTATTATCTAAGGATTGATTCAATATGCGGAACCAAGAGTGTGTTATGAGGTCCGTGGGTGGCTAATACTTAGATTTCAATTGTTTCGTTTTGATTGTGAATATCAGGTATTTTCTATCATTTTATACATTTTATTCACGCATTCACGCACTTATATTATCTTGCTCTCTCAACTCTATTATGCTATTCATTTTCATAATCTGAGCACTGACTTTAGGCAGCTGTTACGATATCCCACATTGAAATATTAAACTAATAAAGAGTTAGTTATAAACTCATGAGGCAACCCCACCCAATAGGCAAGTCTTTTGGGATGGACACCTCATGGGTTTATAACCTAACATTTGGTGCTCTCGTTGAGAGTCGGCGTAGCGGAAGGGGCGACCTAGGAAAGGGCTACCACCAAGAAGAAAGGTGAGTGAAAGCCGTCTAGAGTGGGCCACCGTGCAAAAGGGGCGACTTAGGAAAGGGCTACCACAAAAAAAAAAGGTGAGTGAAAGCCGTCTAGAGTGGGCCGTCGCGGACGTCGGCATCTCAAGGGGTCGGCAATGTTACGATATCCCACATTGAAATATTACTCTAATAAAGAGTTATAAACTCATGAGGCCTCATGGGTTTATAACCTAACATTTGGTGCTCTTTATAACTAACTCTTTATTAGTTTAATATTTCAATGTGGGATATCGTAACAGCAGCGGAGGGGTCATGCACGCTGAACACACCTTCGGCGCCCCCTAACCTTGTTTTTGTTTGTGTAGAACCCCGTTTATTAGACCCGACGCATGTATTGGGAGATTAAAAAATCCGCTCTACCGACCCATCCCGAGGTAGAATTTTGGTTACATCAAAATAATTATTTGTGATATTATATTCTCATATATTTTTTTGTCTAACAATAACTGTACTTTTCAAATATGGAAATATACAAATAAATCATGAAGCATAAGCGTGACCCATAAAAACTTACGAAGGTAAGATAAGGAAAAAATCAACCAGTTCTACTGAAATAAATTATTAACGATGTATAATCCATTGCATTCAATTTGAAATCTCATGCTACATTTGGTCTTACATTATTTATTACATAAACTGATTATTCATGACGTGTTTGTTTGACATCCGATCTGTAGTAAGATAAAAGAAATTATGATCTTTAGAATAAATGTAGCATCAAGAGTTGTCTTCCGATCCTTTTTGTAAAAGTGTTTATTGAATCGAATCGGAGTCATTTTCGTGTAAGAACTGCAAATATTTGGGCGCCAATCTCACTTCTTGATTTATCCATCATGTCATAAAGCGTTGATTTCTGCTGAATGGTCCTTTTAAAGAGTTCTTCAGCTGTTTTCCTGCCAAAATGTTTGAGAAAAGTCCCTTCCATCGCTGCTCGAAGGTGCATTATGGCACCGTCATGGTCTATAGATGCTTCGAGTTCTGTTCTGGTGTTCCTCATCTCCATTTTCTTGATGCTAAAACACCCATTTTTCTCCACGATTTTGGACATTTGTTTGACTGAAGGATATACGTGAGGGATGTTAAAGGAGTCCACTCCATCTTGCTTTATCAGTCCCTGTAAAGAAAGAAGTACTAAATTAAGTGATGGAATAACTAAATTGCAAACCTTAATCTAACAATATATTACTAATATTGAATGGATATATATAAACTATTGTCGGATTAACGTAATAATTTGCAAATCAGGGGGGAAATGAAACAAGTTTTTCGTGTAATATACTAACTTGTACTCAACAAAATTTAAACATCCCTGTAACTCTATTTTAGCTATGCTAACTAAAAATTTCTCAGAAGCGTCCCTTCTAAATAATCTCACACGTACACATTAAAATTCGAAAGTTTGAAAAATAAACAAACAATGCATCTTCCATATTACCTCTTTAACCATCCCAATGAGGATGGATTCGACGAAACGGAAAGTTATACCGACATGATTGGCAAGAGCTCCATCAGGCACACCGGGTGAGATGATCACAATCACCCCGCCTCGCACGATTTCTTTCCCTCTCGCATTCAAAAAGCCATCCATATCCGCCTCGAATTGTGCTTCATAGGCAGCCACAACTTCATCCCTGGCGTCCGTGTAGTGAATTTTACCATAATTCCAAGCCGGAGAGTTTTTGTCAACCAACTCTTCAGGTATCTTAGAAAGCCAGTGGATTGAAGAAGCGCAATATGCCAAGCAAATGGATGAGTTGGGGTACAACCGGCCTCGGAAAGACCCCGGCACTCCTGCTGCATAGTAGTGCCTATCTACAGGAAGAGAAGCAAAAAGGGTGTTGAAGTCATTCGAAACTTGGTCGTTGAAGAACACTTGGAATTCGAGGCTCGCGGGATTTTCGCCTTGGGAGCGATACTTTTGTTCGATGGCGTCGATTATGTTTTCCACGGCCAAGAAAGTGTTGGGACCAGTTGAACAACCCAAATCCGTGATGGTGAAGGTGTTTGATATTGTTGATGACATCAAGGTTTTCACGTCTATGCTCTGAATCAGGACATCCTTTATCAGGTTTTTCGCAGAATTGAATCCTGTTCGCTGCCACATATATATATGTTGAAAAAAATCAAGATTATATATTATGCATGAACATTTACAGTTACATACATGAAAAAGAATTAATATTTATGGAGAAACAAAGAGATTAATTGAAACCTGATAACTTGAATTGTTGGCATAGCTAAATGCGCCACTGCCTGCATTCATTGGAGCTGCCATTGGATTTGCAAGCTCTCTTATGGTTTTTTCTCTGTTTCTCAATGGAATGGAAATTGTTAGGATGATTTATAGGAATTGTAAGAGACAAATTTATAATTAAGTACAAAATTGTTTAAATGCAACATATTAGTATTTAAATCTTGTACAGAACAAATATTTTTTTCAGCAAATAAATTATCTATTTAATAGACAATGCTGTCCCTATCCTACTAATTGGTTGGGAATAATTAAAAGTGTTTTTAGTAATACTTTATATTTAATCATGCAATTTAGATGCGGCGCGCGAAAGCATTCAATAATGACAAGTCGAGGGACATTTTCGATACATTGCAAACAAATTAAAACCCATTTATCTTATTTTCACAATATTTTATTTTTTCATGCAGTTTTATAAATATTTATTTCGTTATGTTAAAAGAATAAATTAAAATGTAATTTTACCGGAAGAGTTTTCGCCGTATCTAATCTGCCTAATTATGGGCTACTTAATTTATTGCCTGCGGCTAGAAGTCACCAGGACATGTACATGCATGCAATAAAAAAACGTACAAATATCACTAAAAGAAAAATGCTATTAGTTTTTATTTCATAGGCCAAAAACATCGGTTTTATAAACTATGGACTATTAGACATAGTTTGGTACATATGATATGATAAGTATAAGATATATAATATAAATATAAATTGAGGATAAGTAAAATGGTAGGATACTATATTGAATGTTTGGTATGATTTTAACAAGGGTGATTAAATTTATATATTCGATTTTAATGACAAAATTAACCCAACCGTAATGTGGAGGAGAATGAGGCGTGTTTAGAGTTTAGATGTTTTATATGTGGAGGGTAATCATGTCTTTTTGTAGTATTTTTTTAGTTTTATTTTATTTATCACACCAAATCAAAGGGATAAATAGTCCCATTGTCAAAGCATTTATCAAGGGCCCATTGACTTATCATGGACTTTTTAAAAATGTACCAAGCATGGGATGGAGGAGGATAATTTATTAATCTCTCCCTTATCATGTGTACCAAACTATGCCTTAGGGTATTATGTTATAGTTAAAAACAGCATTTATATTGTTTTCTTTTGTAATTTAAAAATTATGATGTTTTAGAGTTTTTGTAGTAACTCTAGTTTCATTTCAAAAGATTAAATGGTAAAACTTTATTAAGGGGTCATTTCTTAAGAAAATCAAGTGCTTAATTAATTTAGCTCGGAAACAAGAAATCGGCTTCGGACCCTCCGAAGCGATTGGACCGTCCAAACGAAACGGTCTTCGGAGCTTCCGAAGTCCATCAGACACGCACACCAAAGAGTTGTCAAAAGGAGCTTGAAAAACTGTAAGATCGGACCATACGAACTGTTAGAGTAGATGCCCTGCAAGCTAACTGTTGTCTAGAGATTTTAATTACTTAAGTGTGATGAACAATTTTTATTTTAATATATATAATTTACATTTATTCTGGCATTTCTTTATTTGTATACAATACAAGCTGCATAGATAAAGACCTTGAATATACTATAATACAATAAATATGAGGTTGTACATATAATAACAATCATGAAACACATATTTAAGTTATTGTATATTCTACAAAAGTTGTGTAGTGCACAGACTCATTCGATGAGCCCACAAAAGGGTCCAAAAGAAATGGGAGAAAGCGTTCTGACCCCCTATGAAGAAAAATGAAACCCGACAAGAGAAATCCAATAAATCTGACGAAATGAACAAGTTCATTTTCACTTCAATTCATATAGACATTATGAAGAATATCTAGTCCAGAAGTGTTCTGGCAGTGATGTGTTTAAATATAAAAGTTAATTAAGGTCTCAATGAATTCTTATTAGGTATTGGATACTTGTAATGATCTTAACTCGGATCCACTACTAAACAAGGATTAAAGCTTACTTAAGCATGCAATTAACATAATCAAAGATAAGTTGCGGAAAACCCAAATAAATACTGGACCGGTAGAATACAACCGATTAAACAAATCCAATAGATACAACCCAATCGAATGAAGCTTAAAGAAAACCTAACAACTAATCCTACTTCGACTTCCTGGTCACCACTCCAAATCCTTGGAGGAACTACCTGAAACTGCCCCGTTGAATGGGGTGTCCAAAAAACACAGAAAACATTGGACGTGAGCATAAGGCTCAGTATACTAGTACGGGTAAACATGAAAATATGATGCATGAACAAGTATAATGTCTAGGTATCCATATCTGGGATATACAATCCAATCTGCTCAGATTGGCGCCTAGGATATGAGTTGTAGCCTTGAGGAATCAAACCACATAATTCAACCACTCACTCCTAACTTGACGTGGAACTAAAATATCCTCAAATCACTAGAGTCGGCGCAACTCGTTGGTCGGCAGGACTCTCAGTGTCACAACATCCCAACAAGGGCTGAGCGACCCTACACTGGCTCATGTCAAAGAGACACAGACTCAATATGATATGCACATGCAACATAATATCTCAAATCAGTAACATGAAATCATGACACATAAATGCAACACATAATCATGCATACCCGCTGACAATCTCAGTCAGTACTTACGTACGTCAATAGTACTCCTAGATGTTCTCACATCTACAGTCCAACACTACAATGCAAGATAATCATGCATCACTAATAATTAATGCTTTAAAAGCCTCAACTAAGCTAATGAATACTCCTTAATATTTTAAGGGTTATCGGACCATAACTGCGTCCGTCGTCAGCTCACGGATGAATATGGTCCCAAAACTTGGGCACAACTCTGCTACTACTTTAGAGACCAATCCGCCAACTCCAAGATCAACTTAGGTGACTAGAACACCTAAAATACCCTATAAAATGAGGAAGGAAGAAGTTGGAGAGGTGCACCAAATGAGGCCCTCGGATACCCTTTATTTATAGGCAGAGTTCGGATGGTCCGTACTTCCTCTTCGGATCATCCGAACTTGCTTGTCAACTACATGTCCCTGCCAGCACTTTGGAAGGTCCAAACTGGTCTTCGGATCATCCGATTCAAATAATATATCATCCGTGATGTCACTCCCACTTATACACCTGACAAATTGACTTCGGATTGTCCGATCTCTACCTTCAGATGGTTCGATCTATAGAAATGTGTTAAACCAATTACATGCAACCGACCACTTGTCCTGGCTTGGTTTCGGATCGTCTAATCTTCTAGATCGGATCATCCGATCTCACCAAGCTTTCGAACTCAATTTAGCTTCCGAACTCTCAATAGTTTGGATCATCCGAACTCATGATCGGATCATTCGATCTTGCCCCATTCCGAACTTGATCAGAGCCTTTGAAATCTACATCTTCGAATGGTCGGATCCTAGGGTTCGGATCCTCCGATCCACCCAATCATTTGGAACCTTCCGAGCCATTTTCGGACGTCCTGAATCCGATTTTCAACTCCTTAATCCCAATTGAAGACTCCTAGATAATGTTTTCCAACTCTAAACGTGGTTACTTTATTAATTATGATTTAATCACTAATTTTGGATTCGGTTCATTACATTCTCCCCCCCCCCCCCTTTAAAGATTTCGTCCTCGAAATCTAGGGAAACCACGAGAACATAAAAAAGACCAACTTATCACATTCACTGATAGTTGTGATCCAAACACAACATCTGACCAAGTAGCTTCCTGACAATCCATACCCCCACAAAACTTGTATGGTCTGTCTCTCACCAAAAAATACCAAGATTCAAAATTCGGCTTAGAACTCCATCCCGGTCCTAACCTTACGTGCTTGTAAATACTCCAAGCTAACGCTGAAACCTACCTCATGACAACTATCTTATCATTTGCAATCCTACCAGAATTGCATAGTTCTACAGACCACAATCATAAATTTTCTATCCTTTGGAAATGGTATAGTACAACTGACAGACAATCACCTCAAAATCCCATGTCTGACAAACAAATAAAAGAATTTCTCTTTGCTAATTGCAATATCAGTCTTTCTTTAACTTGAACTAACACGTCTTGCGGAGGGCAAGTTAGCACCAAGGTTCATTGGTCCGTTTGAAATACTATATAAATTCAGAGATGTGGCTTACCGCTTGTCATTACCACCGTATCTATCTAGTATTCACAATGTGTTCCACATATCATTGCTTCATCAGTATATTGCAGATGAGTCGCACATTCTGCATCCGACATAAGTTTAGTTAGAGTCTGATTTGTCATACGTGGAGAAACCGCTCATGATTATTGAAGGGAAAGACAAATTTCTTCGGAATAAGCGCATTCTTCTAGTCATGGTTCAGTGGCAGCGTCGAGGCATTGAAGAGATGACTTGGGAGTTAGAGAGTCATATGCGTTCTGAGAATCCAGAGTTATTTTTATTGATTTTCCTTTATGCAGTTCAATTGTATTTGTAAACTGCAGTATTTTAATAAAATTGTGTTTCAATGATGTTGTGTTTTGATTACCCTAGTCTGGATTTTCAGGACGAAATATCTTAAGTTGGGAAAAATGTATTATCTTGATTTACTAATTAAGTTAATCAACTGCCTAAATATGTTTAATTGGTCAAAACATTATTAAGGGACTCCCAATTGGAATTAAAAAGTTGAAAATTGGATTCAGATAGATCGAAAATAGTTCCAAAAACTTCAAGTCATTGGATAGTTCAGAAGCTCCAAAGAGCAGTTCGGAAGAAGCGTTGTACCACAGAGGCAAAAGATGAGTTTAGAAGCTCCGAACCCACAATCGGAAGGTTTGATCGCTTTTGGATAATAAAGTATGGGCTTTTTGATTGGTGAATTGAAATGAGATAGATCAAAAGCTCCGAACCCCAGTTTAGATGGTCCAAACTCCGTCGGCATCAGTGGGTTGTTCAATCAGAGACACGCGTTCGATGGCTAGATATCGGAATCTCCAATGAGAAGATCGAAAGATCCGTAGTCCGTTCGGAAGCTCTAATTGTGAGATCGTTAGTTATGATCGTTGCCTATAAATAGGGGCCGAGGGCTTCACATTCCATTTCCAATTCACAATTCTTTCTCTTTTCTTGCTGATTTAGATGGTTTTCGGGCGTCTTAATGAGGGCCAGTAGATAGCGAGGCGCTACCGAGATCTTAGCAAAGTTTTGGCTTGAGTTTGAGGTCATCGCCATCAAAGGGATAACAACGGACACAAGTATAAGTCTACACTCTGATTAGCTTAAAGTAGTCATTATTAGTCTAGTTAAGGCATTTAGTAAGCAATAAGTGATATGATGATTATGTTCTTATAGGCTAGGACTAGAGAGCCAGTATTGCAAGGTTTCTTGTATTGAGGTACAGATGTACTATTCGATATATCCTGGTTGAGTATGCATGTTCTATGTTTGCATGTTTATATGGCATGGTTAATGTAAATATATTATGTCACGACTACTATACTTCATGCATTTATCATGTTGAGCTTTTACCTTGATATAACCTATAATGGGTTCACGCAACCTAGTTATTGAGTGGATGGTTGGACCCGTTGTATTTTGGGATCAGATCATCTATATCCACACTTTCTTTCTGGTATTTAGTCACCTCTTGATGCAATGACCAAGCGTGTACATACCATGATGCCTCTTGTTAGAGCAAAGTTTTACCGTGATAGGTTTTCGGTACCCGTTCATTTGCATTAGCATTCATAGATGTGTATATGCATAATTTTGTACTGAGCATTGTTAGCTCACATCCTTGGTTTTTAGTTCTGGACACCCCATTCAATGGGACAGTGTTAGGTTGGACGACCAGGAGTTAGCGGTCCTTGAGATGCAGATGTGTTTGGATTGTTTTCGTACCCAGTTTTCGTTTGTGAATTTTAGTACTGTCTTTCGATCAGGTTCTATAACAGTTATTTTAGTTTATTTTAGTATCGATTGTATTCTGCCGGTTGGTTATTGAATCGTTTGAGTTTTTGCTAGTTATTATTTGAATTATTGTGCTTTAAGATATTTATTGCATGCTTAAGTTTGTTTAGTAGGTGATTTTGAAGCAGGTCACTACAGCAACCACTGGTCCAGCTCTTAACCCTGTCTCGAACATGTAGTGACCCCTTACCGAGATCACCTACTAAGTAGAACCTTAAGCATGCAATTAACTTAATTAAAACATTAATCCAGAATAAACGGCGGAAGCAATAAAACGTTAAACAATCCCCAAATAGTTATACAACCAAATCGAATAATGTATTAACCACAAATACATCAAAAAATAAAACCTAGGCAAACACCCAGCTGGCCGCCCACTGCCTAGTCCCTCCTGGATCCACCCGCCTCATCCAATCGCAAACCTGCCCCATGGAATAGGGTGTCCCCAAAATAATACGAGACATGAGTATAAAATGCTCAGCACGAGAGTATGATTATACAATACTATATGAGTGCATGAAAGCAAGTGTAACGACTCCCGAGACTAGAGGTCAAGAATCACATATCAAAGACAGACTGGGCCCTAGGTATGTAGCACTCTGTGTCGTCGCTTCAGGAGGTGGCTCCCATACCAGATGTGGATATACCGGATCCAAATCGATGGAAATCCATCCACTAACAGGATAGAGTAAAACCATACTACAGGATATCTCAAGGATATATATAAGCTCAATATGAACATGCATGCAGCATGCGATCATGTCATAATATATGCAGATAAAATCATTCCATATAAATCATGCAAGTACATAATACATGCATACTCAGTCAGGGTATCTCGAACAGTACTTTCGTACCTCATACCGAAGTCTGAACTAAGCTGGAAGAAGACAACCCCTAGCTGTCTTAGGTCCAAGCCCGACCCGACCTGGTCACAAGCCTGACCCGACCTGGCTTTGCCCTTCAAGCCCGACCTAAACTGCTCCTTGTCAAGCCCGACTTGAACTGCTCCTTGTCAAGCCCGACCTGAACTGCTCTTGGTCAAACCCCAAGCTGAACTGCTCCTTGTCAAGCCCAACCTGAAACTGCTCCTTGTCAAGCCTGACCTGAAGTGCTTTTGGTCAAGCCCCGAGCTGAACTGCTCCTTGTCAAGCCCGACCTGAACTGCTCCTTGTCAAGCCCGACCTAAACTGCAATTGGTCAAGCCCTGATCTGAACTGCTCCTTGTCAAGCCTGACCTGAACTGCTCCTAGTCAAGCCCGAGCTCTTCCTTCCCAAACTCCCGAGCTACTCCTCGGTCCGAGTAGAACTATGAAGTGAGATGAAATGGTGTGAAAATAACCGAAACCTCGACTCCTATTTATAGAAGATGAGCCGGGACAGCTGTCAACCGAATGCATGAGTGCATGACATCCAGCCACGTGTTCATTCCCGACCTGAACACCATGTGCTCTTTCCATGACTGAACACTACCTTGGTTTCCATCATGACCGACCCGAGCTACTCATGACTGACCCGAGCTACTCATGATCGACCAGAACTGCTCATGAAAGACCAGAGCTACTTATGACTGACCCGAGCTACTCATGACTGACCAAACCTACTCATGACCGAACAGAGCTACTCATGACTGACCAGAACTACTCATGACCGAACAAAGCTACTCATGACTAACCCGAGCTACTCATGACTGACCCGAGCTACCCATGACCGACCAGAACTACTCATGACCGAACAGAGCTACTCATGACTGACCCGAGCCCATGGTCAAATCCATCAACCCTTGCTCATTCTCATGCCATGTATTCTTGATCTTGACTTGTTCTCTTGTTAATAAAATATTTATTACTTCTAAACATATATAACCATTTTAATATTGTAAAATGGAGTTGGGCTACTACATTCTCCCCCACTTAAGATATTTCGTCCTCGAATTAAAATCTTAAGTCCTGAATGTAAAACAAGATACAAGCATTCCATTATTCAAACTGAATATCTTACAAGATAAAACTGAATACAATAAAATCAAAATAACTCAGGATGTTTTGAACGCATTCTGCTCTCAAGCGCCCAAGTGGCTTCTCCAATGAATCGGTGCTGCCACTAAAATAGAACCAGAGGAATAACTTTATTCCGCAAGACCTTATCCTTATGATCTAAGATACGAACTGGTCTCTCAATATAAGTCAAATCAGTATCCACCTGAACTTCAGACGGCTTCAGAATATGAGACTGATCCGCCACATACCGTCGCAACAGGGACACGTGAAAAACTTAACGAATACTGGACATATACGATGGCAAGGCTAGCCGATAAAGCTAAATCACCAATGCTCTCTAAGATCTCAAATGGACCAATAAATCTTGGAGACAACTTACCCTTGAGGCCAAATCTGAGAATCCTGCGGAAAGGTGAAACTCTCAGAAATACTTTCTCCCCGACATCGAACTGCAGAGGCCTACGCTTAGTATTAACATAGCTAGTGTAACACCCAAAAATTTTAATACGTAAATTTGCATGCATAATTAAGGAAAATAATTATTTAAAATTTATATTTGGGTTAAATGACATTTATGTGTTATTATGTGAATTATATGCATGATTTAAATTTATGAGATCATTTAACCCGCAGTTATTATTTTTTTAGATTTTTGAGAATATTTTTGAGTCGATCGCGTAGACGGGACCGTGGACGGACGAGATGCCAAAATATTTAGCCAAAAATATTTTATGAGTTTTATGAGCCTTAAAATAATATTTTTAGGTATTTTGTCAAGAAAATTTTAGTATTTAATTATATATTTATTTAAGGGTTGATTTTTAGCCAAAATTAGTCCCTTTATTAACTTTTATTAATTTTTGAAATTTGCCTAAAATATTATTTCGGGATTTTTGGTTTTATTATCAGAATAATATGTTATGTTGAGATTTAAATATTATATTTTAGGCATGATTTTATCCTAAATTAGTTATATCCTAATTAAATTCTAATTAACAAAAAATTTATCTTTTCTACCCTAAACCTACGATTTACTCTCCATCAGACGCCTCCACCCTTTTCTTCAACCTCTTTTCACGCCTCCTAAAAGAATAACATAGCTCCATAGCCGATTCTTCTAAGGTACTTGAGAGTTCATCATCCGTTCGCCGTCCCGGAGCCGTACACGCGGTCTTAGTCTTCAAATAAATCAAAAGGCATGTTTAATCTCTTCTTTTCTCACCATATAAGCAATTTACACGTTTTATGACAAATCATTCGTGCTTGGTTCTGATTTTTATTGGATTTCATGCAAGGTTTTGAATGAGTTATTGCACAGCCCTTATGTTCTTCATGATTCACGATTGATGCTCACGTTTTCTGCCATGGGAAGGGGTTGGCTGCTGGTTCATGGTTCAGAGGGTTGCCTTAGGATCCCTAGGGTCAGTTGTTTTGAGTGGTTTGAGCCAAGAAGGGCCGAAACCAAAGCCAAATAAGCTGGTGCAACAGCTCGCGCAGATTGCGCAGCGTTGGGAGATTGGATCGTTATCGATCCACATAGCATGTTTTAGGGTGATTCCAGTTGGGTTAGAACCCTAAGACATAGGGGACGGTTTTACCAGTAGTATCCTGGCCAGTGATGGTCGGATCTGGGAGGCCGAACGGCCGGAATAAGAGGGTCACGCACAGGGCGCAGCTAGGACTAGGGTTCTTGGAAGATTGGGTCGTTTGTGCAGTATAGGTCACGGTTTTGGTTGCTTTTTGGCTTGATGGAAAGGTCTTGATGTTGGCTAGATGTAGGTGGTGGTACTCCAGCCGTTGGTGGCGGGAGAAAGGCGGCCGACGCCGCTGAGAGAAGAGTGGTCTGCACAGGTTTTGGTAGAGAAAGGAAAACGGGCTGTGCATGTTGGTTTCGGGCTGGGATAGGGTTGGGTGGTCCGGGTAGGGTCACGGGTCATGTTATTCGGGTTTGAGTTGGATTAGTTGGCCTCGGGTATTTTATTTTTAAGTTGATTATTAGTTTAAGTCTTAAATGGGCTATGGTTAAGTTAATTAAATTAATTGGGCCACATGTGATTTAAATTATGGGCCTAAGTAATTTTTTAAGTGAGTCCATTAATTTTTATGGGCCTTTGGGGCCCATGAAAATTATTGGGCCAATTTTTGGGTTATTGGGCCCATTGGGTCAGACTAGGTGATTAATGGGCCTGAGTTTTTGTTATTGGGCCCAGTATGTCTTATTGGGCTTAATTAAGTTAATGGGCTTAAATATTTTTATTTAGGCCCAGTTAGGTTTAAATAATTTATTTGGGCTTAAATGCAAGTTAATGGGCTTAAGTTGAATTATTGGGCCAATCTTAGAATTTATGGGCTTAAGTCTAAGGGACCAGCAGTCTGTCAAACCCATGAAAAATAAATAAGTCCGGAATATATATTTAATTATTTTTATGCATGAAGTCTATTTTAATTATATTATGAAAAATTAATTAAATATATATTACGGACATATTTTCAGTGCATGCATTCATGAAATTTCTTATGTATATAATTATGTAAATGATGAGCAATAAAATATTTTGGTGGAAATTGAAGTATTTGTGACATAGGGGTGGTTTTCCACCATATGATTCGGTAGTTTTACTACCATAGGGGTGGTTATCCACCATATGATTCGGTAGTTTACTACCATAGGAGGTGATTTATCACCGCCATCGTACGTTGGTTCAGGAGACTGATCAGTCGACACATGAGCGTCACACTTATGGATAGGACTATCTTCAGGTTTCAAAAGCATTGCTCAATTATGTTATATATGATGAAGAAATATTATGTTTATGATTATGGTTATGATTCAGTTTATGATTCATCAGTTTTATTATGTGATGAAAATATTTTCATGCATACTCATGTACATATATATGTATTAGTAATTATGTGATGCATTATTTTTAACCTTGTTATAAAGGATTAGACATGTTGAGCCCCTAGGATCACTACGCTTATATGGTGCAGGTGAGCATGATAACGTTTATGTAGCTCCTACCGGTGGTGAGGACTTATGAGCTCACGGAGCAGTGGACCCCGTGACCGTCGCAGCTATTTAGATTATTATGTTTAGTTTTGAAACATGTTTTATTTTATTATTGTTTCCGCATATGAGATTTTTCAACAGCATTGTTTATTATTTTAAATTGATGCATGAAACATTTTTAAGGATTTATTTATTTAATATTTTTCAGGTTATTTAAGAAAAAGTATGTTATTTTTATATGAATATATGTATGGGCATGTATGTATAGTAGTATTATTTTAAAAAAAAAAATTTCCGCATTTATTAGTAGTAGGTGTTTCAGCTAGCCTGACGATCTTGTGCAGTCTTAATCTATTTCTTGATCTGATCAACAATATATGCGGCCTGCTGGACTAACTCTGGTCTCTCGGCCTGTCTCTCCCACACTTCTTCCCAGAAGAGTTGTGTACGACAACGTCGCCCGTACAACGCCTCAAAAGGTGCCATCCCAATACCACAATGATAGCTGTTGTTGTACGCGAACTCAATCAATGGAAAATGATCTTGCCAGGCTAAACCAAAATCCATAGTACATGCCCGAAGCATATCCTTCAAGGTACGGATAGTGCGCTCCGTCTGACCATCTGTCTCCGGATGATAGGCAGTACTCAAACTGAGAGTAGTGCCCATGGCACGCTGAACACTCCCCCAGAATCTGGAAGTAAGCCTGGGGTCTCGATCGCTGACAATGCTCACAGGCACTCCATGAAGTCGAACAATCTCCTGGATGTACAACCGAGCCAGACGATCAACAGTGTACTCTCGACTATAGGAAATGAAATGTGCTGACTTGGTGAGTCGGTCCACCACCACCCAGATAGCATCACAATTCCTCGAGGATACCGGCAAATGGGTCACAAAATCCATAATTCTTGATTTCCTGAATCCTTCAGATTCCCTTCTTGGAAATACTCATTTTTATTCTGTTGACTCAAAAGTCGATTAGTACCATCCTTAATACTAATAATCTGGTTCGAATAGTGACATCTATATCATAATTTGAGACAATGCTCAAAACAACAATACTGATTATCCTATCACGGATAATAGAAATCCTTGCTGATTTCTGAATTACGCTATTAGATGAACAAAACCGTTTCATCCCTTCCTTTCGAAGTCCTCAAATCAATTCAATCTAGCTAACTTCTGACTCGATCCTATCAAATCAGATACATCAATGGTCTAACGCATCCAATAGACATCCCGAAAAACCAGTGAAAACAATCCCGCTAGACCTAGTAACAAGTAGATCTCAGCTGCTGTCCTTTTTCCACGTCTACATACTTGATGCTATCCTGTTAGTACCCATTTGAAATTCAAACACTGTCTAGATCAAAATCTGAGGAATATTTTACACAAATTCTTGTGAAAACATACCTGAATACTGAATACCTGAGTACTGTACTCATCTTATTTGTTTTTTTCCAGTGATTAACATTGCTCAATCCAAAATGCTGTTTTTACCAAAGAAACATTAATCTCCCCCATTACTGGGTTACAACATCTGTATCTGCCACAGATAAATCAAAACATAGTTTACTGGGCTCCCAAAATCACAAGTGTTACATCTTATCATTCCTTCTTAACAAAAGAAAATCCAAAAGATGAACCAACACATTTCCTGAGAAATTCTGAATATAACCTACAAACCATGTTCTTAAGCATACGAGCTTTACAGAACTGTCTCCAGTACTTTCTAGTCCATAATATCCCAAATCAGTACTGATTAGACTTAACATCCGTATCCATTACTTTTGATCCACTGTAGCTCATATCTAGCCCAAAAGGATCTATCAATTAAATCCATCATTAACTAATTCTCGATTTTCCAAATCTCACACTATTGATCAACAACTATGATCTCTGTGATTCAGTTCAATGAGAACTATCTGAATCCAAAATACTTGGAATAACAAGTTCACTATCCTTATCTCTGACGATGTCAGACGATAATCAAAGGTAATCATTAGCACAAATCCTGCAACAAACTGGATTTATCATCAAACTGTTCCTATCCAAACCATAGACACTAGTATAATTAATTTCCAGACTAATGATCATTCTATTTCCTGTACAACCTCGGTCACTATGAAATCTCATTTCATATCTATGACATAGTCAGAAGATAATCCAATGATCATTGATAACTTACATAGCTCGATCAACAACTCTGATCTTGTTACCATAAGTATGCTAATTCCTAACACTTGAAATTACAAAGTTCGCACTAAACTCATCATTTCTATCGCTGACAGAGTCAGACAATAGCTAAGGGTAGTTACTGGCACTAATCCCATACCAATCTGGACCTACTACCACTTATTACATCAACACAAGATAAACACAAAAATGAACAAATCCAAAGCAGATTTTCCCCCAATATGATATTTGGTACCTTCCTTGTCCCAAAGGAATGTCACACTGCATCTCTGACGAATTCAGACGATACTCTAAATACTCAATGGTAGAACCTACTAGACCTATCTGTTTAGTAAAATCACAATATCGAAAACAAAACATATCTGCTCAGAATGATCACTTGTCAAGGAAAATCTCTTCCAAGACTAATCCTAACAATAGAAATCCAACATCTGTATCTTTGACGAAAGCCAGACGATAACTAAATCTCTACGAGAGAATCCTAATAACTATACCCCTACTGTGACTGGTACAAAACAAAAAACTAAGGTAGTCTCCCCCTGAATAGCCATCTGAAGCAAGCAAAGCTCTCAGACACCCTCTGAAACACGAAAGGTTTCCAGAGAAATAGAAACATGGGGTCGCACTTCCTCTCCGTCTAGTCATATATCCACACAATCCACATTACTTGGTATAACTCATCACTGTACCCCTGATGAAAACATATCATCCCTGGCAATATTATATCTCGATGAAATATTATAGGGAATACATCTAGAACTATCCAACTGGAAACATGCAATTACCCAGTAAGTTACTATAGTTGAACACTGATCAACTAAACACTTCATTAATCTCAAGAAAATCTCAAAAGATCAAATACCGAAATCACCACTCCCAGTTCTATACAATTATTATTACAATCTCATGTAATAGAAAAATCACTAGAATCCAATTACATCGAATGATGTACAATCTTAAACTGAAATTGGTACAACACACGTCTAGAATCATTAACACCAATGATTCAATACTTACAACTGAAATATTGTTTACACCCAAACACAATATTTATAACCCAAGTTAATCCAACAATATTAGTACTATTTCCCAAAGAATCTTATTGCATGCTCTGATACCATAAATGTAGTGACCCTTACCAAGATCACCTACTAAGCAAAACTTTAAGCATGCAATTAACTTAATTAACACAGTAATCCAGAATAAACAGCGGAAGCAATAAAACGTTAAACAATCCCCAAATAGTTATACAACAAAATCGAATAATGTATTAACCCCAAATACATCAGAAAATAAAACCTAGGCAAACACCCAGCTGGCCGCCCACTGCCTAGTCCCTCCTGGATCCACCCGCCTCATCCAATCGCAAACCTACCCCATGGAATAGAGTGTCCCCAAAATAATACAAGACGTGAGCATAAAATGCTCAGCACGAGATTATGAGTATACAATACTATATGAGTGCATGAATGCAAGTGTAGCGACTCCCGAGACTAGAGGTCAAGAATCACATATCAAAGATAGACCGGGCCCTAGGTATGTAGTACTCTGTGTTGTCGCTTCAGGAGGTGGCTCCCATACCAGATGTGGATATACCGGATCCAAATCGATGGAAATCCATCCAATAACATGATAGAGTAAAACCCTACTACAGGATATCTCAAGGATATATATAAGCTCAATATGAACTTGCATGCAGCATGCGATCATGTCATAATATATGCAGATAAAATCATGCCATATAAATCATGCAAGCACATAATACATGAATACTCAGTCAGGGTATCTCGAACAGTACTTTTGTACCTCATACCGAAGTCTGAACTGAAAGAGTGGGTGCCCGGTGAGCCAACTTGTGGCTAAGGGCTTTTATGACTCTATGTATAAACAGTCTTTTGTTTAATATAATTTACACTTTTATAATGGCATTTACTTTATCTTTTATCATATTATTATGTTGTGACATACTATAAGATGTTTAGATGAAGACCTTGAATATACTATAGTGTATGTAAGATGTGGTAGCACATGGGGATGGCTATCATGAAACACATCTCAAAGTCACTGTATATTCTAAACAGTTCCTAGTCAATTGAGCCGTCCGTTAATAAGGATAAGGATCGCTCGAGATTGAGACTAGCATTTGCGATGCCGAGTACCACGTTTCATTGGTATGGAACATAGAGATGTTCAAAGCATGCAAATGGATATTCATACGATGAATGATCAAACTACCCTATCCGGACTTTCCAAGTGGTTATCACTTATCGAGTGGATAAAGTCCACAGTTTTGGTTGTACACCATTAGTCCTTACTACTTGAAACATCATTGAGACTCTATATGCTAGTACTTTACTTTGACTCGTTTACCGACTCTATTGGGGTCATCAGGTGTCAGGATTGGGTACAGTTACGACACATATAGGAGTCGATGCTTTGTTGTCAAGGATTCACCACATACTTGCGAGTGTGGATATCCTATGCAATCTGAGGAGATATTAGTGTGACGAATCTCTGGCCAGAGTACATGATGTGTTTTAAGAAATGGTTTCTTAGTAGCACATGCGATGTCACTATTTGATCTTCAAGATGCATTGCATAGTTATCGAATCTCGAACGACTCTCGATTCACCAATAGTTGTTGATTCGATCGGGATATATGGATGAAGGGACCGTACTGTACGCTAACCAAAATCTATTGGTTCTTGCAGGCACTATCAGTGATACCTAGGGAATCATGGGGCGATGTTGCTAGGCGCTCTTACCATGATTCGATGGGCAAGTCGAAAATTGTTGTTCCGAGTCACAAGGAGTTGTGAGCCCACGGCAAGCTGTATCCCTGAACCATTGAGGGTCACACAAGTAATGGATTTCTAATTCCCGTTGAGATAGTTAAATTTAAAGAGTTAAATTTAATGAACAAAGAAGTAGGACTTCTTATATTAGAGTAGAAGAGTAAGATTTCCTAAAATAACATAGGGATGGGCATTTTTGGAAATCACTGAATTCGGATTCAGAAAATTTATCTTGACTTTAAAAGATGCAGAAATGGTTTCTGTGCACATTGGTGAAACTGGTTTATCAATCTGAGTCACGATGAATTTTATATTAATTTCTGAATATGCAGGCTTTACTTGTCAGACTTTAACTTATGACTAATGGGCCCTAAGCTGTTAGCAGCCCACA
The DNA here is from genome assembly GCF_033568475.1 of Henckelia pumila. NCBI lineage: Eukaryota > Viridiplantae > Streptophyta > Magnoliopsida > Lamiales > Gesneriaceae > Henckelia > Henckelia pumila. The sequence goes on along the minus strand of NC_133121.1, from coordinate 189,577,255 downwards.
TTATAAATAAGTTATTGCAGTGCAGAAATTAGACACATGTCTGATTGATCTGAACACCGTTTTCCAACAGTGGTATCAGAGCCAGGTTGCTCAGATCAAGCGATTAAATTAATCGATTGTACAAAATTTTTAAGCCTTGGTTTTTTGAAACAAAAGGATTTTAAAAATTTAAAATTAATGGGCAAACCCGGGGCAGCGAACGTCGCTGCCCTCGATCGCTGCCCATGGGCAGCGCTGGGCTGCCCGGCCCGAGCCCCTTTTGGAGCGTGGGCTGCCCGGGATCGTCCCGGGCGGCCCGGGAAAATTAATTTTTATTTTTAATTAAAATTTTAATATGTTAAAATTCTATTTTTAGTCCGATCGAAAATTGTTTTTGATTGGTCCACGAGGCGTCGGATCGAATTGTTCGAGTCCGAAAATTTTAAAATTGATTTTTGGATAAATTTGAATTTTTGGAAAATTTATAGATTTTATCCGTTAAATCAGATTTTATGAAATTAATTATTTTTGGTACAATTGATGATAAGATATGATCTTATGGAAATATTGAGTAAAATATGATTTTATGTATAAAATTGGATTTTATATGTAAAATATGATTTTATTTGATAAAAAGGTAAAATATGATTTTGTATGTAAAATAAGATTTTATATATGGAATATGATTTTATCCTTTTTAATTTAATTGACATTGCATGTTATCCAATAAATTAATTTTGAATTAAATATTATTGGATAAGGATGATCGATTACCATGACCAATTTTGTAGGTGTATGTTAGGAAATTTACATTTGTTTTTATTGTTGTTGGATTTATTAATGGGCCTGGTTTATGGCCCAATATGAATTGTCATATGTAATAAAAGTGGGCCTGGTTTATGGCCCGTTCCCACCCCTTAAAATGTATCCCCTACTTGTCATAGTTATTTATTGTAAATACATTATACTTAGTGGGAGATGAAGATTTGAAGACGAAGGTGGGCCCAGCAGACAATAAAGACTGAAGAAATGTAAATTGGAAGCTCAATGTAATAGGATTGCATTGCATACTTGCATATTACCTAGGATTGGACTTAGACTCGTGATTGGCAACCACGGGTCGATTAGAAATGGAATCGATCATCCTAAATAATATATGATATTATTGATGTATGCATGTTTTAGACTAAATTGTATGAATCCCGCAAGCATACATAAAATGAAAGATGAGACAAATTTTCAAAATTAAAATCCCTCATTTTAAATATGATTTGAAATTGATATCAAGATTAAAAGGGAATTTAAATATTATTTAAATGTTCCTACCTTCCATCAACGATCAATGTATGAGATGCTACCCGCGGATACGGTCCGGCTCATATTATTGGGGGGGCCCGTTCGTCGGAAAGTTGTACATTGGATCGACACATGTTGTAAGTTGGGTGGAACTCCCATGGGATTTGCTCATATTATTGGGGATCCACATGGCGACCGTCCATCACAACTTAATATTGATGGGTCATCTTGACGTGTCACAATAAACGGCGTCATATTATTGGGCCCTTATTGGACATGAGGTAAAAACGTGGAGGTTTCTTTGGAAGCAATTGGGCTCTACCTTTTGAAAATTATGGTTGGCTGATATTATTCGGGACTATAGTTTGTCAATTGGACTCCATGTTCCCACTAAAGAAAATGTTTCTCGTTTTCACTAGAGGGTAGTGAAATCGTTAAAATAGTGGGAGTGAGATTCATAAAATAAATTTTGCCTATTTTATGTCTTAGTAAATTAATTAAACAATCACTGATTATTGTCTGTTTCTTTTCAGTATTTCATTAAGATGAATTCGCGCAATCCACTATTCTCTATTCTCGAACAAAATAAACTGACTGGCGCAAACTATACGGAATGGTTCCGTAAGTTGAAGATTGTCTTGACCTCGAAGAAGATGTTCTACGTGTTAGAAAAATCTCCTCCGAAGGAAGCACCAGCTGATATAAGTCCGGAAGAGTTGGCCAAACTTGATAAATGGTGGGACCATGATATCAAGGCCAAATGCTATATGCAAGCTTCGATGTCTAATGAACTCCAAAGGCGATTTGAGGATACCGTGAATGCTGCTGACATTCACGTACAACTCAAGGAACTTTTTGGGGCTCAATCGAGAGCTGAAAGGTTCGCTACTGTAAAAGAGTTAATGACGTGTCGCATGCATGAAGGGACTTTGGTTCGTGATCATGGGGTACGCGTGATTTGGCTCATTCAGAAGTTGGTAACGCTTGATTTGGTATTGGAGCATGAACTCAATGTGGACTTATTACTTCTCTCTCTTCCTTCATCGTTGACGGTTTTGTGGTGAATTTCAATATGAACAAGATAGAGGCCTCCCTTGAAGAGATGGTCAATATGCTTGTAACTTATGAAGCCACTTTAAAGAAGGATAAACCGGTTCTCTTGGTGGGCTCCTCTTCTTCTGCTAAGAAGGGGCCAAGTACAATGGGTAAGAAACGTTCTGCCCCCTCCGAGAAAACCGGACCCGAGAAGAAGAACAAGACAAAGGCTTCAAACATAGAAAAGTCCAAGGATGTTTGCCATCACTGCAAGAAACCCGGTCATTGGAAACGTAACTGCAAGGAATATCTAGAGCAGTTGCGAACTGCGAAGGGTATGTTTTATATTGAAATAAATGTTTCACTTAATACTACTTCTTGGATATTGGATACTGGATGTGGATCTCACATTTGCAATGATTTGCAGGTGATAAAAAGAAGTCGCAAGCTTAGAATGGGTGAGACCCAGCTGAGGCTCGGAAATGGTTCTAGAGTTGAAGCCAAAGCTGTGGGAGACGTTTATTTAATTTTGCAGAACGATTTTAAGTTACTTTTGAGATATGTTTTATTTGTTCCAGACTTGATTAAAAACATTATTTCTGTTTCTATGCTTGATAGAGATGGTTTTTTTTGCAATTTTGTGAATGGGATTTGCAATATTTACAAGAATGAATGTTTGATTGGAAATGGACAACTTGAAAATGATCTATATAACTTAAAATTAAAAGACGTTCCAATAAATTATGTTGATAAACCGGTAACAACGAACAAAAGGAAAATCGATAGTCAAAACCCGGAAAACCTTTGGCATGCTAGGCTAGGTCATATTTCCTCAAGGAGGATGAACAAGCTAGTGGGAGAGGGCATGTTTGATATGTCTGATATTAACTCTCTACCTACTTGTGAATCCTGCCTGAAAGGAAAAATGACTAAATCTCCATTCAAGGGGAAACCTGAGCGTAGTCAAAATCTATTGGATTTGATCCATACAGATGTTTGTGGTCCATTTAGAATTGGTACTCAATTTGGCCACACCTACTTCATTACCTTTACTGATGATTATTCAAGGTATGAGTATTTATATTTAATGAAATATAAGTCTGAAGCATTTGAAAAGTTCAAAGAATTCAAGGCTGAAGTAGAAAACAAACTAGGCAAAAGTATTAAGGCACTTCGATCGGATCGTGGTGGAGAATACTTAAGTGCCGAGTTTTTGGACTATCTAAAAGAGAATGAGATTCTCTCTCAGTGGACTCCTCCTATGACACCACAGCTGAATGGTGTTTCGGAATGTTGTAATAGAACCTTGTTGGACATGGTTCGATCCATGATGAGCTTCACTGAGCTCCCACCATCGTTTTGGGGCCACGCGCTTGAAACGGCGGTTTTGTTGTTGAACAACGTTCACACTAAAGCAGTAGATAAAACACCATACGAGTTATGGAATGTCAAAGCTCCTAAGTATTCGTAATTGAGGATTTGGGGATGTCCTGCTTACGTGAAGCAGACAGTGGGAGATAAGTTGGATAGTCGATCCACCTTATGTTATTTTGTAGGGTATCCGAAGAATTCAATCGGATATTATTTCTATCATCCTACTGAAACAAAAGTGTTTGTTTCAAGGAATGCCACCTTCTTGGAGAAGGAGTTCTTATTGGATAAGAAAGGCAAGATGATGGAACTCGAAGAAATTCGAGAAGAACCCAAGATACAAAATAATGATCCTACACCTCAGGAACCATTGATTGACATGCCTATTACTAGAAGATCCGAGAGGACTTCTAGGCCTCCTATTAGATATGGTCTTCTTCTTGAAGGGGATCAAAGTGAACCCGATATTGGATGTGATCCAAGAAACTTCAAGGAAGCAATTTCTGATGCGGATTCTAATTTATGGCTTGAAGCAATGCAGTCGGAAATATAATCGATGCATTCAAACCAAGTTTGGTCTTTATTAGATCCTCCTGATGGAATTGTTCCAATAGGATGTAAATGGATTTACAAAAGAAAACTTGGGCCTGATGGCAAGGTGTTGACCTATAAGGCACGATTGGTTGCAAAAGGTTATACTCAAAGACAAGGAGTTGACTATGATGAAACTTTTTCACCAGTCGCAATGTTCAAGTCCATAAGAATCCTAATTGCCATAGCAGTATGGTATGACTATGAGATATGACAAATGGATGTGAAGACTGCATTTCTTAATGGAAACATTAAGGAAGAAATCTATATGATGCAGCCTGAAGGATTCACCTCCATGGGAAGCGAGCATAAGGTATGCAAGCTTCAGAGATCAATTTATGGTCTAAAACAAGCATCAAGAAGTTGGAACCTGAAATTTGATGAAACAATAAAGGATTTTGGTTTCATCAAGAACCCGGAGGAACCATGCGTGTACAAGAAAGTAGTTAAGGATGCGGTAACATTCTTAGTACTTTATGTTGATGACATCCTACTCATTGGGAATGACGTAGGGATATTGCAGTCAACAAAGATATGGTTATCAGGTAGATTCTCGATGAAGGATTTGGGTGAGGCATCCTATATTCTAGGGATACAGATCTATAGAGATAGATCTAAGAGAATGATAGGACTCACTCAAGCAACCTACATCGACACTATATTGAAAAGGTTTTCAATGGATGAGTCCAAGAGAGAACATCTACCTATGTGTCATGGAGTTTCTCTATCCAAGTCTATGTGTCCCAAGACTGACGAAGAGATAGAGAAAATGACACATATACCATATGCGTCAGCCATAGGGAGTATCATGTATGGGATGATATCCACCAGAACGGATGTGGCATTTGCTCTGAGTGTCACGAGCAGATATCAAGCCAATCCCGGTCAAATGCATTGGAAAGCCGTGAAGGATATTCTTAAGTACTTGAGAAGAACTAAGAATGTATTCATGGTTTATGGAGGAAGAGAACTGAAATTGGAAGGCTATACCGACTCTAGCTTCCAAAGTGACGTGGATGACTCGAAGTCAACCTCTGGATTTGTGTTCATGCTCAATGGCGGTGCTTTCTCTTGGAAGAGTTCCAAGCAGGACACCACAGCGGATTCCACCACTGAGGCAGAATACATTGCGGCATCAGCTGCTGCTAAAGAGGCCGTTTGGATGAGGAATTTCGTCCAAGAGTTGGGCGTTATTCCTGAAGCTGTTGGTCCAGTCCCGGTGTACTGTGACAACACGGGTGCCGTTGCTCAGGCAAAAGAACCAAGGTCTCATCAAAGATCCAAACACGTACTGAGGAAATACCACATCATCCGGGAGATCGTGGAAAGAGGAGACATCACTGTCGAGAGAGTGGCCTCTGCAAACAATATAGCTGATCCACTTACTAAGCCCTTGCCAGGACCATTATTTGACAAACATCGCGAAGCAATGGGACTACGTAGTATGACTAGTTGGCTTTAGGGAAAGTGGAAGATTGAAAGAGTGGGTGCCCGGTGAGCCAACTTGTGGCTAAGGGCTTTTATGACTCTATGCATAAACAATCTTTTGTTTAATATAATTTACACTTTTATAATGGCATTTACTTTATATTTTATCATATTATTATGTTGTGACATACTATAAGATGTTTAGATGAAGACCTTGAATATACTATAGTGTATGTAAGATGTGGTAGCACATGGGGATGACTATCATGAAACACATCTCAAAGTCACTGTATATTCTAAACAGTTCCTAGTCAATTGAGCCGTCCGTTAATAAGGATAAGGATCGCTCGAGATTGAGACTAGCATTTGCGATGCCGAGTACCACGTTTCATTGGTATGGAACATAGAGATGTTCAAAGCATGCAAATGGTTATTCATACGATGAATGATCGAACTACCCTATCCGGACTTTCCAAGTGGTTATCACTTATCGAGTGGATAAAGTCCGCGGTTTTGGTTGTACACCATTAGTCCTTACTACTTGAAACATCATTGAGACTCTATATGCTAGTACTTTACTTTGACTCGTTTACCGACTCTATTGGGGTCATCAGGTGTCGGGATTGGGTACAGTTACGAAACATATAGGAGTCGATGCTTTGTTGTCAAGGATTCACCACATACTTGCGAGTGTGGATATCCTATGCAATCTGAGGAGATATTAGTGTGACGAATCTCTGGCCAGAGTACATGATGTGTTTCAAGAAATGGTTTCTTAGTAGCACATGCGATGTCACTATTTGATCTTCAAGATGCATTGCATAGTTATCGAATCTCGAACGACTCTCGATTCACCAATAGTTGTTGATTAGATCGGGATATATGGATGAAGGGACCGTACTGTACGCTAACAAAAATCTATTGGTTCTTGTAGGCACTATCAGTGATACCTAGGGAATCATGGGGCGATGTTGCTAGGCGCTCTTACCATGATTCGATGGGCAAGTCGAAAATTGTTGTTCCGAGTCACAAGGAGTTGTGAGCCCACGGCTAGCTATATCCCTGAACCATTGAGGGTCACACAAGTAATGGATTTATAATTTCCGTTGAGATAGTTAAATTTAAAGAGTTAAATTTAATGAACAAAGAAGTAGGACTTCTTATATCAGAGTAGAAGAGTAAGATTTCCTAAAATGACATAGGGATGGGCATTTTTGGAAATCACTGAATTCGGATTCAAAAAATTTATCTTGACTTTAAAAGATGCAGAAATGGTTTCTGTGCACATTGGTGAAATTGGTTTATCAATCTGAGTCACGATGAATTTTATATTAATTTCTGAATATACAGGCTTTGCTTGTCAGGCTTTAACTTATGATTAATGGGCCCTAAGCTGTTAGCAGCCCACATTATAAATAAGTTATTGCAGTGCAGAAATTAGACACAAGTCTGATTGATCTGAACACCGTTTTCCAACATGAACTAAGGTGGAAGAAGACAACCCCTAGCTGTCTTAGGTCCAAGCTCGACCCGACCTGGTCACAAGCCTGACCCGACCTGGCTTCTCCCTTCAAGCCCGACATGAACTGCTCCTTGTCAAGCCCGGCCTAAACTGCTCCTTGTCAAGCCCGACCTGAACTGCTCTTGGTCAAACCCCGAGCTGAACTGCTCCTTGTCAAGCCCGACCTGAAATGCTCTTGGTCAAGCCCCAAGCTGAACTGCTCCTTGTCAAGCCCGACCTGAACTGCTCTTGGTCAATCCCCGAGCTGAACTGCTCCTTGTCAATCCCGACCTGAACTGCTCCTAGTCAAGCCCCGAGCTATTCCTTCCCGAACTCCCGAGCTACTCCTCGGTCCGAGTAGAACTATGAAGTGAGATGAAATGGTGTGAAAATATCTGAAACCTCAACTCCTATTTATAAAAGATGAGCCGGGACAGGTGTCAACCGAATGCATGAGTGCATGACATCTGGCAGGACACTAAGCATGCCTTAGCTCTAGCCACGTGTTCATTCCCGACCTGAACACCATGTGCTCTTCCCATGACCGAACACTACCTTGGTTTCCATCATGACCGACCCGAGCTACTCATGATCGGCCAGAGCTACTCATGACTGACCCGAGCTACTCATGATCGACAAGAACTGCTCATGACCGACCAAAGCTACTCATGACTGACCCGAGTTACTCATGACCGACCAGAACTACTCATGACCGAATAGAGCTACTCATGACCGAACATAACTACTCATGACCGAACAGAGCTACTCATGACTGACCCAAGCTACTCATGAATGACCCGAGCTACTCATGACCGACCAGAACTACTCATGACCGAACAGAGCTACTCATGACTGACCCTAGCCCATGGTCAAATCCATCAACCCTTGCTCATTCTCATGTCATGTATTCTTGATCTTGACTTGTGCTCTTGTTAATAAAATATTTATTAGTTATAAATATATATAACAATTTTAATATTATAAAATGGAACTGGGCTACTACAGAACAAATAGCCTCGCCCAATCTGAGTCTTTTCCCATCGAATAGAATGTCCAAGAAAACGCAATAATATGAACGTGAGCAAACTACGCTCAAAACATAAGCACGAGTATACAAACTTACTATGATGCATGCAAATGACGGGGATACTGGTCAACTTTCTAATCATGCTCAATCTAGGCGCTAATAAGTGTATAGTATCATCTAGTATCAACTTCGCTGGGAAAATCCACACACTCGCCAAGGATCAACGTAGCTCCAGTCTCCTTCATCATGGCATCTCCTGGCATCCGATAATATAACAAGAACGTATGGCTGAGCGACCCTAATAAAATGATTATCTCGAAGGAGATTCGGCTCAACATGAATATACACATGCAGAATAATATACAAAACTGTAAAACATGGATCATGGAACATAAATGCAACATATAAGCTTGCATAATCTCTGACATTCTCAGTCAGTACCTACTTAGCTTCTAAGATAGTCCTAACAGTACTAGTCTAGGATCCAAGCCTACAAGACAATAATTATCATATCACTAAATATAGTCTAAAAGACTTACATAAGCTAATAGAAACTCCCTATTACTACTAGGGATCTAGAACTGTACCTGCATCTATTGTCAGTGCTTTGTTGTCGAAGGTCCCAAATCTTGAGCACCGCTACGCAGCCCTTCGGAAGCGCCTCGCTACTTCCCGACCCTTGATAAAATGGTTGGAACCGCACAAGAAACACCAAGATATAAAGTAGGATTTGTGTGAAAGAGAAAGAATTCTGAATCTCGGATGATCTATTTATAGGCATAGTTCGAAAGATCTAAATCCCAGTTCGGAAGGTCCGAAACTGCGCATCTTTCCACGTTCCGAACTGTTCTGATCAAAAGCTTTGATCTCATGCATGCGATGTGTGTCCAAACTCTGGTCACACATCACTTAGTGCACATGGACTATCTTTCAGAAGTTCTGATATCTAGTTCGAAAGATCTGAACTGACCCTCTGCTTCCAATCTGAGCATCTCTAGTTTGTTGCTTCCGAACCCACTTCGGAAGTTCCGAACTCAACATATGGTAGTATATGGCTCCGTTTGGTAGCCTATATTAATAATATGTGTATAACTCATCATATATAATCCCGTGTTCTTCTCGTCATATTATTTATTCATCTATTAATTATTTATTTTACATCAATCAAATCATTAATTATTTATCTTACATCAATTAAATCATTGATAAATTACTATATTGCCCCTTATAAATAATATTATTTATATTTTATTTATTGTTAAAAGAACAAAATGATAATTTATCATTTTTATATAAAATTTAATCAAACAAATCAAATAAACTTTAATCCATCAATCAAATCAAATACTATATTCACTATCATTTTTATTACATTATATTACTTATATATGTATTATTTATCTCATAATACCTACCAAATGATACTGATGATGTCGGAATTTTACCTCGGGTTCGGTCTGGTAGAATGGATCCTCCAAATCCTTTATGAAATAGGTCGGGTCGGGCACCACTTAAATCTGCACAAGCAACACCTAGGTCAAAGGGCGCCGAAAGTATTTTTGACATGACCCCTCTGATGCCTAAGTCAGTGTCTTGAAGTCAGAAGGTATGATGAATGCGAAAACTGAGAGATATGAGTGTGTGAATGTAAAAGTGAGATTGAGTGTTGATGAATAATGAATAGTGAGTAATGAATGAACACAACCATAACAGTACCTGTATTTATAAGAAAAAATAGAGTAAGTTACCTAGTCGAATTATAACACGTCCTCTAATAGGACTCTTCAGTCATTGGACCGTCCTTGAGTTTATCCCTACCTTATGAATATTTGTAAAATGATCAAGCTTATCCTCAAGACATCTGAGTCCTACTTGAACTAGAAATGTATACTTGCGGCCCATCAAACACAACCTATATCGGCCCACAATGACCAGCCCAAGTCGGCCCATACAAAACCATCATGGCAAAGCCCAACATAATTTTGGATGGGACTAAGCCTTACCACCTTGGTCTATACCGAGTAAACCCATTATAAACGGGCGCGGATTAAAATATTTTCCCGGGGTAACAATAGTACCTCCCGAACTGGTCTAAAAGAAGAATGAATTTAGAGCATGAGTACAGACCTGTCCCTGAACTACTCGTGCTTCGTTCGGACAGCCCAGAATTGAATCCCCGTGATGTGCTTTCTTTGGATGGTCCCAATCAGGATCCACGTGATGTGCTTTCAATGAGCGGCCCAGATGCCTTCTGACGGTTCACTTCCCGAAGCCAGATGACCCTGACTTGTTCCGTCCCGAGCCGTAGATCGAGGTAACAACCAACGGTCTAGATCAATTCACCACCTCTATATATATAAGTCAGTAAAAATTTTGATTTTCACCTTTCACTTGCACTGTTACGCTGTCAAAATTTTGAGAGCTCTCCCGACCTGGACTGCCTGCTCCCGTCCTATTTATATCATTACCGAGCTGCAACTCTTCTACCTGTAAGTCTTCCTTTCACTAGGTTAGTTAATATGTCCTCCCCAGATGAGACTTCTGTTAGAGAAATAGTGGAATTTGTTGAAGCACCCAATTCTCCCCATGATAACCCTGAGCCCTCCGACTCTAATAATCCAAGCACAGAGCTGGATTTATCTGAGACTCGAGAGGAAAAATTAAGGCAACTGCATAGACTTAGGTCGGATGAAGCCCGATTAACTGCTAAGGGTAAACAATGGTTTGAGGTGTTGGCCTCCCATCTAAGCCCTGACCTAGGTCCCTTCATTAGGGAGAGATCGGGGATGCCCGAGGGTTATGACCTCCTAATCCCAGATCGGAAGGACCGAGCTCACAAGCCTCCCCTTGAATTTTTAAGTTTTATCCTAGATCATGTAAAAATGGTTTTGAGATTTCCTATCCCGAGCTTTGTATCACAACTGTGTCAATATTTTTGCGTCTGTCCAAGTCAGTTATCCCCGAACTCCTTTAGTTCGATCTTATCCCTAACTGTCCTATTCTGTTTTTTCAGAATTCCATTAGACATAGGAAATTTTATCCAATTCCTTCAAATTAAGAAAACCGTTACGGGCCGTTTTTACATTTCCATGCGACCCGAATACCCGTTTCAGAGGGGAAAACCAAGCACACAAGGGTTGGACCAATAGGTATTTCTTTGTTAAACCTAACCAGCCCTGGGAGTGCCGAAGTAATTGGACAATGAATTTTACAACCCCTGATCCCCCAGCTCTACCATCCCATAGCTTTACCAACTTTCTCAACACCATGTCCGTTCAAGTTTTTGACATCGAGAACCTGATCGGGGATGATTTGCTCTGCCATTATGGCTTTAGTGGGAAAGGAGTAGAGATCGAAGGGGATGTAGGTAGTACCCCTGTACCCGTGCTACCCTTATCTAGACTAATTTAGACCTGTGCATTTTATTTACTGTATTTTTGTTTGTTTAGACGACAGGATCAGATCTGCAACCATTCTTGCCAATTTCAGAGCTGCCTTGAAGAATTTGAAAAGGAAGAAACCCGAGGATGCGGAGGCTAGCTCGCAACCCAAGCCAGACACCACTGCACAATCCAAGAAAAAATCCTCCAAATTCAAGGAGCAAGGGCGTATTGCGGCTCCCAAGCTCCCGCCACAGCCTTCAACTTTACCATCCCGAGCCCATGGTAAAGTCCCTGTAGAGGAGTTTTACTCTCTACCCGATGCCGTTCCACGGGTTATGGCTCTGCAGCCCGGGACGCCCGATATGTCCTTCTTTTCACAGCCCGACCCCAAGGGAGCATAGGCATAATGAAAAACTTGATCTCCCGATCTGACGTGAAAATCCTACAAGTTGTGCCCCACCTGGAAGCTGAACAAAACTTTGCTTTGGCTTTTCTGCAGGTATATTATTATTTTTCAATTCCTAACTTACACACTGAGCTGGTACTTATCCTTGTATTTTTATCACAGGCTCTGGCTTGGGGAGGGGAGATCACCAGCCGAGCTTTCAAAGCCCGGGAGGAACATACCATGAACCAGGAGGCCTTCGTTGCTCGGATTTTTGAACTCACACGGAAGACCCGTGAGATGAAGAAGGAATACAAAGAAGAACAGGCAGGGATGAAGGCGGAGGTGGAGTCGTGCCGTACTGCCCTGGAAGCTGCTAATGCTAAAATTGCCAAGCTGGAGGTGGACAAAATTGAGTTACAGAGTCAAGTGCGGGCCCTAACCAAAAACCTAGAGGCTGCGAAGGAGGTCTGGAAAAAGGAGTTCCTGAACTCCGCGGACTTTGCTAATTCAGTGGCAGAGAAGGCGGCTACCTTCTTTGATGAGGGTTTTAAGGGATGTCTAGCTCAATCCAGGGCTAATGGATACTCGGAGACCGAGCACCCCGCCCTTTTCTTGGAATGTACCAAGGCTCTGGATGACATGCCCGACGAAGATTCGGAGGAGGCCGAGCCAGAGAAAACAACAGATCCCGACCAGATATCTAAGTCCCACGATGCCCCAGTTTAATTATATTTTTGTTTTTTTGAACAATATGATCCGTATTATAGACCCTGCGTGGTCATTGATTTTGGTTGTTGCCCAGGTCGGGCTGCTACATTGCTTGTTATTCTTTTTCATGAAAGAATTTTTTTTCCTTGTTCGAGATTCTACAATGATACTTATATTCTAACATGCTTTTACTATTATAAATGTGAATGAAAGTTGAGTCACAAAATTTATTCAGTGTAACTCTTTAAAGGACCGACCTACATGTATCCGGACTGGCCTAATAAAATTTATTAAGTGTAAATTTTCCAGGGCCCGACCTACATGTACCCGGACTGGCCGAATAACAATAAAGCCAAAAAATTAAGCATTTTAAGCCATACAAACTTGGACTTTTAAGTACCATCAATGTGGGTTTTTGACACCAGTCCTGAATACTACTGATTGGTTTGATGTGCCAGACCTGCTTGGTCTTTAGGCTCCAGTCCTGCCCAGGCTTTGAGTTTTCCTGATATGGGCCACTGAACGTGGGCTTTGAGTGACAGACCTGTCTGGGCTTTGAGTATCACTGATGTGGGCCACTGATGTATTCTTTGAGTGTCAGACATGCCTGGGCTGTGGTTGAAAAGAGTGAACAGAAGATGTAGGTTGACCTACCGGTCTCGATGATCCCGCACCCTGTGCACCTTCAGAACCTCGTTGTGGACACACCCTCGCAAAGTGTCTCATCTTATTGCAAATGTGGCAGCTTCCAAATACACCTCGTCATTGTTCATTGGTATGGCGACCACCACACTTGGTGCAATACACATCAGACTTCTGTCTAGCTCTAGACTGTCGGGAACTACCTGAACTCGAAGAGCTACTACCACCAGATCTCTTGAACTGTTTACTCTTGCCCTTGAAGAAACTTTTCTTTCCACTACTACTACCTCCAGCTTCAAATGGAGGTGGCGGTGGAATCTGTGGCTGCTCTTGGGACTGTCTCACTGGCAGTGGCACAAACTGTGCTCCTCGTTGTTTCAATATCCCTGCTTCCGCACCCTTTGCTCGATTCAAAGCATCGGCAAAGGTATTCGGCCTTCCCGAATTCACAAGTGTAAACACATCAGGATTCAAGCCATTGATAAATTGATCGGCTTGAGCTTCATCACTAACAACAATATGTGGAGCAAACTTCAACAAGCTGGTGAATTTGGCAACATATTCTTCGATATTTAATTGTCCCTGTTGCAAACTCGCAAACTCTGCTCTTTTGTCCTTACGATAAGACACAGAAAAGAAACGCTCATAGAAAGCAGTTCGAAATACATATCAGGTAATAACAGTACCTTGGTTCTCCAATGCTTTCTTCGTCGCTATCCACCAACTCTTGACAAGGCCATGTAGTTGATGAATAATCAGTCTCACATGACGATCATCTGAATAATCAATAGACTCGAATAACTGCTCAATATCTTCTAGCCAATTCTCACATTCCACAGCATTCTCAGTTCCTTGCAACTTCGGTGGTTGGAATAACTGGAATCATTTCAGAAGTTTCTCCATCGGATTAGCATCACTGAACTCATCAGTAGAAGTACTACCCTGTCCATGTTCAGACACTGTCCATCGGATTGCCTTCATAAAAGATCGAGTTTCGATTCATCCTCATAATACATGCTAGTACTTCAATCAAATAACCAGATAGCATGTAATTCAACCCATTGTATAGCATATTCTTCTCAAATTATCACAGCATCATGTGACAATTTAATATCTGTAATCAATCAATCATATACCATACAATTATGAAAGCAATAAATAAATCAGAATAGAAGACTCGATCTACCCCGCTTATCCAATCTCAGTCCAAGAAACTTATGCTCTGATACCACCTGTTGTGGGGACCTCGGGTTGCTAATCTCATCTTAGGGCAATTAATGAACAATTAACATTCATTAAACATCAATTAAAAAACCAAGAGCAAAGTAAAAAAATGTTTTTTTTTTAAAATTTCAGTGTCTCGCTCGATCGGTGAAAAATACACGATCGAGCGAGCACAATTGCTCGGCTCTCGGATGGAACAAAATTTGGCCTCGCTCGATCCGTCAACTTCTGCGGATCGAGCGAGCCAAAAACTCAATTCTCTATTTTGCAAAATTACAGGGCTCGCTCGATCCGTCAACTTCTGCGGATCAAGCGGCCTCCAAATTCCAGAAAATCTGCAGATCACATTTTGCTGTCAAAACTTGGTGTCATCCAATCTAATTACCAAACACGATCCAAAACATGATATATAAGTTTCAAATCATGCATATAAACATAACCAAGGTCTCAAGAATCTATACATGCATTTCATTACATCAACAAGTCGCTAAAGATCGATATACGACATTAATTATCTCAAGTTTCATACATGTATTCCAAAACCAACATAACTAAGGTTTAATGCTTCTAAGGTTCAAGACCTCATCTACAACCCGAGTCCTCACGTGCTAGACTCTCTCCCAGCTGTCAATGACGTCGATGACTAGCTCCTACCCCATCTTTTGTCATGCACACATACAAAACAAGACAACAGCCGGATAAACTCCGGTGAGAAACAATTCTCAGTATAACCAACATATAGAAAGCGTTAAATAAATAATCTTGACTCTATTTAAACTCGACTCAACAAATAGAGTACGTAAACGCTTTACGAACGAATTGATTCATATAACTTCAAAGCCATCAAGATTCATAACTGATCTTGACATGGATATCCATCTAACGAGTTCGTAACTGACTCGCAAATAAGGTTAACAGCAACCTTGGCATAGAATCAATTCAATATAGCATCATATCAACTCGAATATAAAGATCCACTACCTGAGATGGATCGACAACATCACAATCAAATCAAAAACATAAACAAGTATGTGATTTTTGGCCAACTCAAGATTAGTCGTTCTTGAGTTTCAAAGTCCCTACTTCGCGATATCGTCATTATATCTTCGTTTATTGAGGTTCTGAACTCTTCAAATCTGAAATATAACAACCAAAATACTCATATCAAACTTCATTCAAGATTATTATTTCAGAAACGAATCAAAACCATTAATCGATCGTCAATCAAACTCATTTCAAACCTCAATCCACTTTCTTCGGTTCAAAGTCGTTGTCTCGAGTCGTTGGCCTTCCAAACTCGACTGAAACGGAAGAATAAAATTCCATAACATTCACATCATCAAGATAAGTGTTTCATCTTAGCTATCAAAAATCAAAACAGTCCAAAAACTCTATTAAACGGCGTAGCGATTGAAAATCGATAACCGACATAAATCCCGACTTCGAAACTTGTAACTCAAATTCATATATCAGCATATATCTTATAAAACTCAGTCACATAACATCATATCAGCAGCTATACTCATCGATATACATGCTAGAAGTCATATCCACAACATTCAATCATCCAACTTTGATCCGGTTTCAAAAATAGAAGCGATACAAATGCAAGAACACAATCAATAACCAAAAATCTGATATCTGCTCCATACTGATTTTGAAATCCAAATAACACAACATAAAACTTACACGATATCTAAGCCCTCGTTGTAAGGATTCCAGAACAATTTACGGAATCGAAATCGGATAACCGGTGCAAAAGTTACAAGACTTTGAAGATCACAATTTCAAACAAAAACGAAGGAACTCGGCTCTCTGTTCAACTTTGCTGAAGAAATTCTATTTCATACACGTATCATGCTGATAATTATAATTCAAATCAAATAACTTCAATTCTATTTGCACTTTAGTCCCTCAATCTTCAATAATTGCAATTTGGTCCTCGGCCCTTATTTTAATTCAATTTTAATCCTAAATAATTTAAGAATATTAGAATTTAAATCGAAACTCTAAATATTCCCAAATTAAATATACTCGGATTAAAATTAAATAAATTCAGATTAATATTAATTAATCTCGAGCCTTACATTTCTCCCCCACTAAGACATGAGTTCGTCCTCGAATTCATAAACAGTATAGATATGCAAACTGCATGCTCATAAGAATAAAGAATAACTGAAAACTGAATAAGAACTCACATCAGTGAAATAGATAAGGAAATCGTTGCATCATATTTTTTTCGACTTCCCACGTCGCCTCTTCAACTCCGTGTCTACTCCATTGAATCTTCACCAATGGAATGGTCTTCATTCGGAGTTGCTTCGTCTTCCTATCAAGAATCTGAATAGGTCGTTCGAAATAGCAAAGAGTATCATCCAACTCAGCTTCATCAGATCAAATCACATGAGACGCATCAGATATATACTTCCTCAACATCGATACATGAAAGACATCATGTATTCCAGATAAAGACATAGGAAGAGCGAGTCGATAAGCAAGATTGCCTATCTTCTCAAGAATCTCATACGGCCCAATATATCTCGGAGATAATTTTCCTCGTTTGCCAAATCGAACTGTGCCCCTGAACGGTGAAATCTTCAGAAACACTCTATCTCCCTAATCAAAAGATAACGGCCGTCGTCGTACATTTGCATATCTCGTCTGTCTATGCTGCACTGTTCTCATTCTCTGCTGTATCAATTTCACTTTCTCAGTCATCTGTCGGATCATATTCGGCCCTAACTCAGGTACCTCAGAAACATCATCCCAATACAAAGGTTATCGACACTTCTTTCCATATAATGCTTCAAATGGTGACATCTCTATACTCGTTTGATAACTGTTGTTATAAGAAAATTCCACAAGTGGTATAGAATTTTTCCATGTAACGCCAAAATCAAGTACTACAGCTTTGAGCATATCCTGAAGCGTCTGAATAGTTCGTTCGGATTGACCGTCTGTTTAAGGATGATAAGCAGTACTCAAATGTAGGCGCGTACCTAGAGCTTCCTGTAGGCTA